>NC_133437.1:24322999-24651332 GCF_011762505.2 Arvicanthis niloticus
ATGACATAGTTAGGCTGGCTTTAAAGTTGTGACAATCCTCCTCAGGTATCCTCTCAAGTGCTGGGATTATAAGCAGGAGCCACCATGCCACACTATAGTGACTTTTTGGCATGCAAATCTGCCATGTCAGTCCCCAGTTTACATTTCTTCAGTGTTCTGTGTTTTAAAAATTAGAATCTGATGGCATTTAGTCATTTTGCTAAATGACATGTTCTAGAAAAATGGCTGCACAGCTGTCAGGCAACAGGAGGCTGGGCTGAAGACAAATGGAGAAAAGGTCTAGCCTGCTCCCAGTCAGATTCCTTCTCCCAAGCTGGCAGATCTGCCTGTGGGATTAAAACAGCAGCAGCAGAGAAGTCCTCACACTGCTGTGGAGAGGAAGGGTTAGGCGTAGACAGCTCAGGCTGTGGAGTCAAATTTTGTTTGAAAATATATTTTCTTAGCTGGATAGACCTGGGCAGTCTATGACCTCAGTTTCCCCAGTTGACAATCAGCAATAATCATTACACCTTCTCTCACACAGTGGATACGAGGAGTGAGCTAGTATCTGTGACATGCTCAGAACAGTTCCTGGCATGTTAAAGACTCGGGTTATAAATAAATCTCTGCCTTCTTAAAGATGAAGAGCACTGATCCCACCCCTTCCCATGGACACAGTTCATGCCGTCAGGCCCAGGGAAGTTTAACTAATGGATCTAACAATAATTAGCCAAGTAGCTTTTCCAGCTAAAACATGAACTGGAGATTCAAGCACCATTCTTACCTAGTTTGGAGAGGTCAGACTCTGTGGAGGTTTGGATGGATAACTTCTCCATGTGATGAAGGTTTGGGAACTCTCCAGGAAGCACTGAGAGCACATCTGGTTTGCCATCTAGTCTCACACACAGTTCTTTCAGGCCCAGGAACTTGTCCAAGTTAGGGAAGAGCTGATCTGGAAAGCAACACACAGTTCCCATCACTCGAGAGCCCCAAGGGCAAGTTCTCAAGGTGCTGTGATCTTCAACCATAGTCATACTTCCAAGATGAAGCTTCTCAGACATCCTAACATCTGTTTAGAAAGCACATCCATGAAGATACTGCCAGCTGCCGCATCTGCTGATCATGGATGGACTCTAGGGCAAGCCCTGGGCTGGTCTCACAAAATGCTGTCAGGCCCAGGGAAGTTTAGACTCAGAAAAATAACTGATATTTCCCTAACTGTTGGTTAGGGTGTGGGAACACCCAATTTTGCACATGGAAAAGCATGCCCAGCTGGACTCCTGCTTCCAACTCATAAAGGACAAAAATTGGATTAATGACACATGTGTGAGCCAAAGCCATAGAACTCTTACAAGAAAAAGATGATGTTCAGGACCTTGGACTTTATAATGATGGATCCTTAGATATGCTATAAAAAGAGTAGCAATATAAGCAATATATATGTATATATATATACATACATATATATATATTAGATCTCATCAAAGTTAACAATTATTCATGTATCATGTATCAGTCTAAAGAGGTGAAATGATAACATGCAGAATGGGAGAAATTTTTTTTCAATGTGTCTGATAGAAGTTTTGATGGATTTATTTTTGTCAAGCTGTGGATGGGCCTTGCACATGGTAGGCAAATGCTTTCCCAGTGAGTTACCTCACCTATAACCTAACAGTTTAATGCCCACAATATGCAAAAAACTCTTACAGCAGAACAATTTTGTTTTATTTGAGAAAGGGTCTTACTCTATTCTCCAGGTTGGTCGAGAACTCATTACATAGACTTGGCCTCAGTTAGACTCATGACAGTCCTCCTGCCTCAGCCTCTGGAGTATCCAAATTAAAAGTACAACCCACCATGCATCATCAAATCTTTCAATTACAAAAAATTTGAATAGACATTTCTCAAAAAAAGAATAGCCACTATGAGCAGTTGAGAATATGTTCAGTCTCATTCAGTCACCAGGAGAATGTAAATCCCAGCCACAGGAGAGAACACTGACTGGCTAGAGTATGTTTAGGATGAGGTGCAGAGGAGGGAAAATAAACCTAAAAGAGATGTGGAAAAGGTAGAGACTTGCACTTTGTTTGTGGGGAGGTGAATTGGAGTAGCCACCTTGAAACACACTTGGGAAGTTCCTTTGAGGTTAAATGTAGGGGAAGGTGCTGCTAGTAAGGTCTAGTTCCCTAATTGGTTCTTGATTTGATCAATAAAGAAGGGGGGAGCCAATTGCTGGGCAAAGAGTAAAGGTGGGACTTCCAGGTCCCAGGAGGAAATGCAGACACAGGGAAAGAGATAAAGCAGTTTTCGGCCAGGCTTTGGAATGAGAAGCTGGCAACAACCATGTAAGATCTTGGGGGTAGCTAGAACCAGTGGCCTCCGCCACTGGTGGATGGCTGACATAGGCTAGCTGATAAGGTTAGGACAGGAGATGCTGCACCCAGCAATTGTGTTATCAGGTAAGTTCAAAGATAATAAAGCTGTCTGAATATTTTTCTTCCACAGAGCAAAGGTGGGCAGAGATAGAGAAAAATCAGGTTGTTGATGGTGGCTTGGAGAAGCTAAGCCAAAAGGGCCTGGGAGTGCGCTCACAGCTCCTGGGAAAGGCGATAGTTGGCAGAGCAAAATCGGGTGTGGGACCAGTGGCAGCTGATCTCAGAGCTAAGCTGAGGGAGTTAATGGCTGCGGTCCCAGGAAAGGCGGTAGTGTGTTTTTAAAATTACATGTAACAGTTAAACTCAAAGAAGATGTGGAGAGGGCTGGAGAGATGGCGGTTAAGAGCACTGACAGGTCTTCCAGGGGTCCTGAGTTCAGTTCCCAGCAACTACATGGGGATCCGATGCCCTCTTCTGGTGTCTATCTGAATAAATAAATCTAAAAAAAAAAAAAAAAAAAAAAAAAAAAAAAAAAAAAACCCAAAAAAAAAAAAAACAGATGTGGTGGCTCACAGATGTCACCCCAGTGACGGGGAGGATGAGGAAAGAGGGTTAACATGAGCTCAAGGCTAGCCTATGTTACAAAGTAAGTTCCACGGTAGCCTAGGCTATAGAATGAGACCCTGTCTCAAAACATGAGAATGGTCATAGGAAAACAACACATTTGCAAACACACACACACACACAAATGTAAAGCACACTCAAAAAATTAAAACACACAACTGTAGACAAGAAAAGCATTCCTACACATGCAATAGCTAAAGACAAAAGCTTGCCTAGTTATAATTATGAAATTAAAAAAAACATTTACATGGCTATCAAAACACATAAATAATGATAAACAAATTTAATGAAAGTCAGATAAAGTCTGTACTAAAAGTCATCACATATTACTTAAGGAAAGACAACACTAATAGATATTTTTCCTAGTTGGTTTCTGTCAATTTGAAATAAGCCAGAGTTATCAGAGAAGAGGATCCTAAGTTTAGGATGCCTGTAGGGAAGTCTGCATTGTTTTGATTAATGGTTGATGAGGGAGGACCCAGCTCAGTGGGGATGATGGTACCAACCCTGGGCAGGACGTTGGGGGTTGAATAGGAAGAGAGTTATTCCAAAGAAATAAGTAGCCATGGGAAAGGAAGCTACCCTCCTCTCTGGTCTTGTCTACAGTTCCTGCCATGAAATCATTCACTGATGGACTGTGTGACATGGGAGTTGTAAGGTATGATAAACATGTTTATCCCCAAGTTGCTGGTTAGAATGTTTTATTATAGCAACAGAAACATAAGTAAGACTATATTGTTCTTGCTTTTTAATTCTTCTTCTAGAGAAGCTAAATTTCCTCTTCCTTCTGACAACCAGAGTGAGGATAATTCTCCAGCATCATCTTACACATAGTTCACCATTTACTAATAATGATTCAAGTGCCCTTAAAAGCTCTTCAAGCAATGATGTTAGTATTAAGCGAAATTTGTGTGAGTTATATGAAAGTCAGTCTAAAATGCAGGGCCTTTATACACTGCCCCAAACAGTGAAAGTGTTTAGATCTCTCCTATCAAGACACATTCATGGCCTCGTGCCTGAGAAGTTTCATTCATCTAAGCTAAGAATGAGAAAACACAGTGTGAAGCAGAATGGTTATGTGAACACACTTGGGGATACCTGGTAACTGGTTTGTCCCTGAGACCTCAAGAGATTGCAGGGTAGGCAGGGTGAGAAGAAGCTCCTGTTCTGCTCTGCTGAGCTCCATTCTGGACACGGAGCACTTGGTGACAGAGGTCTCGTTCAGCTCCAGAGCTGGGCGGATGCTTTCAAGAAAGCCACTGCTGTTGAATAAACAGAACTCAATACTCTCTGAAGCTGAGAAGACTTCCATTAGGACCTGAAGCAGTGCTTGATCTGCTGGACCCATGTTGACTATTCCAACTTCCAGCCTAGGGATCTTGTATGGCTTGGGGGACAGTTTCCAATAGCCAGTACTAATATTTAGTGGTATCTGGTGTTTCATATCCTCATAGTTCTTTATTATGTCTTCCTTTTCAGCTAAATTTTTCTGGAATTCATTCATACGTTGAAAGGCAAAGACATAGTCCTGATCTATAGATGGTGGCTGTACTTTTTCAAAAGATTTTTCCATGAGTGAAAAATCTATTCTCTGTACCTTGTTATTTCCATTTAATGAGAAATTAATACTCTTCAATAATAACAGGGTTTCTGGGTGGTCCCAAAAGTACTGTAAATTCAGTACTTCCAAAGCCAGTGTTCTCCCTTGAAGGAACTGCAAAATAATGGGAGAGCATGTAGCAACCGTGTTGCTTTCATAAGCAAAGTTTAGAGCAGTGCTCAATAATTTTTCTGAAATGAACGAAAGATAAGACTCAGGAGACAGCTGCCACAGCCCTCTAAGAGACTGAATCCACAGTAAAGCCTGTGGGTGGAGCTTCATGTAATCCTCATTTTCAGACATGTTCTCCAGCGACTCTTTCTCATCCACCAACTGAAGCAAATGAGATACAACTGGTGGCCCTGCCTTGGATAAAGGATGGCTGGAGACATACTTCAAAAAATTGTTGTAGGTGGTCAAAGCCTTCAATGGTGAGTTAATTTGTCTCAAATAATAGAGTCCCAGGTCTTGGTCTTCCTGCCTCTCTGAACCCAGGAGTTCAGTCAGCCTCATGGCAGCAAGAAACTCTTGGAACAGAGGACTTAAAACCCTGTAGATGGGCCTCAGTCTCTGGGCAGTGAATTTGCTCATCAGGCAGGTGGTAAGCACTTCGTCTTCATCAACTCCTGCCTCTGCCAGGTCATCGCTATTGAACTCAAAGCATGATGAGAAAAGCCCTGTCAAGGCCAGCTGCCCACATGAGGACACGGTGGCCCGGAGAGGCTCAGCTGTTGCTTTGTGCTTTAAGGACAGGTATCGCATGTAGGACTTGAAAAGTGTCACATCCTGAAAGGGCTGGTCAGATGGATTTTGAAGCCAGTCATTGCAGACTGCTGCCACAAAGAGAGGGGTTTTGTGAATTCCCAGTAAATATTCATGAAATCCAAAGTAATTTATAAATCTTCGCACACGCATTATGTTATGTGAGAAGAACTTCTTTAATATATAGACAGTGTTATAGAAGGGAAACTCTTTGATCTCTAGACTTGTATCTAGGTATGGGCGGATGTCCCTGACCCTGTTTGTATGCACAGCGATCAATAAGCAGGTCCGTGACAAGTAGTTCTTTGTAATCAGTGTGTCTAGGGCTTGGGGGAGTGAGGCCAGCCCACTGAAGTCATCCAACAGGAACAGCACCTGGTGTTGTAACTGCTGGATGCTGCTGCTCAGGCTCACTTCACTAATGCATCCTCCTGCCTCTAGGAGTTGGGCACAGATGATGTTGGCCAGTCCCTGGTCTGGTCTGATGGAACTAAGGGAGAGGTAGAAGACCAGCTGGAACCTGTTCAACAGGGGACAGCATCCCGATGCCCAGAGGAAAGCTATTCTCTTCAGGAAGGTTGTCTTTCCACTGCCAGCTTCCCCCTCCACACACATGACAGAGCTGAGATTGGTGAAGACCTCGGGGATGGTCAGGGCCTCTTGCACTGGCCGGCTGATGTGCTTTGAGATGATGGACACATCGCAGCCGAGCAAGTGGTCAGTGCTGAGGATGGAACACACCTCTGTCAAGTTCATGTGGCGGAAAGCGGCTTTGGTGTAGGTGTCTCTCAGCTTCTCACTCAGACTCCTGGCCTCTTGAAACCACTGAGCTTCACTTGGAGACAAGTCTGTGGAGGGAAGATAGGCCTCACTGGATGCATATCCATGTCCTTGGGTCTCACTTTGATCCTGGTCTCTACAGAGAACAGACACTAAGCTAGAAGCAGGTTCAAGTTCCTGGGCTTCACTTGGAGCAACATCTGTTAGGGGAGGAAGGGAGACTCGGAAATGCAGTCAAACCTTGCATCCCCCAGGCTATACTACATTGTCCTGCCTTTCAACTATGGATGGCTTTTCCTCTAGTGTCCAGGACCTTCACTTTGAGGTCCTCCCAGACCTTTTCACAGCATTAGAATGACGTCCAAGCATAGTCCTTGACCTGGGGAATTAGGCAGTATTCTGAAGAATACTGCATCTCCCTAGTTTCCTGTCCAAGCTCTCAGGAGACCAGCTTGCCATGCCTTTAATGTTGGCTGCTCTGGGTCTGACACAAGGACTCTGTTATTAGTCCTGCATTCACTTGCAGGAATCCACAGGGATGCTCACTCTCTCATCCACAGTTCCCTTCATCTCAGTGCTGTCCTCTCTAGCAGCTCCCTGGACAATTATAAGTACACTTTCCTTTCACATCCTATGTACAAATACCCAGAATCCCATGTTGCTTTCCAGTACTTACCCACCACAGTAGAATGAACTGCTACTGCATCCTCATGGTTGCTTTCACTTGTGGTTTCCTTTAAAAGATAAACCCTTTATTACATCAAAACTGGGTCTTAAGTCAAGATTGGACACTATATTATCATTGAGGACCAACATCTTCTCAAAACAGCCTATACTCAATGCTGATTGAAGCAAGAGTGATCGACACATTAAAGGGTTAACCTCACACATCTGCAAGGGTGTGTGGCTAGATAGAACATGCCCTGTATGTGCATCTTCTCTATAGGGAGCACCATGTGAGTATTCAAAAATTGTAACATATAGAACAAGCACAGTCCTGAAAGACCATCAAGCATTGCCTCCACCCTTAGTCATTAGTTTGAGTCTCCTTACATGTTTAAGTCAGACACTGGGATGGGTGCAGAAGGATTATTACACACACTTTTTAAGAGAGAGAGTATCATGTACTGTAGGCTGGCCTAGACATCCCTATGTAGCCAAGGGTAACACTTCATCCTCCTTTCTCCATTTCCCAACTGAAATGCCACCCCCCCACTTCAATATTATTCTTTTTTTTTCTGAGACTTCAAACATCTTACCACACCTAGTTTTATTCGGAGCTGAAGATCTACTGTCATGATTTTGCTGCCCATTGGCTTTCTTTAAGGACATATGCTTGCAGGGTAGGGTGGTAGCTCAGTCATAGATTCCTTGCCTAGTATGCACAAGACCTTGGGTTTGATCTCCGTGGTTGCAGTAAAGAACAAAAATCAAATAGGAATGAGGGCACACACTCATAATCCCACCATTTGGAAGGTTGAAGCAGGAGGATTACAGATTCCCAGACAGTCTGGAATTTGATTATAGCAAGTTCAAAGTCAGCCTGAGCTACACAGTGAGAACCTGTCCCAAACAAAATTTCAATCAAACAAAATGAAACTTTGCCTTGCATATCTCAAAAAAAGTAAGAAGTCACGTCCACTGCCCTCCAGAGATTGCAGATGGGGTCCAGGTAGCCTGGATGTTTATCAGGAGTAAGGCTGAGAGAATTTTTACCAATAGACTTCTTATAGGAGAAGGGGTGGACTGTATGTTTCATGAAGTTAGATATTGGGTCACCCTCATTCACTGTGAAGCCCCTGTCTACACTTGAGAGTGCTCCTTAGATACGTGTAGAATTTCCTTAATCATGATACATTTACAATTGGTAATTGCCATTCACAATAGTGTTTAGCCACACAATCACGTGCTGCTGAGTCAGAAGGGGGCAGTGTTCATTACCATGGCTTCTGGAAGTGCACAGTGGCTCTGGAGGGCTGGACTCACTTCTGCAGAGGACTTCAGGGTTTGAAGAAATACGCAGCTATGCAGAGGAGAGAAAAGTCATAAAATAGTTCTGTGTAGTTCAGTGTTTTCATCAGCTTTGTAGAAAACATGAATCTCCAGGGCCAAGAATGAAGTAGAAAGCTGACATTTCCAGTGATTCCGCCAATGCTGCACTGTGTAAACATTCTGTCTGTGGCTTTCAATAACATAATGAATGTGGTTTGTAAGGTAATGGTAAGGGTGTTTGGGAAATGCGTTGGGATGAGTACAGAGTTACAGAGTTCTGTCCATGAACCCAACTAAGATGAGCTTAAAGAATAACAGTAGTAACCAGGACTGTGGGAGCAGAGTCAAGGAGATCACTAGGGCCTACTGGATCCCAACTTAGCTCCAGGCTCTGGAAGAGATCCTTTCTCAAGGGAACAATATGGGGACTTAAAGAAGAGGATACTCCCTGTCTCCCTTTGGCCTGTATGTAGTACACACAGTTCACATAATTGCACATGCAAGCAAACATTAACTAAATAAACAAATTAAAAATCACTTTCTGAAAGAGTAAATAATAAGAAAACTATACGTTTATTGAAAACAGAACAAAACACAGTAAACTTATCTAAACCAACTGTACAACTTAGAATTTCATTAGGAATAATATATTATCATATGGTCAGACTGTCAAAAACAAACACGATTCAAGTGTGCCAACTATATGAAATCTGTTAAGTATAAAAACACAGATATCACACAATTAAATTAAAGCTTAAATGATAATATCCAGGGTTTGGAGATGACACTCTGGGCAAGTACTTGCTGGATGAACATGGAGAACTGAGTTTAAATCTCCAGCACTTTTGTAAAAAGCTAGACAGTGAGGACAGTGACTTTATTCTTAGTTCTGGTAAGGGAGGGACAAGAAGATCTCAAGGGCTTACTAGAGAGCCAGTTAAGTCTAATAGGTGAGCTCCAGGGTTAGTGAGACACCTAGTTAGAACTACATCTTTATTGCTCAACACACAATACACTTTGCTTTCAGGAGAAATTGACTCAAAGTTTCCTCCCTGCTGCCTCCTTTTCACACTACTACAAGAGGCTCTGCAGTCTGGGAGGAAGAAAGGCTACCAGCAGTATTACCCATGGGCACCACCTCCATGCTCCAACACATTCGTGGCAGGCAGGATGTGTCTAGTGCTGAATAGTGGTGTGAAGGATTCGGGTAGCCGACTGCTTTTGCATTGGACTGGAGGCCAGCATCACGGGAGAGAATTCATACTGGTACTCTAAACCTGGTCAAGCTGGGTATCATGGTTCACACCTGTAAATCTCGGCGCTTGGGTGGCAAAGGCAAGCAGATCTCTGCGAGTCAAAGGCCAGGCTGATCTACATACCAAGATCAGACAAGCTAGGGATACATAGTGAGACCCTATCTCAAAACAGTCAAAGTAAAATTACACACACATTAAAAAAAAAAAAAAAAACAAACCCTAAGCTAAACCTGGTCAAAAGCACATGGCCAGAAAGCCATTGAGAGTCTTAGTGGCACCCCTTCTGGTCTGCATCTGGGCCTGCAGCAGTCCAAAGGCATCAGCTCTGTACCCAATCCCCCAAAACCCAGAGGAGGCTGGACTCCCAGGAGTTCTAACATGCCCAGGAGTGTAGAAAAACAAACAAACAAAACAGATAATGGAACTGGCTATCACAGCCTAACATTTGAGACTTTTTAGCAGCAATTTAACATTACTCATATTACTGGGATTCCTTATAATTGTCAAGGACGAGAGACTGTAGAAGGGAGCAATGGAACTTTAAAACAATATCTTCATAAAATAAAAAAGGACGAGCTATATCCCCATATACCACAGATTTATTTAAATAATGTTCTTTTTATTTTAAACTTTAAAAAAAAAGTAGATGCCAAAGAACTCTCTGCTGAGTGTCTATGGCACTCTATAACTAGGCACACTTATGCATAGGTGAAAGGGAGGGATCCTCTTACTGGCACATGGCATGATCTCGATCAGGTATTAAATATGAGGAAAGGGGCATGTTTGTGTTTTTTTTTTTTTCTGCAGGATGCTGAAGGAGCATGGTGGCTGCCAGAGTGATGGGTGAGACATGTTGATGCCAGGACAAAGATTGATGCTGACCTGTGAGCTTGCTGAATGTCCTGACAATGGTGACTGGGAAGCTGTATTGGACATACGTTCCTGACCCACCATTGCTTACCTATACCCCTGATGGGACAAACTGCTTTGCCTCAAGTTCTTAGACATTGTGGAACAGAGAATCAAAAAGAGAAGTTATAATGACTCTTGCATTGTTCTTAAATGTGACCAGTTATTCCAATATTGGAAATAAGTCTTCATTTGGAAGTCTAGTTCTGGACATTTTCAGAGACATATTTGGAAGTTAGCTGCAGTTCTCTATGATGTTATGATAGCAAGAGATAAAGTTGGGACAGGATCTGGATTTCAAACAAGTGTTAGCACATGTGTTAAGGCTCTTTTAATTTTTCTTTTTTTTTCTTTTTTTGAAACAAAGTGTCTTTGTGTAACACTGGTTATCCTAGAACTCACTTTGCAGACATAGTAAAATCTTGTCTCTCTCTGTATCTTTGTCTCTGTCTCTGTCTCTGTCTCTCTCTCTCTCTCTCTCACACACACACACACAGCAGAAATAGAACAAAACAATATAAACAACAGAAGAAGAGCAGGTAAAACTGAAGTTGTGGGTGTCTGTTGTGTATGTCTGTGTGTATCTGTCTGTGTGTCTGTGTGTTTGTGTGTCTCTCTGTGTCTGTGTGTGTGCCTGTGTGTTTGCATGTGTCTCTGTGTCTATGTATGTCTCTCTCTGTGTCTGTATGTCTATGTGTATGTGTGTTTGTGTGTGTCTCTCTGTGTTTGTACATCTGTGTTTTGGTATGGGTGGTGTCTGTGTATATATGTCTGTGAGTGTGTCTGTATGTGTGCCTGTAACTTTGTGTCTCTCTGTCGATGTCTGTGTCTCTCTGTGTGTGAGTCTCTCTGTGTCTATGTGTCTCTGTGTGTTTCTGTGTGTATGTGTGTGTTTGTGTGTGTGTCTTTGTGTTTCTGTGTGTCTGTATATCTGTGTGTATGTGCTTGTGTGTGGGTGTGTTTCTCTCTGTCTCTGTTTCTCTCTGTCTCTCTCTCTTTGTCTCTCTCTCTCTCTCTGTGAGTGTGTGTGTGTGTGTGTATTTGGTAAAAGAATAGTGAACTGAAAATCAGGACCATATTTACCCCTGGATCAGAAGGACACACATCAACTAGGACCTGGAAGTGTCCACAGGGGCCTTCTAAGGCATTGAGGGACATTTATTTGTGAACATCAGTGCTCAGCTCACAGGCCCTTTATTATTACTGTCCTTTGAACCAGATGTGTAACTGCATTAGTTACTCATAACAGCATGCTGGTTTGTAATTAAAACAAATCTCCATTGATAGGTTCTAGACCAAGTGTTAAACACAACTAGATTGCCTCCCAATTTATCATCCCAGGGATTAAGAAGAAGGTCCCTGCATTCTCAACAATTTCTTACAAACTACTTCCAAATAAAAAAGGGGAGGCCTGGAAAAATGGCTCAGCAGAAGAACACTTAGTTCTCCTGCAGAGGACTCAGGCTTGTTTCTTTATGTCTTTATCAGACAGCTCACAACCTCCTGCAACTCTAGTTCTAGAAGATCTAATGACCTCTTTCTGACCTCTGTGGAGTCAAGGCATGCAAGTGGTACACAGATACACATGCAGAAAAAAACACCCATGCACATAAAGTCAAATTCTTCAAAAGTATTCTTTAAATAAGATGACAACTTATTTAAGAAATGGTAACTACTGCTTGCTTGCAATCATCTTTTAACTTCAAGATTAGATGGAAATATTCTGTTCTATTATTTATTTATTATTTATTTATTTGAGTGGAGAATAAGTTTTACTATGTAGTCCTGTGCTAGTCTGAAACAGGTGATTTTAGAAGGGAGGAGATTAAGGGGTTCAGAGGGTGATAAGAGGTGGCAATGGGAAGATTGTGGTGAACATGGATGTTATAAACAGTTATCTATCTATATCTATCTATCTATCTATATATATATATATATATATATAATACATAAAATGTAAAGGTCATAATACATATGAAAATGTCACTATTACATGTAATTAATATATACTAATAAAACACTTTAAGAGAATGTTTTAAGGATTTGGGACATTATTATCATTCTATCTCAAGATCAGATAATTATTTAAAACTTTACATTTTAATGTTTAATAATTAGATTCAAATCAGTTTAGAGCAATTTTTAGGTATGAATCGGATGCACAAATAACTCTATTATGGAGCTGACCTGAGACTTCAGAGTACCCAATGCATTTGTAGATTTTCATGAAGAAGGGCAGAAAAGGGGGTGAGAGGAACTCAATAGAAAGGGATTGCCTAGCATGCCCAAGTCAGGGCTTCTGTCCCCAGCACTGGAAAAAGAAAACCACTTAGGATGTGTCAGACAGCAGAAATAGAAAACACTAAAGGATTCCAGAAGGACGGGAAGAGGAAGACTAGTTTGTAATCAAAAGAACCAGAAAGTCATGGAATTTCCAGACAAGGTAGCACCCCTCTGAAATGCCAGCACTTGGGAGGCTGGAGCAGGAGGATTAAGTCCTACCTGGGCTACATAGAATTTCTATGATAGTCTGGGCTACGTAGAGAGACCCTGTCTTTAAGAGTCTGTATATTGACGCAACCAAAACCAAGATGTAACTATGAATATCCTTCACAGAGGGAACAGAAGGGTGGGCAGAGACCATCCACAGGTAAGACATGGACAATGAGGAAATAACAGTTGAAGCATGTTCACAGTTGGGAGAATTTTGCTCACTTGGGAAAAAACTTGGTGTGATCTTCTATTGGGTCATCCCCTTCCGCCCACTTCTCTATACATCTTCCACAGGAAAAACACTGGACAGTGTCCTTTTTGCCTAGAAAAAGAACTGGGGTCAGTTCAACAGACATACACCAGCCAAATCACAAGAAGGCAACTCCAGATGTTCAGATTTACTGTACATTCATAGACACAGGCAACCAACAAGCACTTGCTAAATGAGTAAATCAGAAAGAATGTACTATAGCTGGGGTGGGACAGAAGTACAAATTAAGAGTCCCTATGCAATCTAGATTATGAAGACTCGCTTGTCTCTTCTGACATTATTGCCAGCTATATTTAACTAGAAGTAGAAGCACATCATCTGTGAGACCTGAGGAAGGCTGGCAAGAGGAGACGAGCATTAAGACCATGTGGTAAGACGATCATCTGAGCCAGTGGGATATGTCTGTTGGATGAGGTTTCTGCAGAATCCCCCGGTTCAGAGTCTGAACACTGAGGGAGCTATGGGAAACTGAAGGTCTTATGAGCCCCAAAGAGATCAATGACAAATGATGACAAATACAGAAAAATGTAAGAGGATTCAAATATGTGGTCCACACTAAATCTGACCCTAAAGAGATGCTCAGCGTGAGAGCAGTGGCTGCTCTTGCAAAGGAGTCGGGTTTGGTTCCAGCACCCACATGATGGCTCACAGCCTGTCGCTTCTCTATCCGACCAGCAGACAGGAACGACACAACTCAGAGATCTTCTCAACGCAGTTTTATTCAGGATCTTTTACTATCTTCTCTCTATGGAAGCCCTTTTCTTATCTCTCTTTTTCTGGATGCCCTTCTGTCCTCTCCTCTCTCTGGATGCCTTTCTCCGATCTCTCTGGGTGGTCTTCTGTTATCTCTCTTAACGTCATCCTTTTTTATACCCCTGCCTGTCCCAATCAGCACCTGCCACGTAGGCATGCCTCATTGGTGCACCTCAAACAGCCCGATCCTGCGTAGCAGCCAGTCTGCGCACTGTGGCTCAGTTAGGGAAAAACGCTCGGTCCCCAAACTGCCAAGAAGCAGAGCTGGAGCGCACCTGCTCCTCGCTGGAGCACAACAGCCAATTGTAACTGCAGTCCCAGGATCCAACACCCTGTCTGGCCTCTGAGGGCAGCATGAGTGCATGCGGCACACATACTTACATGCAGGTAAACACAAACACATATGCATAAAGAAAAAAAATCTGACTCACCTGTGTAGAAAAGGCCAGCTTTGACCAGAGCTTCAACAGCCACAGTTGATTCTTGGGGCCAGTCCTTAAAGGTGTACATCCTTAGTTCTTCATTAGCGAAGACACTGTCATTGCAGTAAGCTTGGGGAAAACGATGAAGGTGAGACCAGCAGGCTTTGATGGCAAAGTTCAAGTTAGATCTCTCTCTCTCTCTCTCTCTCTCTCTCTCTCTCTCTCTCTCTCTCTCTCTCTCTCTCTCTCTCTCTCTCTTTCTCTCTTTCTCTCTGTGTGTGTGTGTATGTGTATGTATATGTGTGGGTGTGTATGTTTGGAAAGACCACAAGCTCAAGGTTCATTCGAATTTGAGGCCAGTCTGGGGTAGGAGAGACCCTAAGAATTTCTTTCAAAACATTTTATCCAAAATTTTAGTTGTTTGAAGGGAAGCATCCATTGTGGCACCAACACTACATAGTTATGTTTACCTAGGCTAAAATCTAAGCCACTTAGTGAACAGATCCATGGTACAGAGGCTTGCCACCAAACCTAATAACCTTATAATTTATTCTCTCATGGAAAAAGAAAACCAACTCCTATAAGTTATTCTCTTGACTTCCACATATTTACACATGGGACCCATGGACATCCACATACAATGATAAGTGAAAAATTGAGTGTATTTTTAAATTTTACTTTTAAAATTTTCTTTCTTTTTCAAGTAGGTGTTTTTTCTACACATTTGACTGCACCACACATGTTCAGTGGCCATGGAGGTCAGAGGAAGACATTGAATCCTCTAAAACTGGACTTGCAGTGTTGTGAGTTGCCAGAGGATGCTGGGAACTGAACCTGAGTCCTTTGAAAGAGCAGCAAGTGCATTAGCCACTGAACCATCTCTCCTGTTCATAAAGTAACAAAAACAAACCAAAGTCATTACATGATAGGGAAATCACTTATGAAGATATGTTTTAAAGGAAGGTTGGAGAAATGGCTAAGTATTTAAGAACACTGACTACTGGTCCAGAGGTCCTGAGTTCAGTTCCCAGCATCCACACAAGACAGTTCACAAGTGCCTGCTACTCTACCTCCAAGGGACTGGATGCCCTTGTCTGACTTTCAAAAGCACCTGAATATATGTGGCATACACACACACACACACACACACACACACACACACACACACAGTGTTTGGAATGCATCTGAGGTTTTACCTGATACCATAGGTAATTCTCTTCTGACCCAGGAATTCACAAAATGTTCTCCCTGAGGAAAGAAATTCAGGTTATTAACTGATTGACTTATTAAATATACATTCTTAATTTTGCTTTGATTTTTATTGATTTTGGAAGTTTTTTTGCAGTGCAAAACTGTGATACCATAATGGTCCAGGGTTACCAAAGGGTCAAGTGAGCTTCAATCCTGATACTTCAAACACCTGGACAACAGGAGTTGGCTACCTCCTCCTTCCCAGCTTGGCGCTATAAGCCTGCTCCCTCACCATTAACCCTAGTAAGAATTTATTAGCCTGACAGTTATCGGGCTTCACTCCTTGTTTGATCTTATAAGGTCTCCCCAACTCCCAAACAGTTCCTGAGTGTGCAGGTGAAGTATCTCCCAACTACGGTTGCCCTGGTCAATGGTTCACAACCACACAAACCTCCTGTATTGCCCATACTGGCACCAGTCTAAGGTTTTTTCCTACCATCCAGCTGGGTAAGCAATGGGTCTGCCTACCTTGAGGGAGAAGCAGACATTGGCAACATAAAACACCAGTGAAATGGAAACTTTCTCAGAGTTTACCAACCAGCTCAACAACAGAACTGCAGTTACACAACACAAGTATTGACTCATGAGGAACTGAGACACAGGAAGGGCACTCATCTGAAAAGGACCTCTCCAGCTGAGCAACTTTCCCTCTAAGAAAACTGCACCCAGACTTTCAGCCCATGCTGTCTGCAGATGCTGTTTCTGAGTGAGTCAGTCAATGAAGTCTTGTTGGCTTCAGTTTGGGCTGTGTTTCCCTCTGCCCACCACTAGGATGTCCTTACTAGTTTGAGTCTAAATACCCAGCTTCAGAAGGCATCCTGAATGCCCTGCCTCTGTCAGGTACCGCAGAGGACTGAGTCTGCCATCAAGATGGAGGCTGCAGAAGGTTGCTAGGGGAGTGGCCTCAGTCAGAGAAGATGAAGCCACCCACAGCCAGCCCGGAAAACTAAGTCTAAGTGGTTCCAGCTTAACAAGAGAACAACATTTTTGCTTTCTTTTCTGCCAAACAGATACACAAGAATGAGAAGAGAAAGGAAGAAAGACACAGAATCCATTGAAAAACAAAACAAAACCCCTCACCCTGACAATTCAAATATTATTAGGTAAAGAATATACACTATTAGAAACAGTTGTCTGTTGTAAATTACCGTTACATGAAGAAATCCCTCATAGCTTTGAATATACTGGGCAATTTCCTCTGGGGACTTCTTACTTTGAAGAAATTCACATCTAGGATTAAAAAGTTGGTTAAAATTTACCACCAACATTGACAAAATCAATATTGATGAAAAAAATATACCCCCAATATTATGATGAAGATTATCTATATCACAATAAATATTTGCTAAACGGCCCATCAAATTGTTGAGTTTGGAACTTCAATAAAATTGTCAAATTTCCCTGAAATCTTACTCATGAGGATTAACATTATGTTGTTAAAAACTTTAAAATATATTAATGATAAAATAAGACACTATTTAAACCTCAGATGCAGTGCTGGGTAGGATTTTTTTTTTTTTTTTTTTTTTTTTTTCAACTTGAAATAAGCTGTAGTCATCTGGGAAGAGGGAGCCTCAGCTGAGAAAATACCTCCATCAGATTGGCCTGTAGGTGAGTCTCTGGGGCAATTTTTCTTATTAATGATTTATGTGGATGGGCCCAGTCCACTATTGGTAGTGCCACTCCTGGGAAGATGGTTTTGGGAGGCATAAGAGAGATAGCTGGACATGAATAAGCCTGGGAGCAAGGCAACAGGCAGTGTTCCTTCATGGTTTTGGTTTGTTCTTGCATGTGTTCCTGCTCTGACATCCCTCAATGGTAGATTGTAATCTGTTAGTGTAAGCCAAATCAATCCTTTCCTTCTCAGATTGCTTTTGGTCATGGTGTTTTTCACAGCAAAAGAAATCAAAGTAGGGCAAACCTTATTATTATTTTAATTTTTATTTCAAGACAAGGTCTCCAGTGTTGCAATGGTGATGCCAAAGTCTTGAGCTCAAGCAATACTCCCACCCCAGCTTCAACAGTAGCCTGCACTATAGGTATATAATAATATACCCAGCTGTTCTTTTCTTGAAGAAAATATGCAATAAAATCGAAGAGATTGATTCACAGTAAGTAGAGGGTGGAACACACACACAATCTAAATCGATGTAAAAATCATAAGAGATGGAGGGAGAAGGGTATTTGAATACTGGTTGTGATATTTAATAGTATTAGACATTAATGGTCATCTATTTTAGGAGATAGAACAATATTGTGGCTCTTTTTTTTCTAAAGTCATGACTTAAAGCTGGATGCTAAGGGAATAACAAGTGGAAGCATGTGTTAGCTGGAATTTACTTCGACATAACCCAGTCATTACTGTTCCACAGGGATAGTGGGAAAGAGATAGATGGAATAAGATCAGACCAGCTTCTGGGAAGTGTGTATTATATTTCCTCTGTTTTCTGTGTAATTTCCATAATGAAAGTTTGAAAACTACTTAAAGGAATGAATGTTTATGTGGCAGAACCAAAAACAACAGGTATCAAAACCACACCACTAGACACATTGTTAAAAATAAGTAAGATTCACTTGCTTTTGTAAGCAGAATAACAAAAACTCTAAATGTCCTAAATCAAACACACTTGTTTGCCTCCTGTGGCACTGGTGTGAAGTGACCTAAGACCTTGTCCTCTTGCCATTTTTTTTTTTTTTAAGTCATAAGATGGCCTTGAACTCCCAGTTCTCCAGTGTCCACCTTCCTAACGCTGGGATTACAGGCATGTGCCACTTTATGCAGCAACCATTTTCATTTTGTGCATATCCTTCAGGACACGAACCACTTGTAATATTCTAAAGACTGTTATCTTCCTTCCCCTTTCATTTATACATTTATTTATCATTTCCATTTCTGTGCAGATTAACTCACTCCTTAAGTCCTGAAACTGTTACTTGACAGGACAAATTGTGGTACCGGGGCAACCAAACAACATTTAATAAGTGTTAGGAGGCCTGGAGCTAATGCACTTAATGTACTTGCAGAAGACCTGAGTTCAGTGCCCAACACCTACTTTGAGCAGCCACAGTAACTGTAGCTCTGAGGAAGAGGATACCTCTGTCCTCCGAGGGTGCCAGCACTAACATGCACATAACCCACCACCCCAATTACTAAAAATATAAAGGTGGGTCTGGGCAGATGGCTCAGTAGGTGACAGAACCCATCTAGGAAAGGCTATAGTAAACAAGTGAGTTTTCTGTAGATGGCCCATCATATTGCATTGCTGAGATGGATGTGGTCCAAGAGGCAATGTCCCCAGAGACTTCATCCCAGGATTGCTTCTTGCTGCCTTTCCTGCCACTATTCCATTGCTTAATGATTTCCTGGGTATTTACCTATTCTGTTGGGCAGATCTCCTGCAGAATCAATATGAAGATGTACTTTGGTATAGTTAGGATGTTTAGACAAATGGATGATTTCAGAAAAAGTGATAATTACATAATTCTTGATATTATTTTATAGAACTCCTAAATTTATACAATTAATCTCTAGCCCCCCTATAGAATAAAAGCAGCAACTAGGGCTCTGTAAACTTTAATGTGTCACAGGCTAAGTACACTAGAAAACAGGCATGGAACAAATTTACGATCAAGGGAAACATTCCTTTTAGGTCAGAAATGAAGCAAATACCTGCTAACTAAAGGTACTAAACTGGGAATTGACAATTTATTGTATGTAGGTGCAAGGACAGAAAATGAACGATTGACTAGTTTTTCTATCCAAGAATTCAAAATAGTAAGACACAAGGTAGTTGATTTTTCTCTTGACAAAACTATGTTAACTTATGACACAAAAACTATTGCTTTAAACTTATAATGAACTTATAGAGCTAGAAACTAGATAAGGGGTTTTCAGTCAGGTACTAATGGAAAGACATGTAAACAATCCTGCTGTAACTTCTTAAAACTTATTGACCTATGACATAAATTGTTACTTTAAACATACTATGAACTTATAGAATAGAAAAGGGCTTAGAAAATCATGTAATTAATTACCCTTCTGTAACGGTTCTACCTGATAATTACAATTAAGTAATTTTTTTGAGAAAGTATAAAACTAAGAATAACAATAAATTGGTGGTGTAGCCCTTTTCTGCTTCATTCAGTGTGTGTGTGTGTGTGTGTCTGTGTGTGTGTGTGTGTGTACCTGACTTTCTTTTCTTTTCTTTTCTCTCTAACTCATGAATAGTTAATGACCTATGAGCATCTCACCTGGCCAGCAAGAGGCCTCTGTATCAAATCAGCAGGAGTTAATTGCTAGAAGCTATCAGCTGTTGGCCTCAGAATATCAAGAGAGAGTTAAGTAGCCAAAAGTCATCAGTTCCCCCTACCCCCTCAACCCCAATCCACATTTCACTGTCTTCCTCAGTGCCTGGATGCTGAGCAGGCCTCTGCAAGTACATAAAATACCTCACCACAAGCATGAGCACCTGAAGTTGAATTTGTGTTGCCCATGTAAAAGCTGAGCCCAGTGCTCTATGTCTGTAATCCTAATCCTGGAGGAATAAAGACCGATGGATCCCATGGGGCCTGTCTCAATATATAAGATGACAAATGATGAGGTATCCCAACATGTGACCTCCACAGAAATGCACATACATACACTACACACCAACACACCACAATATAAACATACTCTACATACACCAACATACTACACACAAAATATAAAAATGCAAAGTAATGAAGCAAAAATGAACATAAAAGATAAAAATTCATTTAAGATCATGTGATTCAAACTTTGTACCATGTGACCAGATTTTCCTTGCTTGATCCTACACTGGATAAGAGAAATATCAGAACTCATTTGGTACTGCAACAATGTTGCTCTTTTGTCTCTAGTTTCATTTTGCTAAAAAATAAGCAACAACAACAAAAAAGTAGAAAACTTTAAGAATAAAGCTTACTTGGGGAACCACTTGGCATGCTCCTTCCAGGGATCATCTCCTTCTTCCCAGTTTCCCAAGCATCCACCACAGGAGAAACACTGCACAGTGTCCCTTTTACCTACAGATGCAGAAAAGGGTTTGACTGCCCAGCAATAGCACCAGGTGCGTCTTGGAGCTGTACATACTCTTATCAGAACAAGACCGACTCCAGCATGCCTGTTTTTCCACGGCCTCTCTGGCTGAATCCCTGTCCACAGTCCCACTGCCCTGGACCTCCATGCCCCAGCCATGGCCAGCCTCCATGTACACAACCCTCAACATGCTATCTTCTCTCATATAGAGGTAGCTCTTAGCTTTCAGGACCAAAGTGATGAAGAAGCAAAAACTAGGGCTAGCTTGAGTTGCCTTGGCCATGTCATTTCTACAAAAATGGAGGAACATCTCTTTAATTCCTTGAGCCTCAGCGAATTCAACTATGAAATGTGGAAGAAGAGAAAACATGTTGAATTAGAATTAGTGCTCAACCCATGCATAGCACAGGTGGGTACCCAGCACACTGCAGATGCTGTTGCGACTGTCACTCATGTCTGCTCTAACACCTGTATGTGGCTGAGGAATTTTGAAGCGTAGAGTTCTCCATGGCAGCTTGCCTCATGGGTGGGAGTTAAACAAGTAAAAACAAAATCCTTTCAAAACTACTGAAATTAAGTGAATCAAGGGAATATATGCGTAACAATGTCCCTAAAACCAGAAGACAGTGGAATCGAGCTATCTCATTGTTCAGGACCTTATGACCAGAGCTGGTGTTTCCTGGAGTCTTTTTATTTGTGTTTTCTAGTACTGGGACTAAACCAATGGCCTTTCACGTGCTAAGTGAGCCCTCCAGTAATGAGCTACACCTTGCAGTTAATATTTTCTAAGGTACACATTTATAGAAAACCTGTTATTATATATATATATATATATATATATATATATATATATATATATATATATATAGCAAAGTAATAATACTACACTAAAAGTAGTTGGGAATAAGATTATTAAAGTTGATGTTTAATGAACCAGATCTCATATCTAATATAGCACAATTAACCAATACAAAATGATTAACAGGAAGTAGTAATAACAGAAGAGGAGGAAGAGGTGGGAAAGGAAGAGGGAGAGGAGAAGGAGGAAGAGGATGAGAAGGAAGAGGAGGAGGAGGAGGAAGAGGAGGAGGAGGAAGAGGAAACAAAGAGGCTGGAGAGATGGCTCAGTGGTTAAGGGGACTCTTGCAGTGGACTGGAATTTGTTTCCCAGCACCTAGCTCAGGCAGTTGACAACCACTTGTAACCACTGTTCCAGGAAATCTGACATTCTTTTCTAGACTCCACGGACACCTGGGCTTTTAGTGCAACCACTCCCGCAAACACACACAAATACATATTTTTTAAAAAAAACCCTAAACTTTATATTTTACAGAAACACTGTACAAAATGGAATCTACTTACCTGTGAAAACAAAGCCAGCTTTGGAGAGTACACACGGTGAAGTCCCATGGGCATAAAATGGCCAGTTCTCAAAGGACTCCAGTCTGGCCTCCTCTTTATGGTACCTTGCTTTGCCACCTCTCAGCATCTTCTCAAGACTCTTCACCCGGATGTCATACTTGCCAATGTTACCAACATCTTTGCCCAGAAGGAACTCACATTCTGGTCGTAATTTCTTATGGTTCTCTATGGGAGCTTTCCTGAGTCTGGTGGAAAAGAGGATTAAGCTACAGCAAAAGCACTGAACCCCATGTTTTATGCCTGTGTAGTAAAACCCAGCAGCTGCCATCTCCTGTGGGGTCCAAGATCTGAATGTGTCATAGGTCACAAAAGTCTTGAGTCGTTTGGCTTCACTGCGCATCCGTGAGTTAAACCCTTTCTTCATTTTCATTCGTGTTTTATGGTCTTCTTCTTGCTGTTTCTTTAAGACCTGAAGTGCATCCACTCTGAGAGTAGCAGAGAACTCAGAGACCAAGTCATCATCAAACTCACAAATTCTCTCCTCAAAGGCTTCTCCCTGGGCTGCCATTTTCTAAATGAGAAAGAAAAGCAGATGGTTGGTGTTTGTAATGTTTTTATTATTATATGTAAAGAATTGTGTCTCTGGGCCAGAAAGATGGCTCAGTAGGTAAAGAGGCTTGCCCCAAGCCCGATGACTTTAGTTTCTTGCCCAGGTCTTACAAGGTAGGTAGGAGACAAACAATCTTGTATGTTGACCTCTGACATCTACTTGTGAAAGAAAGAAAGAAGTTTCTTGAGAATCTATGAAACATCAATATTTACCCACTTAATCAACAAATATTTGTGAAGCACCTACCTGTGTGTCAAACAGTGAGCTAGGCCTCAAGGACTGGCAATGAATCAGATAGAGGGACCTGACTCCAATCATGAAGCCTTGCAAGTGTCCTTAATCTTGATTGCGTGCTTATTGTTCTTAGAATCCTGCATGTACCCCATTCTAGCCCTGAATTCAAGGATGAAGGTGATAACCATAGTAGAGTCTGGGACCCTGTTTTGTTTTGTAACAATGTACTTCACCTTACACACCCCTCCTTCAGAACATAGTGTGCATGGGGCTACATGTGGTCTCATCTCTGAACAATACTATTGTTGTGGAAATGGAGATAGGTTCCTTGCCATTTCTAGGAAGCACAATATCACAACAGACTTCCTGGTCCTCTGTGTGGTGCATTTTTTTTTGATGAGAGACTTGAGATGATCTGTCCTACTGTGGGAAGTGCCATCCTGGGCAGATGATCCTGGGATGTATTAGAAGGCCTGATGAGCAAGCTATGGAGTAAGCCAGTAAGCAGTACTCCTCAGTGGTCTCAGCTGCAGCTCCTGCCTCCAGGGTTCTTCCCTGTTTGAGTTCCTGCTTGGCTTCCTTTAATGATAGACTGCCATGAGAACCTGCAAGCCGGATTAGCCCTTTCCTCCCCAAGTCATTTTTGGTCATAGTCATTATCACAGCAATAGAAATCAAACTAAGACAACTCTCCAAACAAAAGATACAGGCTACCTGAAAGGATTAAGAAGCAAAATTTATCATTCTATTCTCTACAAAAAAAACCTCAGCTTACCTTCAAGGATAGTTACTACCTTAAAGTGAAATGAACAAAAGTGTCTCAAACAAAAGGAACCAGGACCCAAGCAACTGTTGCTGTCCTAAAACCTGACAAAGTAGAAGAGATAAAGGAACCAACATTTTAATCAACAATGAACCGAAAAGTCATTACAATCCTAAACACATATGCACCAAATTCCGGCCCTTCCCATTTACTAAAATGTGTACTACTGGGTTTCCAAATAGACTAACTCCAACTCAATGAAAGTAGATTATTTTAATGCCCCACTTCTCTAATAGACAGGCCTTTTGAATGAAAACAACAACAACAAAAAAAAAAACCCATCCTATCTGACTATATACAATAAAGCTTAACATCAACAGCAAACGAGTCTCTGGTGATTAGAGAAATTCACTGGGATTTAGCAACACGTTTCTGGGTGGTAAATCAAGAAAGAAAATCCTGAAGCTAAATGAAAATGAAAATACAACACAACAACACCTCTTGGACACATTAAGAGCAGTTTTAAAAGAGAAATGTCTAGCTCTGAGGGCCTACATTAAGAAATTGTAAAGAGTCCAAATAAATGGCTTAATGGTGCAAATGAACAATTTGGAAAAACAGGAGCAAACCAGACCCAGATCAAAGCCAGCAAGAAATAGTAAGAAGCAGAGTACACATTAATGAAATAGAAACAAAGAATCACTAAACCTAAGATGTGGGTTTTTTGTTTGTTTGTTTTGTTTTATTTTTTGAGGAGATGAGCAAGAGTGACAGTTCTTTGGCTCAATTAACTAAAAGAATGGGAGAGGAGAAAAAATTCCTAATATTAAAGATGAACAGAGAAACATTAAAGCAGGTATCAAAAAATTCAGAACATTGTAAGGGAATACTTTGGAAACTTCTACCATATTGACTTGGAAGACCTAAAAGAAATGGAAGGATTTCTAGATTCAAACCATCAAAGTTAAGCCAATAAAAGATCAATAACATAAAGAGACTCATAATAAATAGAGAGATCAAAGAGTAATAAAAATCCTTCTGTGTAAACAGAATTCAGATACATTCACAGAAGAATTTTACCGTACTTTCAAAGAACTACAACAAATACTTTCAAATTATTCAAAGCATAGAAACAGAGGAGCACTTGAAATTCTCTTCTATTGGTATTTTTTCATCATCAAAACCAGATGAAGACACAGCAACACATCTTATGAGCACAGATACAAACATTCTCAATAAAATCCTCACAAACCAAATAAAAGCACATATCAAGGATTTCCTCCACCATGATCATCTGGCTTTTGCCCTAGAGATGCAGGGATAGCTCCATATTTGTAAGTCAACAAATAATAAATCACTGACAAACACTGCATGACCATCCCTCGGAGAGACGCAAAAAGGGCCTTTGACAAAATTCAACATGCATTCATGATGAAAGTCCTAGAGAGAGTAAGACTGGAGGGAACACACCTCAACGTAATAAAGGCTGTGTATGACAACCTCACAGCCAACATCAACCTTACATGACAGGGAAGCTGCAGCCACGCTATCTCAACAATATGGTTGGATAACAAGTCCTAGAGAAGGGCAGCAGTTTGACATGCCAGTGTGGACAGGGAAAATGTCACAAGGCCTCACTTCTGTAAGAAGTGTTGGCTGCTGAGAGAGGGAGAATTACTCATCAGGGAAAAGCCCCTAATGTATTAACCAATCCTAAGTGTTCAGCCCTGTACACGTACACATATGAGTAACACAAGATGGACTCAGTAAGAGAGAGAGAGAGAGAGAGAGAGAGAGAGAGAGAGAGAGAGAGAGAGAGAGTGTGTTTAAAGAAGGGGTCTGGAATTTGAGAGGCAGTTTGGTGGGATGGGAGAGTGATGGGTAGAAATAATGTAAACACAATGCTCAGATATGAAGTTATCAAAAAAGATTTAAACATGACAAAATGAAGAACACCTTTGTATAAACATATGGCCAATCTATACATTTCAGCATTCTCAAAGGTATATCAAATCCCCTTTTGGGTAGAGTTAGAGCTTTCACACAATGCTTTGTCGACCTCATTCAATTTGGAATTTGCCTAGTTACCTACATTTTTGTAAAATCTGCAGCAAACTCAAGGTTTTCATTTCTTTGGGGAGCAAGGTCTTGCTTTATAGTGTATGTCAGCCTCAAAGTTGACATCATCCTGCCTCGGGCTATTGAGTGGTTGGATTATAAGTATGTGCCACCATACCTGATCAAGTTGGATCTTTTAAGACAAGGCACACTCTTTCATCAGACAGCTTCCAGGAAGAGTTTCCCTAGTGAAACAGATACCACTTTTGACTATCCCTAACAAGATAAAAACCTCCTTGTCTCTAGCATGTAAAATGCCTAGCAACGGTCGCCCGGAGTTCTGTCAATCCTCAAGTCTTTGACTAGATAGTTTTACAGTTGTCTCCTGATTCATCCTCTCTCTCTCTCTCTCTCTCTCTCTCTCTCTCTCTCTCTCTCTCTCTCTCTCTCTCACACACACACACACACACACAAACACACACACACACCACACCACACACGTACAGTCTCCTTAGCAATTTTGAGACAAAGGTCATGTTCTTATCTAGAGACACAGTTTCCCAGCTCTAGCTTCCTGCTCCTTCCCTGTACAGAAGGAGCTCACCCTGACTTGACAGCCCAAAGCTTTGCTTGGTTACTTTCATTTTTCCTAGCACAGCCTGTAGTTACTTTTTTGTTGCTGGGATAAAATGCCCTGACAAAAGCAGCTCACAGAAAAGAAGGCTTATTCTGGCTTACAGTTTGAAGATCTGTATTTCGTGGTAGTATGGAAGGCTTGGCAGGAGCAGAAAGCCAGCTGGTCGCAGTCCATCAGCAGCAAAGAAGCAGAGAATGTGAGCAGGAAGTGGCACCAGGCTATAAAGTCTCCAGTGACCTACTTCCTCCACCATGCTCCACCTCTTTAAAAATTTTTTTTAAATTAATCATTCTATTAGTTTACTTCTGAAATGACATCCTACTTTCTGGTTACCCTTCCACAACACCCCCCATCTCACATCTGCCCTCTCCTCTGTCCCCTTTGCCTTTATGAGGATGTTCCCCCACCCACCCACCCTCTCCTGCCCACTGCTCTAGCATTTGCCTATGTTGGGGCATCAAGCCTCCACAGGACCAAGATTCTCCTTGGTATTGATGTCAGACAAGGCCATCCTCTGCTACATATATATTTAGAGCCATGGATCCCTCCCTGTACACTCCTTGGTTGGTGATCTAGTCCCTGGGAACACTGGGTGGTCCTGCCAGCCAGTATTGTTCTTCCTATGGGGTTGTAATCCCCCTCTGCTCCTCCAGTCCTTGAGCCAGATCCCCTACTGGTGTCCCTGCACGATCTACCTCTTAAAAGTTCCAAACTCTTACTCAATGGCACCACCAACTGGAAACCCAATTCTCAAACTTTAAGCTGCCTGTGTGGACATTTCACATTCAGACCACAGCATAAGTCCAGACACAGAGTTCTCCATTAACATCTCTATCTGAATACCTCCCTCCCCACTCTCCTCCCTGTCATCTTTTCTTTTTAATTTTCTAAAATTATTTTACTTACCATGTATGTGTCTATGAACATGGACTATTTTTGATCTATCTTAGGAACTCACCAGAATCCAATGGGATCTTCACCTAAATAATTTATTCTAATCAGCTTACATAGATCCCACCTTGAAAACAATAAAGTTTCCACTCCTAGAATCTTACAATGGGTGTTCCATTTCAACACATGATCTTTTGATCTTTTATAGAACTCTCAAACCATTGTAGGGTGGCTAGTCTTGGTTTTCAACCTCACTATACCTTGAATCAAATAGAATTCAAACTCTGGGTATTTCTGCAAGAAGTTTTGTTAATCAGGTTGCTTGAAGGAGGAAGACTCACCCTAATGGTGAGTACTCTCTGGTGGCAGCCCAGATAAAAAGACACAGAAGAAGGACGTTGTGCCCTCACCCTCACTGGCAAAGTTCATCTATCCTGTTGCTGTGGCATTCCTTCATTGGTATTAGACCCAACTTCTGTATGACTAAAACATAGATTGAAGACCAGCAGCTCTCCAGGAATCTTCTAAAACTCCAGTGCCAAATTGGGATTGCTGAGACATCCAGTCCAGTAGACTAAATAAATATCAATCCTTGGCCATTCTAACAATGGCTGTCTCACACATCATTGGACAATATGTCTCATATAGCCATTGTTAGACTATCCAACATCCTGTAAGCCAGTCTCATAAATCCCATGTATTTGGGGTATATACCCAAGTCTATCTATCTATCATCTATCTATCTATCTATCTATCTATCTATCTATCTATCTATCTATCTATTTTTCTCTATATATATTTATATCTAGACCTATATCTATATAGTCTATCAGTTCTATTCCTTTAGAGAACTCTGACTAGAACAGAAGGGAGAACTTACCAGGAAAAGGAAATAACAGCCACAAAGTCCCCTGAGTAAGATTATCTATAAATATTTTTGTTGCAGACCAAAAAGCAATCAGTCTCAAACTGACTAGGAAACTTCTTAGCTTTTACAGTGCCAGAAGACACTATGCAGGCTGCAGGAAGTTGTGAGGAGGACATCGATGATCTTACTCAGTGCTGATCTCTGCATGCTATATCACTAATCCACTAGACAAGGGTTTCTACTTGTGCAATAACGGCATGTCTGCTATGACGTAGCAAACCTCATTCTGATTACATCTGAGGGCAGTATACTGAAGGGAATTTCCTGCCTGGTTTTGTAATCCGCATCCAAAGTTCATGGCTCAGGAGGTAGGTCATAGACCCTAGAGTAGACACTAATGTAGTTAATCAGTTAATCTTGAAATACTGTAGATAACACAATGACTGAGCACTCTTAATTCTTCCCCTTCTACCCCAGACCCAGTCAGGGAAGTAGCCAGAGGCCACTTACTTGGAAACTCACATTGCTGGTTGGCCATCTCTCCTCCACTCCTGTGCCCCCTTCTCCTCTCCCCTAGTCCTCTTGATTCTCTCTGCATCCTGCCCACACAACTCTCAGTGTCCCACCCTGTTTTCAGCCATCGGCTACTGGCATCTTTATTGATAGACCAAAATCCGATTGGGGCCAAGGACCTTCAGCATCAGTAAATACAGATTTCTGATCAAAGAATCAGAACCACCCTCTACACACCACTATTGCTCTTTTGCTGGTTGGCTATGTTGTTTGAGGTCTTCTAAATATTTCTGTTTATACTTGTAGACCCAGGCTGCTCCAACCTTAGATAGAGAAACTTCTTTTTGTAGCCAATAGAAGTTGTTGTTGAGATGTGTAATATTTCTTCCTTCTCAGGTCTGTGATGAGGTTGAGAATGAAATAGTTATAGTCTTATATTGAAGCTAAGTTGTGTAGGATTAAGGTCTAAGGTCTAAGACGTTTTTAGGTTGGTAATGCCTAATACTTACGATAGAAATTTATTTTGGTACAGAATTCTGAATTCGCCAAGATAGGATAAACAATAGAAGATTTCCTCCGAGGTTGCCAAATACATATGCACTGGAGTTCTCATAATTGTTATTATTGTTTATAGCTTATTGTTATAAGATAAAGAGTCATTTGTAGGGTTAAAAGGAGGAAATGTAGAGATAATATTTTATGTACTGTGTGGAAGCATCACCTGTTAATAAAGAGCAGAAGATCTATTAGCTGAGGCAGGAAAAGGGAGGTGTCCTTGTAGGGAGAGAGAAACTCGGGAATAGGGCAATCAAGGGAGATTCTCCTCAAACTCTGAGGAGACAGACACATGAAACTGAGAAAAGGTAACCAGGCACGTGGCACTTACAGAATAGAATAAATGGGTTAATTCAGTTCTGAGCTAGTCAGGGAACAAGCTCACACTTATGGCCTAAGCATTTATTCATATGTAATTAAGTCTCAGAGTCGTTATTTCAGGAACTGGTGGGTGGATGGAAAACCTCGAGGTTACAGTTTAGTCCATTGTTGTCATGGCAGAAAGCATACAGGCATGTGGGCAGACATGGTGCTGGAGCCATAGCTGTGAGTTCTACATCTGAATCTGTAAACAGCAGGAAGAGATTGAGACTTTGGACCTGGCTTCTGAAACGTCAAAGCCCATGCCCAGTGACACATTCCCTCCAACAAGACCATGCCTAATGCCACTTCATAAGCATTCAAATATGAGTCTATGAGGGCCATTCTTATTCAAACCACCTCAGTTTTCAAAGAAGAAGCTTGGAACTGAGTTAAGTCTTCTAAGGATATGCAGAGACATTCAGAGAGGCAATTGAGAACAGAGGTGAGTTTGCTTCTGTTGGCACAGAGGAAGGATTTAGGAAGCAGGATTAGACTGGTATACTTAGTATGTGCTCAGAAAGGGAAGGCTGGAATTTCACTACTTCTTTGATTTTTTTCATTTTTTCCTTTATTTTTGAGATTATGATATAATTACAGCATTTCTCCCTTTCTTTCCTCCCCTTAAAACTTCCCATATATACAGATGTTCTTCTTGTTTTCTCTCAAATTTATGGCTTCTTTATGCATTTTTGTTACATACATATATGTATATTTGTATACCTTTTACATATATTGTTATGTACATTATATATACCATACACACATACATTATATACACATACATTATAATACATACACTACACATATGTTTTTACATACATATATGCATATTTATATACATTACACATATATTCATATACACATATTTCTAAATACAGTCTGCTATTTTTGTATAATGTTATTTGTTCATATGTTTTTGTAGTGGGTCCTGGACCCTAGCCTAACAAATGATATATTTGAGGCACCATTCAGGCTGTAAAACTCAACATGTAGGCCCCAAAACATCTGCCAAAACAGGAAAAAAAATCCAATAAATGAATCAGTCAATCAAGACCTGGCCCATAGTTCCTGGATCCAAGAGTCTCTAAATATGCTAAATTGGCTTCTGTTAACTTTTCCTGCTAACTAACCAGTCAACCATGATGTGGGTTTTGTGTTTAAAAGACAAAGAACAATGAGGACTGGGGGTGCATGATCTGGGCAAGGTCCCCATGCAGCCAGATAGACTTTCTTCTCAACTTTAAGAGGGCCCATGTGTGTTTTCTGGTGGACCCACCTCACAACATTTTCAGGGATGACCATTTATTTGGTATTAGATAACCAACCTGTGTGCTCTTCCATGTGGAAGACTATTTCCCCAATCTCAGTAACATTTGCCTGTAGTTCTTTTTGTAGGGTTAGGACATCCTGGGATTTTTTTCCATCCAGTTTGGCATAGTCATTGTTGTCATCTTCGTTCAGATGGTACTCATGACCTCATAAATACTAAGCAGGCACATTATCTTTGAGCTACACCACAAGCTAGAATTTTAATATTAAGAATGGCAATAACATAGACTGTAGGTGTTTCTGCTCTAAGGAGCTCAGGAATCACATAACTCTGAGGAAGCCTCCTCAGCAGAGGCATGGGAGCTCCCAGGGAAAGGCATCCCCAGATGAACCATGGAGCTTAAGAGCCTCAGCTCTGCTCCTTCTTCTCTTCCCTGCTTCTTCTCTTCTTTGCTTATTTCCTTCTCAGCTTCTTCCAATGAGAGAGTTGCTCTGGGCAGTACATTTTATGAAAGAGATTTATTGAAGGTAAGAATCCAGGAGGATGAGAGACAAATCCAGGGATGGCTACCTTCTGCTCCAGGGAGAGGTCAGCCAGGAATTGGACAAAGGGGCAGTGTTTATACAGGATTTCTGAGGAGGCTGGAGAGGAGGTTCTGCTACTGTGGACAGTTCCTGCAGTGGCATTTCACCAAGGCTGTAGGCTGAGGCAGGAAAAAAGGTGCTGGTACTGTGGACAGCTCCTGAAGGGTCGCTCCAGCTGAGGAGGGGAAGGAGATATACCACTGTGGTCAGCTCGGATACAGCTGTAGGCTTGAGATGTTGTGGTGCAGCCTGAGATCTTATAGTGCCACCATTTTGATAGGAACTGCCATTTTGGACAACTTCTATGGGACATTTTACTGTGAGAGCCATAGGCTGGGGCAGGAAGGGAAAGGCCTGCCACCGCTTTGATGGCTTTTGTGACTCACTGCTCAGGGACTGTACAAACAAAACAAAAATAGTCAAGAGAAAATGAAAATGCCTCCAATATAACTTCCAACACATAAACACTGCATTCTTTTTTTTTAAGTTAAAAACTTTTTTTTTTCAGAAATATTTTCCCTCAGCTTAATGGAGGCATAATTAGCAAATGATTAAAAAAAAAAAAGCGCATATGTATTTGAGGTATATCAGGCAGGTGCAAAGTCATGTTTCAATATACATTATGATGTGATAAATTACTATTATAATTAAGTAGGTTAATTGTGTCAGTGTTCTATTGCTGTAAAGAGACACCACGACCATGATGTGTATTATAAAGGAAAACATTTAACTGGTGCTGACTAACAGGTTCAGAAGTTTAGTTCATTATCATTATGTTGGAGAAAATGGCTGCACACAGGTAGACATGGTGCTGGGCAGGTAGCTGAGAGTTCTACATCTGTATTGACAGGCAGCAGTAGGAAGAGACAGAGAGACACACACACACACACACAGAGAGAGAGAGAGAGAGAGAGAGAGAGAGAGAGAGAGAGAGAGAGAGAGAGAGAGAGAGACTGGGCCTGGCCTGAACATTTGAAATTCAAAACCTACTACCAGTGACACAAGACTTCCAACAAGGTCATACCTACTCCAACAAGGCCACACCTCCTAATAGGGAGTGACAATTCCCTAATGACCAACCATTCATGCATATAAGACTGTGGTGGCCATTCCTATTCAAACATAAAGTCCTTAATAGTTAGAACCATGTATATACCAAAGACCATACATTCCTAAGAAAATCACAAGGCCATTGCAGCACATGCAAAATTCTCAAAAACTCTCATAAAAAATTTTCTCTAAGTCCAATATTTTTCTCCCATTGGCAATAGATGCACGGCCACACCAAAGCTACTGAATACGCAGAGGCTCTGCAAAGACTAAAGACTAAAGAGCATCTCCTGGAAAGAGTCAGCTGCATCCTGTTGTAAAGTCAACTCCTGCTTCCTCATGTATAAGACTGACTCATTCTATAAACAGGCCATGCATATCCTCCTCTCAATACTCCTACAATGTTTTGGCTTTACATAGATCAATGTTCCTTTCACCAGCCTTTTCCTGTTGACTTTGGTATTGGAAGTTTCCTTGTATGAACTTGAAGGATGCCCTAGTCTTTAGACAGGAGAAGTATACAAGGACTGAAAAAGGCACTGTTCATTGTAGCTCCTAAGTTCAGTGATGAGCATGGAGATTTTAAAAAAAATTATCAGCCTTGGGATAGATGGATCAGGGTTTAAGAGCACCTGTTGCTTTTATTAAGAATGAAGCTGTGGTGACCAGCACCCAAATGGAGACTCTATAACTCAAGACCCAGGAGGGCCCAACACACTTTTCTGACCTCTGCAGTTCATGTGTTCCATAAAAATAATGAAGGCAAAAACACTCATTCATATAAAAGGAAAATAAGGGGGAATTTTGCCAGCCTCCACAGTTAATAGATACTCTTTAAAAGAATGGTTAGTTATGTCTTTAGTTGTGAGACAGAAACATGCTATGCACGCAAGCCAGGCTGATCTGAATCTCTTGATTCTCCAACTCCAATATCCTAAATGTTGAAGTACAGGTGTGTATAGCCAGAGGTTTTAGGAATCAGGTGTTTAGAACTGTCAGTAGCCTTCAGCTGCATCCTTTACTCTAGGACAACAGGGGAGAATGGAACTATCCATTTCCAGAAGATAGTCAAGTGTTTGGACTGAGGGTGTCTTTCCTTCACATCATTAATCACTTTCATGTCCTCCTCATCCAGGAGCCAACCGAGCATATGCAGCCTGGTGAGGCTGGGCAGTCGGGACACACACTGACCCAGAGCCTTGACAGTGCTGGCCTGAACTTGAATGCATTCTGGGATATGCCTGCAGATGTTCAGCTCTTGCAAGTTTGGCAGGTTGTCCAGGGCTTGAAAGAAATTTCTGTATCCTTCCTCAGTAATCTTGTGATTTGTGGAAAGATCTAAGTTCTCGAGTTTCTGGCTGCCTCTGGCTGCCACCCTGGCTGGAAAACAAAACACTCATGAAAACAGAATCTTGAGGACATGAATAATGCTCACAAGTTATTGGAACTACTCTCAAACTTCAGCAATGCAAGTGGGACATGCTCTACACGATGTTTAGAGATCTAATTTTGAAAGCACCAAAGAGCTGCCTGGTTGATAGGAAACAACCTGGACAAATGAAAGGGGGAAGCAGACACCAGGAAGTCAAGCACAGAGAACTGCAGCTGTCTGGGGAATGTAGACTTCTCTTCTGTCTCACAGGAGGACATATGTCAAGGCAGAGCCCAGCTATGGACCAGGGCACAGTACAAGGGACTGAGAAATTGTGTCAACAGTGAGTCCCTTTATGCAGAGGAGGGAGGGTGACAGTCCTAAAAGCTTGTCCTCTTACTGGTTACTATAGAGCCTTCCACCTATAGCTTAGATGGGACTCCCTGGTTACTGAGAGCAGGGCTCTGAAGGAAATGGAGGCAGACTCGCTGAATTGTCAATTAGCTTGGGCCCATGACTTTGGAGGTGAAGATCCAGTAGAGTTTTTGTTTCATTTTTTATGGTCTAACCACTTTTCCTAAATATGTGGAAGGATAGAGTAGATTTCACCCAGAATCATAATGCAGCTTGAGTGTAAACACAGAGGCCCTAAGAAAGTGTTTCTCTTGTGTCCTGAACAGGGATCTTCTGTGATAGTCAGTATATTTCTCATTTCCTGAATGAATATTATTCTGGAATATTCCATGCTCCCCACCAATGGCTGTCCCCTGGTTTTCGTGATTCTCCACATCACATTATATTGTTATCTGATGCTATAGTGTGTGTAAGTGCAGTTGCCCGGCTGTAAAATTGAAACATTAGCCAAGAGTAAGCTGTCAGCTGTCCATGGAAAGATGGACACACACACACACACACACACACACACACACACACTTATCACCCTTATTTTTTTTTTTTTTTTAAAAAAAAGGCACTGTTGACATTCCCAGTCAGACCAGGATGAATCTGCAGAAGGGCAGGAGACAAAGCAGGTGATGATGGAATTGAGGAAGCATTTGGAAGCTTTTCCTGGCTCTAGGTGATTGCAGCAGGCAGCTCCATTGACACCACTGCTTCCACACAAGGGAACCCCATTCATTCTCTGAGGGAAACTCACCAATCACACTGTCATTGTCCAAGATGTGGTGAAAGGCGAGAACTCAGAGACATAGAAGCTGCAGGCACTACTGGACAATCAGTTTAGCCACTTGGTGAATCCCGTCCCCAGTGGGGAGGAGCAGGTGCTCCAGGTTCCTGAGAGAACCCAGAGCCTGGGCTGTGGGAGACACAAGAGAGCCTTCCTTGGGAGTTGTTCCATCATGAGAGCCAATGACTTACACAGTCTGTAGTCCAGGAGGCCCCACCTACCCCAGGCCCGCCTCATGACTGTCCTCTCCAATAGCAGGAGAAGGGGTCAGCACACAGCTTCTCCCTGCTGCTCTGTGCCGCTGCTTCCTCCATCCTCCCTCATCCTGTCTCTATCCAAATCCAGGCAGCCTATCCCTTTCTACTCTGTCTTCTGAATTGGAGTCCCCACTGAAGGTCACTCTCCTAGCTGCACAGTGCCTTCAGACCCCTCCCTTCCATCTCACCTCAAGCTGTCCCTTCTAGGACATCCACCCTCCCCAGTAAAGCACAATCCACTACTCAGACAGGTCTCTGCCATATACCCTAAGCATGGCGTTCTTTACATCATATGATCACTAGTCTCTACTACTGTGCCTTTGTAGAAACTATTTAGAGGACTTTGTAGCATCAGCCAGTGTTCTAGAACTATCTCTCACTTTCCTCTTTCCAGTTCTGGAATAAAATATTTCTTCGCAGACTCTTGATTCTTTAGAATAGATAGTATTTATTTAGAACCCAAGTCCATGGCTTTGGGAGTTGGCTGAGTGATACGATGCTTGCCTAGCATGCTGGATACCAGGGCAACACACACACACACACACACACACACACACACACACACACACACACAGTTGCTGTCTCTGTAGGAAACTCAGGCTTTCCTTACGAACAATACAGTCTGAAAGACACCATGAAGGTACAGCTCTGTAATTTCCAGGCAAACTCATTAGTTTTTCAATAATTTATTAAGTCAAAAGTATTGAAATTTGGGGCAGAGTAGCACTTGCTGCTTTCCAGGGGACCTGGGTTCAATTCCCAGCACCCATATGCCAGCTCACAACTGTCTGAAACTCAAGTTCCTTGGGATCCAACACCCTTCTCACAGACAAACATGTACACAAAATATACATGCACATGAAATAAAAATAAATGAAGCATTAAAAAGTATTGAAACTCTTCATGTACTTATCATGGTAATAATTCTGAGTCATAGTGTTTCTAAACCATGTGGAGAGAGAGAGAGAGAGAGAGAGAGAGAGAGAGAGAGAGAGAGAGAGAGAGAGAGAATGAATATGTGTGTGAAGGTCAAAGAACAACATGCCTAAATCAGTTCTTTTTTTCTACTTTGCCTATCATAGGAATAAAATTCAAGGCTTCCAGCTTGGCATCAAGATTTTGGAATGCTCTGAGACATTTTGCCAGACACGCAATCTTTTTAAAATGATGTTGATGCTGAACATGTACAGACATTGCCACAATGCCATAGTCCTTGAACAGCACAGTGCTGTTTATGCAGCATCTATATTGTACTAGATTGTAGGCAATCTAGAGATGGCTTAAAGAATACGGAGGATGTGGGGTCATTTGCAAACACTGTACCATTTTATATCAGCAGAGGAGTCCCAGAATCAATTGCCATGAATGTTGTACTGGTGGTTTTATGTCAACCTGACACAAGCTAGAGTAATTTTGGAAGAGTGATCCTCAACTGAGAAAATGCCTCTATCAAATCGTCTTGTGGCACAGCATGTGGTGCATTTTCTTGATTGATGAGGGAGGACAGCAGCACTTTGGATGGAACCACCCCTGGACAGGTGGTCACCAGTGCTATATGAAAGCAGGCTGAGCCATCCATAAGGGAAAAGCCAGTAATCAGCACACCTCTGCTTCAGTTTGACTTCCCAAGGTTATGAAGTGTTACCTGAGAGCTGTAACCTGAAATAAACCCTTCCCTCTCTAAGCTTCTTTTGGCCCTGGTGCTTTATCACAGCAATAGAAACCCTAGCCAGTAGTCCAGGGACAACTGTTCAAACTTGCTTCATTGTTGGTTGACAGGAAAAGAAAGAAGAGGAGGAGGAATAGGAGAAGGAGGAGACAAAGAATAAATTAAGAAACACTGTTTCATAAATAAACTTACCAAACTTTTCTGATGTTTCCTTATCTGGGAATTGTTGGCCTTTAAGATTCAGTATCTTCAGAAAAACAAAATTTGCTGGGCGGTGGTGGTGCACGCCTTTAATCCCAGCTGAAATTGGCGAAGACCTCGGGGATGGTCAGGGCCCCTTGCACTGGCCAGCTGATGTGCTTTGAAGTGATGGACACATTGCAGCCGAGCAAGTGGTCAGTGCCGAGGATGGAACACACCTCTGTCAAGTTCATGTGGCAGAAAGAGGCTTTGGTGTAGGTGTCTCTCAGCTTCTCACTCAGACTCCTGGCCTCTTGAAACCACTGAGCTTCACTCTGACCCAAGTCTGCAGAGAGAAGGAGGTACAGGGAGGTATACATCACAGTTCACTCTGATGGCTTAGTTTGTCTGCTAAGGGTAGATTAGGGCTCTCCTCCCCTTCACATGACACCTCCAAACACCTTGAGTTCCTTCCAGACCTTTTCACAGCATTAGAATGATGTCCAAGCCTCGTCCTTGACCTGGGGGATTAGGCAGTATTCTTTTTTATTTTTAATTGGATATTTTATTTATTTACATTTCAAATGTCATCCTCTTTCCTCGTTTCCCCTCCCTAGAAATACTCTATCCCATCCCCCCTCCTCTTTTTTGCTTTTATATCATTTGAATTACATGTAAGTGTTCAGGTCAGTTCTAGATTGAGGAACTAGCAGTACAATAGATGCAAATAGTCAAGGAACAAGCAAGACAATAAACACAAATAGTCAAAGAACAAGCAAGGCAATAAACAAAATTTCAAGAATACTCCCATGATCACTGTTTCTAAGGGCTTATCAGGATGACCAAATATCTGAGCCAAGTTCCCTGTCCTAGCCCAAAGTCATTTTATGTCTTAAGCCTACTTCCTTATTCTAGCCTAAAATTTATATTCCTGCCTGAAATTACATTTTTATTCTAGTCTAATGTCAGATTCTTGCCTGAAGCCTACTTCCTTGTCCTCAGCCAATGTCATATTCCTGTCAAGCACCCCATTTCCTTGTCCTTGGCCCATGTCAGATTTTTACCAAGCAGCCCCAAAGGCTGTCTGCCTCTCCCCCTTTTTTATTTTGTTAACAAGACTGAGCCTGTTTTAGATTGTTCTGACAAGAATGCCTTTCTTACCTATCATGGATTATGCATTATCAAAAGCAATACACTTATGTTTTAGGTTGGTAAGGCTCTGTACAGAATCTTACCTGTCCTTGGCTTGCCAGCCTGTTAATTTAATAACTGTCTGGGGGTTCATTTTTCAGGTTCAAGCCATGTACTTTGGCTACCAACATATTGATGTTGTTAAAGACAAGCTTTAATACAATGGGCAGGAATAAAAGTATTCCCAGGACAAAAAGCTATATAGGCCATTCTTGAAGCTTGACCAAAATTTAAAAAATCACCAATGGCAGTATTCTTAAGAATATCCTGTCACCCTGGTTTCCCATCTAAGCCCTCAGGAGACCAGCTTGCTGTGTGGTGCCTTTAATGATGGCTGCTCTGGGTCTGACACAAGGACTTTGTTATTAGTCCTGCATTCACTTGCAGGAATCCACAGGGATGCTCACTCTCTCATCCACAGTTCCCTTTATCTCAGTGCTCTCCTCTCTAGCAGCTCCCTGGACAATTATAAGTACACTTTTCTTTAAAATTCTATGTACAAATTCCCATAATCCCATGGTTCTATCCTGAACTTACCCACCACCTTAGAATGAACTACTACTGGATCCTCATGGTTGCTTTCACTTGTGGTGTCCTTTGAAAACTAAATCCTTCATTACATCAAATTTACATGATACTGGAGCATTAGATCACCATGGAGGAGCCAATGTCTTCTAAACATAGCTGCATCTTTATGACAGACATTCCATCAACTCAGCAATATCTCCAGCTCTTGCAAGGTCATTTTTTAAATTCACAAATATAAAGCACAGATAAATATAAAGGTCATTGACTAGCTAGTTAGCTCATATCCTAGAAAAATGTGCTTTCTGACTTTACAAGTTGGCATTTGGTTTTGTTCACAAAGCATATCCATGGGCCTAGAGTGCTTTCCTAGCATGCAAGCAGCCTTGGATTCACTCAAGAAGCTGTATCAGCTGGGCAGTTGCACACAACTTTGAACCTAACATTTTGAAGGCTGAGGCAGAAGATCAAAAATTCCAGGTCAGCCTTAGCTACACAGTAAATTCAAGGTCAGCCTAGGCTACAAACTGGGAATCTGTATCAAGCAAAATCCCAACCTAGGTAAATAACACAAGCCTTTACAGTACAAAAGTTCAATTAGGAAGTTAAGAGTACTACCCTCTGGAGAAGATGACACATGGAATATATTTCTTCTACATGTTAGTCAAGTGTAAGTCTAAAAGAATCTGAGGGTATACTTCTACAGGAGAAGGGCTCTCAGTATTCACTGTGAAGACCCCTCTACACTATCATATGGTAGTTGCTTACTAAATACTGGTAGAATTTATTTAATTATGATACATTTACATTTATGATTTATTTTCATTCCCAGTGTCTGTGGCCACTTGTATGCAGACAGCAAGAGGCCCAGGTCCTTTTTCTGTAGGTTATGACCATCTTCATGAGTCATTTCTGAAAACAATTCTGTTACACTTTCATCTAATACTATTTCAATGGCCAAGTACAATTTTCTCTATATATTATCCAGGGTAGTTTACAAAACTGGTCAGAAAATAGTCACATGCGACGTGTTGTCGTATGTAATATAAATGAGTAACATGTGATGCACTAGTTCACTTTAGACAGTCTCTGACTGTAGTGCTGCTTTGAGGACCTTGTTAAATTTCAAGCATCATTCCTCATGATATTCCTATTTGTTCAAGGGAAGACACCATTACTATGGTTATCTTCTGGTTATTGGTCCCAGGGGCTACCCAGTGAGTTTGTTTTAAATCAGCCTCTATTTGAAATTTCTAAATACACTGGGAATAGATATGGAGTAATAAACAGAACCAAGAAGACAGAGTCAGAGAATTAAGTTGACAAAAATCTAACCCTATGCTCAGGTGACCTGTCCCAACTTTACAGAGCTAAATAGCTTCTCCCACTCTTACCGTCACCACATGGAAGCATTCTACACATCAAAATGAGTTGAAAATGAGATATTTTGGAGTGGATGTGCCTTCAGAGAGCAAGTTTCAAAGTAGTTATTAAGTGGGGGGATACACCAGTGAGAAAGTCCCTGGTGCCCAACTGCTTACATTTTCCTTTCCAATACAATTTGTCTGTCAACAACTATAGGATGTGATTAATAAAGACAATGCCTATTCTTATTTGTATTTTCTGAGTCAGTAAATACATCACAATATATTTCTTACTAAGAAGATGAAAGAGTCAGATTTATTTATTCTGATTGGTTGTTGCAGATTTGATGAATACATTCTATTATTTTGTGAGTTTTGAAGAGAGTGACATATATTTTATATCTAACCCTAGTTTGTAGCAGATGTCTGTTGCGGCCCGCTCTGTCCACAGGTCGGGTTCTAGCAAGAGAGAGAGTGGGGGGAAGAAGGGAGAGAAACTCAAAGAATGAAAAACAACCCAGAGGATCTGTAGTCAAGTCTCCTTTACTGTCTTCAACACACACAATTCCTACTCTACTACCCACCACTACACCACACACTATAGCACCCTACTCCACTACTACACCACCACTTTACAAGGAAATCCTGGGTATTATAAGCACAAATAGGAGAACACAGGTGAAAACATTTTACCATGTACACCATACAGCTGGGGTTACTAAACAGCAAAACAAGCTATGTGGGTTAAACAATATACTTATCAGAGTGTGCTTCAGCTGTTATAGGCTTTTGAAAACCAAGTCTTTCATCAGGGTATATGGTTCCAGATGGCTGCAAAGTTGATCTAGCCGCTTTCTGCTTAAAGTCAGCTCCCAACAGATGTCAGCAAGAAGGCTGCCTGGACAACAGCAAGCATGGACAACAACCCACACCACATAATATATTCTGCAGTGCATATAATCAGGAAGTCTAGACTGATACCAGTACACCCATGTACAAAAGCTGATAATAAGATTCCTTTTAACTATAATTAAATCTCAATTATATTGTGAGATTCTCATATTTTACATAGAAGGTAGATTTTTGTTGTTGCTGTTTGTTTTGCTTTTTAGTTTCTTTGTTGCTGTCTGAAAATTGACTTTGTTTTGTTGATGGACAGTCAGGTTGATTCTGATTCTTTGCTCTAGTGAATAAAGCAATAAATAATAAATACAGAAAATGTCTCTCTGGTAAGGTCTCTGGGTGTATGTGAGGAGTAAAATAATGAAATCATACGGTAATTCTATTTTTAATTTTTTTTTCAAGACAGGCTTTCGCTGGCTCTTTTGGAACTTCTTCAGCTTTGTAGACCAGGCTGGCCTTGAACTCACAGAGATCTGCCTAACTCTACCTCCTGAGTGCTAGGATTAAAGGCATACACCACCCTGCCAGACTTCCATTTTTAACTTTTTGAGGACTATCCAAACTCATTTTTACAGTGGCTCTATTAATTTGTACCCTTACCAACAGTGAATAAGGGTTTCTTTCTGTCTATATCATTATCAGCATTTGTTAGACTTATTGATGGTAGTTCTCAATAATAGGTTAGATGGCATTTGCCTGATGGCTACGGATATTGAACACTTTTTTCCCACTTTTTTTATTGGATATTTTATTTACATTTCAGATGCCATCCCCTTTCCCCATTTCCCCTCCCTAGAAAACCCCTATCCCATACCCCCTTCTCCTTTTCGCTTTTATACAATGTTTTTAATGTCAACCAAAGGGTTTATAAGTTTGGTAATGCTCAATATCAATCAGAACTGTAACCTAATTCCCAATCTAGATATATCAACTATCTTTGACTGGCAGAGACATGTGAGCATCCGCCTCCATGTCTGGCCCCCATCTCTCTTTCTCTCTCATCACCTAGCTCCTCCTTTCCTTCTCCTCCTCCTCTCAGTACTCCTCCCACCTTAGCTCCTCCTACATATCACCCTTCTTGTTAAAATAAAACTTTTCTCTCAAAATACAGTTAGAGCATAACTACACTAATTTATGTCAGTAAGGTGCAAGATAGACCTAATACCCAGTCCATCATTTTGTTGACTAAGCAGAACCTCTGTCATCTCTCCTAAATAAAAGACTTAGTCCTGAACCTGGCTTTTTTCTTGGCTTTAGAATGAATGTCAGCTGAAAACCATCCTCTCAAATCTTTTCTCTGAAAGTAAATAGCAAGGATTGGCTATGGGACTATAAATTTTCAACCCCATCAGAAATCCAGAATGACTGAGTTAACTGAAATTATAGGAAGCATAAAGCATAGCTTCTAAGGCTTAGCCAATTTATAGAGACCTCTGAACACCTGGACACTCCCTATACTGCAGAATGTTGGAGCATCTGATCTTCAGCCTTCTGGGATTATCTGACAGATCTAGTGATGCAGAATTATTAAGGGCCGATTACTCTGTCTTGGCAGATATAATCAGTCGACTATTCTCTAAGTGTGTCCTTTTCTGGACAGTATTTTCTCTGTAGATGGAAAGAGGCAATTTTTGCCTAGTGGCTGACTCACCACAATTGGAGTAACTCCAAAGATGCTCAATTTCTTCTTACAATCCAAGACAGGAAGCTGTCAGGAGCAGACAGGTCTCTAATCAAAATGAACATTAATACAGAAATGCTTATAACATCAATTCTATGGACTTCTGACGTTTTGAAAATCAAATATCCATGTAAGGCAATCTGGACTGTTGTCTGTTAACTCCTCTCAGCTATTTCTAAATAAAATATAGAGAACACCCTAACAATAAACTCAAAGCCCTGAATTTGCTATAGTCCCTTAACTCACAGGCTAACCATCTCAAATCTGTTTAAAAAAGTTAAAGAAGGACTGGGTCTAAGCCTTGTATTCCTAAATGTGTTATACAGGCACAATGCCCATGAGAGTATCAATATTCATTTCACTTTTATATCAATAAGAAGCTCGTACCAATGAAAACCTTACATTTGAAATCAAAGTAAATTTTGTACCATTTAAGAAGTTATAACTTTATCTTGATACTAATTATACAGATTTCTACCAATAGGTTATGGCTATGCAATAAATCCTAGCTAATCCTCTCTATTCCCACAAAACCACTACTTTCCCCTAGAAAGACAGCTCAATATTAACCACCTTAGTCCCCAAGCCCAGAGAATAGGGGCGCTGACTTTTCATTAACATCTTCAAGCTGATTACAGGCATTGAGATATTAGAAGAGGGGTGGGAGGAAGAGTAAGTTGATAAGCCTCTGATGCTGTGTCTTCACTGCATCTAGATGGAATTCCAGGACATCACAGGTTTGAGCAGGTCTGCTCAGTTTGCTTGATGAGTAGATACACCAAGGCTGTGTATTCTGCAATATACAATTCTCAAAACAAGTTTTAGTATCAAGATAATTTTTTTAAGAGGGCTGACATTTTATTAAAGATGTTGGTTCTAACAACTTTTTTTCCCTTTTTAATTGGTTATATTTACATTTCAAATTTTATCCCCTTATCCCATTCCCCCTACCACCCAGGAACCCCTTATCCCAATCCCCCTCCTTGTGCTTCTATGAGGGTGTAATTTTCCTGTTTCTATGATGCTGTTTCCAGTAACATAAATTGCCTCCTAAATTTGTATATCCTTCCATTTGCGTTATTAAATCTCCTTTTTTATTTTTTTCTTTCTTTTTTCTTTTTTTTCATCTTTTAAAAAAATTGGGTATTATATTTACATTTCAGATTTTATCCCCTTATCCCACTTCCTCCCACCACCCAGAAACCTCCTATCCCATCTGCCCTTCTCATGCTTCTATGAGGCTGTGCCCCCACCTACCCCCACCCCCACTACCCCCTCCCCACCATCATATTACCCCCCCCCCCACTCTGTGTTTTTTTTCATGGGACCAAGAATCTCCTCTCCCACCTATGCCTGACAAGGCCATCCTCCCCTACATATACCGCTGGAGTCATGGGTCCCTCCCTCTGTGCTCCCAGGCTGATGGTTTAGACCCTGGGGGGGCTCTGGTTGTTTGGTATTGTTGCTTTCCTCCTGGGGTCACAAACCTTTTCTGCTACTTCAGTCTTCTCTGTAACTTCTCCATTGGGAAACCCTTGATTAGATCAATGGTTAGCTGTGAGCATCTGCCTCTGAATGTGTTAGTCTTTGGCAGACCTCTAAGTAGACAGCTATATAATGTTCTTGACAGCATGCACTTCCAGCCATCCATATCAGTGTCTAGCTTAGGTGACTGTACATGGGATGGATACCCAGGTGGAATCGTCTCCAGATGGCCCCTCCTTTAGTTTCTGTCCCACATTTTGTTTCCATATTTGCTCCCTTGAGTATTTCTGTTACTCATTCTAAGTAGAACTGAGGCATCCCCTCTTGGTCTTCCTTCTTCATGAGCTTCATGTGGTCTGCGGGTTGAGTCTTCACTAATCCAAGATTTTGGGCTAACATCTGCTTAACAGTGAGTAAATACCCTGTGTGTTCGTTTGTGATTAGGTTAACTTACTCAGGATGATAATTTCTAGATCCATCCATTTACCTAAAAATTTCTCAAATTCATTATTTTTGATAGCTGAGTAATACTCCATTGTGTAATTGTACCACATTTTTTGTATCCATTCCTCTGTTGAGGGACATCTTGGTTGTTTCCAGCTTCTGGCTATTATAAATAAGGCTGCTATGAACACAGTGGAACATATGTTCTTGCTATATGTTGGAGCATCTTCTGGGTATATGCCCAGGAGTACTATAGCTGGATCCTCAGGTAATGCTATGTCCAGTTTTCAGAGGAACTGCCAGACTGATTTCCAGAGTGGCTGTACAAGCTTGCAATACCACCAACAATGGATGAAATGGACAATTTTCTAGATAGATACCAGGTACCAAAGTTAAATGAGGAGCAGATAAACCATCTAAACAGTCGAATAACTCCTAAAGAAATAGAAGCAGTCATTAAAAACCTCCCCACCAAAAAAAGTCTGGGACCAGATGGTTTTAGTGCAGAATTCTATCAGACCTTCCAGGAAGACCTAATACCAGTTCTCTTCAAACTATTCCACCGAATAGAAACAGAAGGAACACTACCCAATTCGTTCTATGAAGATACAATTATGCTCATACCTAAGCCTCACAAAGACCCAACAAAGAAGGAGAACTACAGACCAATCTCTCTTATGAATATCAATGCAAAAATACTCAATAAAATTCTCGCAAACTGAATCCAACAACACATCAAAGCAATCATCCATCATGAGCAAGTAGGCTTTAACCCAGGAATGCAGGGATGGTTCAATATTCAGAAATCCATCAATATAATCCACTACATAAATAAACTCAAAGAAAAAAAACCACATGGTCATCTCACTAGATGCTGAGAAAGCATTTGACAAAATCCAACATCCCTTCATGTTAAAAGTCTTGGAAAGATCAGGAATTCAAGGCCCATACCTAAACATAGTAAAAGCAATATACAGCAAGCCAGTAGCCAACATCAAACTAAATGGAGAGAAACTTGAAGCAATCCCACTAAGATCAGGGACTAGACAAGGCTGCCCACTCTCACCCTACCTATTCAATATAGTACTGGAAGTCCTAGCTAGAGTGATTAGACAACAAAAGGAAGTCAAAGGGATACAAATAGGAAAGAAAGAAGTCAAAATTTCACTATTTGTGGATGATATGATAGTATACTTAAGTGACCCTAAAACTTCCACCAGAGAACTCCTAAACCTGATAAACAACTTCAGTAAAGTGGCTGGATATAAAATTAACTCACACAAATCAGTAGCCTTCCTATACTCAAAAGATAAACAGGCTGAGAAAGAAATTAGGGAAATGACACCCTTCACAATAGTTACAAATAATATAAAATATCTTGGAGTGAATCTAACTAAGCAAGTGAAAGATCTGTATGACAAGAACTTCAAGTCTCTGAAGAAAGAAATCAAAGAAGATTTCAGAAGATGGAAAGATCTCCCATGCTCCTGGATTGGCAGGATTAATATAGTAAAAATGGCCATCTTGCCAAAAGCAATCTATAGATTCAATGCAATACCCATCAAAATTCCAAATCAATTCTTCATAGAGATAGAAAGAGCAATTTGCAAATTTATTTGGAACAACAAAAAACTCAGGATAGCAAGAACTATTCTCAACAACAAAAGAACTTCTGGGGGAATCACTGTCCCTGACCTCAACCTATACTACAGGGCAATAGTAATAAAAACTGCATGGTATTGGTACAGAGACAGGCATGAAGATCAATGATCAGTTTTAAACCAAATTTCTGTTACCAACTTTGCAAATTTAATATCATACCCAATATTTTAGGCCAATAATCTATAACCAAGACATGCACATTATATTTATACTTTAAAAACCAGCGAGAAAGAAAAAATGTAAGATACACATCTAATATATTTAGACTAAACAATATTTTTTTACATTTTCTAGCTGTAACTTCAACCAAAAGGCACCTTGTCACTTGCTGAACCCAATAAACACTGTCACAAAGATTTTTCTAGGAAAAACATCTATCAGCTTCCTTATCATAGAAGCCAAAAGGCTGTTGGCCCTTTTAAGAGCAGCTTATGCAGACAATCAGCTCCTGGAAAGTCTTCTGCTCAGCTTGACTCCTAGCTATGATGCAGGGTAACTTATCAGTTTCTGCTGTGAACATTAAAACTGCCTTTAAAACAATTTAAATTAAACTAAGGGATGGATAGCTAGCAGATAAAGTTTTAACTAGTTTTTCTTTTGAACATGAAACAGAACAACAGTCATTCAAACAATGAAACAAAAACAGAAAATTGACCACACATGGACAGATGGGCATGCCAAAGACAGACAATAGACAGAACTAAGGATTTCTCTAGTAGGAGACAGACAGGAAGCAGGACTGCTCCTGATTTCCTCCTGTTCCTAGGAGAGCTCTGAGGTAGCTTCTCTTTTGCTAACATGTCCCAGACAGAGGACAACTGCTTTTCTGAAACCCTTCAGCTCTCTCATATTCAAGGTCTAACTCTTCATGTCCTTCTTCTTCTGGCAATTCTGCCAGAGAAGGGAGAGGAGGCACAGTGGCAGCTACTGATAGTTGCTCCCTTATCATCACCACTATCTAGAAAAATTAAATCTATGTCTTCCTTAGAAGAATCAGTCCTTTCTTTTGTCTTGTCCTTTCCTTTTTCTTTCCATTCACTGTCTTTAAAATTTTTTTCACCCCCTTCAAAGACCACCGCTATTGACAGATACTTTGTTGAGATAATTTTATTTATCAAGTTCCAATATAAAAAGTCAGTAACTGGGACCCTTTCAGGCCCAAATGTACTGTAAAAACCTTTACTTGCATCTCCAACTCTATGCCATCTTTTTTCATCAGTGGTTCTTTCTTGAAGACACCAAGGACATAGCTCTTTAATAAAATAAAAAAATGACAACAAATGATATTTTCCACCTTTACTCCTCGAGTCTTTAAAGCCTTTCTCATCTGTTCCACATATAATTCATGCTGACTTATTTCTTGCCCCATTTTCTTTACTATGACTTAAAGTTCTCGAAGTGGCAGGTTCCCCTGGTGATCACCTTTGTTTCCCTTTTGAATTTTCAGTTGACCCTTCTTCCAGTAATGGCCCTCAGTGGGTCTGTCTTTCTCTCTGCCACACATAGGGCACCAGGTGACCTGGCCAGTGGGTCAGTCAATGGGGCCTGCAAGAGAGACAGTGGGAGTGGAGGGGCAAGAGACGTGAAGAATGGAGACAAGACCAAGTTTTCTGATCAAGACTCGTTTATTGAAAGGAAATTATGGAAACATAAGCACTAGCAGGGGAATGCAGCTGAAGACACTTTACCACCAGTGCCTTGCAGCTGGGGACACTAGATAACAAGACCAGGATATGTCTGAGAAAAACACTATCAGAGTGTGCTCAGCTGTTGTAGGCTGCTTGCAAAACCATTATGCTAGGCAGGTTATTGTCAGGTTGTAAAAGTATCAACTTGTAAATATATGGCTCCAGATAGCTGCAAAGATGATAGCCCCTTTTTGCTAGGAGTTGGTTCCCAACAGTGTTCAGACTATCAGTCTCCAAATGGAATCCATACACTTAGGTCGATGGAGACAGGAGTGTCCCGACCTTCTGGATCAACAGTTCTTAAATGACATCCAGGGGTGAGAAAAGCTCAGTGAAGTCAGGCAGTGGCACTTGGTCTAAGGCAGCATCCAGGTCACTGAGATGTTTAAGGAAGACCTGGTCTTGCATGGCAGTCTGGTGTTGAACATCTTCTGTGAGTGTAAGTGTGTTGAGAAGTGCAGTCTCCCTTGGATACTCAGCAGCCAAAGTGGTGCTGGAATGTGAAGTTTGAACTATTGCTGGATCTTGGGCTGCAGTGGGTTGTGCAGATATGTCACAAACACATGACTGACCAAGGATACTATCTCCTGTTGCTGGGTCTTGGTCAACCTGTACAGACATTGGGGCATCACATAAGAGATTCTCATTGGTTTGAGCAATGGAAAAGGTCGATTCTGGGTCTGAGAACATACTTGGACTGAGAGGAGGAGAGCTGATACAAGGTGTTTTCTCCCATGAGGAAAATATGGATTCTGAGTCTGAGGATGTACTTGATGGGCTGCATGGAGGAGACCTGAAAACAGACTGTCTCTTACACAAGGTATCCTCACAGGCAGAGGTTGGTAGAAAGACAGTGCCTTTAGAGCTTGAAGATGTAGCACAGGAATCCTGGCCTTGCTTCCAATTTTGCACCATGGCCTTCTCCCTCTGCTTCCTTTGTTTCTTAGACCTTGTATATTCAAGATAGATTTCACAGGCCCAATCAATGCTGGTGAAGATGGCCATCTGGTCCAGGGAATTATTCAAGGGGCTGAGTTCAGGAAGAGGGCTCACAACTGATGGTGTTGGACACATGGAGAAAGCAGATTCTGTGTCTTGGGTAATATTTGGAGAACTGAGTAGAGAAGGAAAGCTTGAGCCCGAGGGTATCTCATACATAGAAGCAGCACTGGCTGACACATCAGGAGGGGATGGAACATTGGAAAGCCCAGACCTATCACTAGATAGGTGCCCTGGTTTCCTGGGAAGTTCTCTACACTTCTGCTTCTGATGCTCCCCAATAACATGGCTCTTTCTGAAACAGATCTCTTCCAAGGGCTGTTCAATAAAGGATAGGTTGGCTTCCCTGTGAGAGGAGTTACTTGATGGTCTAAACAGAGGAGGACAGGTGGCATCCAAATGTCTCTGGCACACAGAATCTGGGCTGGCAGCAAAATCAGGATCTTCATCACTTCTGGGGTAAGTAGGCCTATTGGGAGGTCCACTTCCAATTCTTTCAGGTAGTTGTTGACCCTTCTTCTTTTGACGTTCTCTAGCTCGTTTATTCTTGAACCAGATCTGGAGAAACAAAGGAAAGGGGAGCTTGTAAACGGTCAGTTGCACCTTCTGAGCCCCTAATAAGATGACGTTGTGTGAAAAACCTGGACTTTGGTCTGTATCTACCCTCCATCACAGAACTCTAGTGAACCTAAACACAAAAAGCATAAAGGCAGGATGACCTGGACACAAAACCTAGATTAAGAAAGATGGAATTTGGAGTCATACATTTTGAGGATGGCCTTGATCTCTAAGATTCACTTTCACTATGGAATACCACCATCCTTCCCCAGTACAACAGAATTCTGTATTGAGAGACTAACGGGGATATAAATCCAGCCTTACATATACATTTGCTACCCTTCTCCAACATGGTACTGTGTTAAGGAACCCAAATCTATAGACAGACACCAAAATGCAAAAGTCAAGACATGTGTGTACAAGTGACACATGGAAAGGTGGCTATTGAGTAGCAGAGAGGGAAAGACAAGAGGGCCATACCTTTATCTGTTCCTTTGTTATGCCAAGCCTTTCAGCCAGTGACATGCATTGTTCCTTGTTCACGTACTTGGAATTATCAAAATGCTCCTGCAGGACCAGCTTTTGCTCTTCGGAGAGCACATTTCGTTTCTTACGCTGTGTTGTTGTATCATTGGGAGAATCTTCTGACTCTGAAGACACTTGGAAATCCATGAGGCCTGGTTGGATTGGTAAACCAGAGGCACCTGGAGAACTCTGGAGGTCTGCACTCACTGGACAATTGGAGAATTTGTTACTTGAAAGAAAAGACTGTTCTTCCATGTCTGTAGACTGAAGGATAATTGGAAGCCTTGGAGAATTAGGGCTCCTCAGATTTCCTGGGAATTTGGTCCCTTTATGAAACCTTGTTGAACAGGAGAACCTAGAACTAAAGAGAGAGAGAGAGAGATCAGAAAAATCCAAAGTGTTCTCTCCTTCACTCAGGCTTCCCCATCAATTCCTCCAGACTGAACAGCCAAGAGCTCAGGCCTCTGCCTTGGATGGTACACAAAAGCATAGTAGCTGGACCCTCAATGTGGGGTCTTACCAGGCCTCCTCCTCTCTTTTATTATCCCTGTATGCCTATGGTTCCCTGTGTTCATATCTATGGGGAAACTCTCCAACTGTTTCTGCCTTTTCTCAGGACCATCAACCTTGCTGGAACACAACCTCCAAACACATCCATCAGCTGCAGAATGGTACCAAAGCTCTCTATCTCCTCCATAAGAATAACCACACTGAACAGACCCCTCATATACAAAAGATATGTAGAACATCCACTAACCTGGCAAACACTGGGTTGTTTGTCTTGCTTGGGTTCCTCTCTGTGTTTGACCAGGTCTCCAGAGACCAGGCCTTAAATATCCTCTCCAAGCAAGGTACCCAAAGCTCCACCCACACTTTGGCTCCTCCCTCACTGTAGAACATCCAATTGCTAAGATAAACACTCCCTTTAGTGCCACTCAGATTTCAGCCCCACTTTACACAGTCCTTGTCTTACTGATTAAATCACAGTTGCTTAGTTTTCTTTTGTTTATTTTTGAGTCAGGGTCTGTCATTGCAGGAAGCTCTTTTCTTCAAAAGCTTCAAAGAAAGTTTCCTTTACAAAGATGGGTACCTTTGGGTTTGGGCCACAGATGTTCAGAATGGAGATGTCATCATGGTGGATTTTCCCCTTAAGGAGTCTGAAGTGCTCTTTGCACCTCTTTTAATTACTTTTGGTTAAAGTCTATATCATTAGATATCACAATGGAGATTCCAGCTTTACCTTGGGTCCCTTTGCTTTGGTAAACATTTCTTTTCAATAGATGTTTTTATTAATGTTTTATTATTTACATTTCAGACGCCATCCCATTTCCTCTTCCTAGATATCCGCTATCCAACTCCCCATCCCTTTTTTGCTTTTATATGATTTTAATTATATGCAAGTATTAAGGTCAGTTCCAGGTTGAGGAACTAGCAGTACAATAGATGCAAATAGTCAACAAACAATCAAGACAATAAACACAAATAGTCAAAGAAGAAGCAAGGCAATAAACAAAATTCTGTGAACACTCCCATGATCACTGTTTATTTGTTATAGCCTAATGTCAGACTCCTACTAAGCAGCCCATTTCCTTGTCATTGGCCAATGTCAGATTCCTTCCAAGCAGCCCAAAAGCTCTCCACCTCTCTCTGTTTTTTTATTTTATAAACAAGACTGAGCCTGTCTTAGGTCATTCTGACAAGAATGCCTTTCTTACTTGTGATGGAATATGCATTATCCAATGCAAGAGCAGAGGGTATTGAAGCAACGTCTACTGATTCTCAGAATTTTCTATGTGTCCATTATTTCTCTCATGTTTCATTTCTAATTTTGGTTTGTGTGTGTATGTGTTTGAGTGTGTGTGTGTGTGTGTGTGTGCGCGCGCGCGTGTGTGTCTGTGTATTTTCTAACTTGGCCAAGCCTTTGTTTACCTTGTCTATTTTCTGCAAGCACCCAATTTTCTTGATTCATTGTATTGTTCTCTTTGTGCCTGCTGGATCTACTAGGAAAAGCACTGAGTTTGATTGTATCCTGCCAATTACATCTCTTGTGTGTCTTTCTTTTTTGCTAGTGCTTTCATATAGTCATTTTAATTGTTAGTATAAGAACTCTCTGGTGTCTTTATGAAGGTACTTAGTGCTATGAGCTTTTCTCTGAGCACTGGTTTCATGTTTCACATAAATTTGCAGATGTGGTGACCTCATTTTTAAGGAATTCTAGAAAGACTTCAATATCTTTAGTTCTTGCCTGACCCAGTGACCATTTAATAGACTTTTTTTTTTTTTTTTAGTTTCCATGAGAATGTAAGTTCTCTCTTATTTCTTTGTTTTTCAAGTCCAGATTTAATCCATGGAAGTCTTATGGGATACAAGGAGTTACTATTTTTATCTGTTGAGGCTTTCTTAGTGGCCAAGTATTTGGTCAATTTTGGAGACACTTCCATGCAGTGCTTAGAAGAAAATATATTCTTTGTATTTAATTGAAATGTTCTATACAACTGTTAGGTCCATTTGATTCATAACCTCTGTTAGTTTCATTCTTTCTGTTTAGTTTCTGTCAGCATAATCTGTCCGTTGATGATAGTCAGGTGTTGAGGTCTTCCATTGTTAATGCTTCTGGCTCGATGTATGGTTTAATCTTTAGTAATGTTTCACTTCGAAATGTGGTTGCACAGGCTTTTGGAGGATAGATGTTCACATTTGAAAAGTCATCTTGTTGGATTTATCCTTGAGATGTATGAGGTTTCAATCCCCATCTCTTTTGATTACTTATGGCTGGAAGTTTATTTTACTAGATATTAGTAAGGTGACTACAGCTTTCTTGGATCCATTTGCTTGGAAAACCTTTTTTAATTTCTTTACTCTGAGATAAAGACTATCTATGTTGCTGAGGATCTAAAGAAAATCCCTATTGGTATTGAGTGCCTACCGCTAGGATTTGGCCGTAATTGAATCTCCACCAAAGAACAGTTCAGCATTTCCACTTTCATCCCCTCATTTCCAGCAGATACTCTCCTTGTCCAACACTGGCCCCACTAAGTCTAGCCAGGTTGAAGACATCAATCTAGTCTTGGTTTTTGGTTGTTTTCTATTTGTTTGTTTTTAAGAGGGGATTCCATTGCATAAACTCCCTGGCTGTCCTGTAACTCAATTGATAGACAAGGCTTGAGAGGGAACTCAGAAAAATTTGCCTTTGACATCCCTGAGCTGGGATTAAAGGTGTGGGCCACCACACCTGACACTGAGGACATCATTCTTAATTCAGCAGATATACTCAATTCAGCTTTGTTTACATCTGAGAAATTAACAGAGCCTTTGCCCCATCACTTGGAGTCTCCTGTACTTTGGGGCTCCAGTCCAGTAAGAATTATGCCTTCCTTAATCAGTAAGCATGTCAAGAATTGGGTGACTTCTCCTTCTGTTGCACAGGGGTTTCTTACCCACTGGTCTTACCTGTTAATTCTCCCCTCCCTTCTAAACATTTCATGCAGCCACCAACTCACCAGTGGGCTGTTGCAGATTGCCCAATCCTCTGTCTGTTTGACCTCTACTCAAAGGACCTGCACTTACATATCTCTACAAACTTGAACCTCAGTTTTCCTCCCAATCTTTCTATCCACCCACTCCCCAGAACCTCAGATCCATCATGCTCACCCACACTTTGGCGCCACACAGGTTTCAGCTTTACCTCATGTAGGCCTAGTCTCGTGGATTTAATTATTTCTGTTTATGGTGTTTTGTTATGGTATTGAGACAAGGTCTTTCTATTATCCTAGCCTGCTTTTCAAATGACCTTCAGTCAGCCAACTGAGTCCTATGTGTGGGCTAGCATCATGCTCAAGATTTAATCATTGTTCCAGAGCAATTACAGGGTGACAATGGGCTTTTTTCTGGAAATTGAAAATAAAGGAAAAATGGCCTTTGTCTCATGAAGCTCCATCCTAGAAGACATTGGGGCTGCATCTATAGTCACATTCTCAGGAAGTAGTTTTCTATTCATTTTCCTTCCATGGTACCTAACCATTATTCCTCATACTATGCACCTATCCTTAGAGGCCAACATCCTGTTCAGTCTTGAACCACATTGTTTCCCCTTTTACTCAAGCACCCTATCTATCCTGGGACACACCCACTATCTGAATGGCCCTTCAAGCTCTCTGTAAACATTATGGTATCTATGCGGATGCTCCAAGGCTCCTCAACAGAGGACTCAAGGTTTTGATGTGTTGCTGCCTGGGTCTCGGCTCCCAGATTGTCTCTAGGATAAATGGTATTAACTATAGAATGCTGGTATCTATCTGAGAAGAAATGAACTGTTTTTAATCAATACCTAGGAGCCTCAGTTTGGTACTCAGGAGTCCAGCCACTTCCAGCTGCAGGAACATATTATCTCCAGCTGGTCCTTTACTTATTCTCAAAAACTGTATTAGGGGTAATTTAGATTACTAGGTCAAACCCTGTGGAACATTCTTCACATCAACAGAGGATTAAAATTAATCACAAAAGCAACTGCAAATTCTCCAAAAAAAACAAAAAAACAAACAAACAAACAAACAAACAAAAAAGACCAAGTGAGACTCTTTGTCAGAGTATTGGTCTACATTTGTGTGAGATCCTGGGACCAAAACCCAATATTGTGTAGTAAATTTTAAAAAAGGAATAGATTGAACATTGTTAGGCCATGCCTTATTTTGTCTAAGACTTTGGTCTTTATCTTACCAGGGTCCACATGTGGATATTAGAAAAAAAAAAACATGTGGAAACTGGTTTTGCCTTTCTACTATGTGGACTTAAAACTTGGGATTGATGGCACAGTGTGTTGTACTATCACAGTAGCTTCAGATTTTTTTACTTACTGGCTGAACTCAAAGTCAGTGTAGGTCTGAAATTTTCATTTGACTGCTGAACAAATGCAGTCATTAGAGGCAAGATCTCTTGTGTGAGCCTTTATAATACCCTTTGTCTGATATTGAATAGTTCATGGTGACATTCTCCCCTAAATGCATATTTCATCTGTTTTTGTTTGGAAAACTTGTGTCCTCCGGGAACAATTTGTCCTGCTTCCTCTTATTGTCACCATACCTTTGTCACTGTCTTTGTATTTCTGTTTATGTCTCTCTGTCTCTCTCTATCTCTCTGTCTCTCTCTCTCGCTGTCTCTCTCTGTCTCTGTGTGTGTGTGTGTGTGTGTGTTTCTGTCTATCTTACTCTTTCTTTAATTTTTTGAGAAAGCGTTTCTCTGAATAGGCCTCGGTCTCCTAGAACTTTCTCTGTAGACCAAGCTGGACTCAAACTCACAGAGACAGAACTTCCTCTGCCTTTCAAGTGCTGGGAATAAAGTCCTCAGCCTCCACTGCTCAGTCGTTCTCCAGATTCTCTAGACTCTATAAAGACACTGGTCCTGCAGCTGGTCTTGGTATAACCAAGAAAGACAAGAAAGCATTTATGCTAATTATAGAAGCCTTGAACAATGCACTTTCTATTGAAAATATTCTTACCAATATTTTTATTTCATGTCAGTTTTTTAAAATCATAAATGGACCTGGAACTTGTTAGGTAATTGAAGATGACCTTGAGGAACTGGAATTATCAGCATGTCCCACCACACAGTAGGCCTGGTAGTAAGGATGGTGCCCACTCTGCCCACTGAGCTCCAACACAACACTTTTGTTTTGTTTGATTTGCTGAGAGACGTCAGTGAAGAAATAAGGACATTAACCACCCATAAAATGTTTGACCCAAAATTTTTCAGGTACAAAACAATTCAGAACAAAGAAGGAGACAGACAGAGAGAGAGACAGAGAGAGAGAGAGAGAGACAGAGAGAGAGAGAGAGAGAGAGAGAGAGAGAGAGAGAGAGAGAGAGAGAAGAGGGAAAGAGAGAACAGCCCAATTTGAGGCTCATTCCATGGGCAAGCACCAATCCCTGACAATGTTATGCTTACACACAGGACCTTAACAAAACTGTCCTCCGAGACACTCCATCCAGTAGCTGAAAAAGAGGTAGAGAACCAGAACCAAACATTGGACTCTTCTAGAAAGCTGGGGAAACATTGAAGGGGCTAGGAACTCCAGAGGAAAACCAAGAGAGTCAAGAACCTGAACACTTGGGGGCTTCAGAGACTGAACCACAAACCCTGAGCAACCATATGATAGACCTAGAGCCTACACATATACAGCAGATGGGCAGCTTTGTCTTTATGCATGTCCCCAAACAGCTGGAAGGGAGACTGTCCCTCAATATGTGTTCTGTCTGTGGATCTCATTTCCTAGCTGGAATGCCTTCCATGGCTTCAGTGGGAAAGGATGAGCTGACACCCTCAGAAATTTGATGTACCAGGGTTTAGTGATCCCCAGATGGGTCTCCCTCTTCCTAGAGGAGACTAGAAAGGTGGAATGGGATGAGAAATTGTGGGAAATGTGGCTATTGGGAAAAGAGGGGAGTGGATATTCATGTGAAAAGAGAATAAATTAATTACTGAATGAAGAAAGAAAGAAAATATCATATTACATCCAATCCCCACCTCTTCCCCACCCCACATTCTACCCATGCAATACCAGGTGCTCTCTCTCTCTCTCTCTCTCTCTCTCTCTCTCTCTTATTCTCTCTCTTTCCCTCTCTCTCTCTCTCTCTCTCTCTCTCTCTCTCTCTCTCAAATCATTTTATTTATTTACATTCAAAATGTTTCCCCCACATCCTGAGTCCCCTTACTGGACTTCTTCCCTCTCTCACCTTTGGCTCTGAGAGAGTGTTCCTCTATCCTTACTCCCCATGTTCTCCCTTCCCTCATTTCCCACTTCCTTCTAACATGCCACACCCCTCCCACATTCCCCTTGCCTGAGACATCAATGCTCTACAGCATTAGGCAGATCCTCTCCCACAGATGCCAGCCAAGGCAGTCTTCTACTACAAATGTGTCAGGGGCCAAAGAGCAGAACTTGTATGCTTTCTGGGTGGTGACTTAGTCTCTGGATCCAGCTTAATTGACACTGTTGGTCTTCTTATGCAGTTACCATCCCCATTCAGCCCCTCAGATCTTCCCCTAGCTATTCCATAGGAATACATGACCTCAGTGCAGTAGTTGGCTGTATGTATCTACACGGGTCTGAGTCAGCTACTGCTAAAGCCTCTCAGAAGACAGCTATGCTAGGCTCCTGTCTGCAAGCACAAGAAGACATCAGTAATAATAATGGACTCTGGTGTCTGCCCATGGGATGGATCCCAAGTTGGGCCAGTCACCTGATGGTCTTTGTTCCATGTTTGCCTCTTCATGTCTTTTACACAGGAACCATTCTGGGTCAATATTTCTAAAGGATGGTTGGTGGACCCATGCCACCACTAAAGGCCCTATCTGAACTTGGTCTCTTCAGGTTCCATCTCATCACTGTTGCACATTTCAGCTAAAGTCATCCCCATTGAGTCCTGGAAGCCTCTCACATCCCAGGCCTATGGGACTTTCTAGAGGTTCCACCTGCCCCCTCTGCACCTGCACCTCCTGCAGCTGCATATTTTCATTCAGTCTCTTGCCCACTGGGCTTCTCTCCTGTCTCCAGCCATACCAAATCTTTCCCCCATTTCTCCCTCCACCCTAACACCAACATCCCTATCTTTGTCTGCCTCCTGTGATTATTTTGTTCCTCCTGCTGAGTGGGATTGAAGTTTCCTCATCTGTACCTCTCTTTCTGCTAAACTTCTTAGCATCTGTATGTTAGACATTATGTATTTTGGATAATATTCACTCATCAGTGAGTCCATACCACACATGCACTTTTGGTTCTGTCTTCCCTCACTCAGAATAATATTTTTTAATTCCATCTTTTTACTTACAAAATTCATAATGTCCTTCTTTTTAAAAACTGATTTGTATTCCATTTTATAAATGACTCACATTTCCATTCTTAGGTTAAGGAACATCTGGATTGTTTCCAGCTCCTGCCTATTACAAATAAGGGTACTATGAACATAGTGGAGCATCTTCCCTTGTGGTATTGTGGTGCATGTATTGGTATATGGCCAGGAGCCATATGGCGAGGTCATCAGGTTCCTCATTCATCACATCCTAGACAGCATATGCTGTCACTTGAGTTTTGATCGTAGCCATTCTGATTGGTGTAGTGTGCAGTTTAATGGTCATTTTTATGTGCACTTCCCTGATGACTAAGGATGTTAAACATTTCTTTAAATGTCCTCTGCCATTTGAGCTTACACTGTTGAGAATTCTCTGTTTACCTTTGTATTTAATTTTTAAAACTATTTTACTTATTGATATTCCAAGGATGGAGAGAAACCAGGAAGGCCAGGAAAAGCAATAGACATATGTAGCCTCTGGGGGTGGAATGAGGAGAAACCCTCTAGAAAACACCAGAGACCTGGGAGATGAGAAACTTTCAGGACTCAATGGGGGGACCTTAGCCAAAATGTACAACAGTGGGGAAAGGGAACTCCAAGAGCCCACCTCCAGTAGAGATTCAGTACCTCAAGTCGGAAGATGGTGTTACAAACACACAGTCAAAATTTCTGACCCAGAATTGCTTCCTTCTAAAAGAACTGCAGGGACAAAAATGGAGAATTGACTGAAAGAAAGGTGGTCCAGTGAGTGGCCCAAATTGGGACCCATTTCATGTGGGGCCACCAAGGCCTGTTCTTATTACTGATGCTATGATGTGCTTACAGGAGTCTAGAATCCCTTTTCTCTGAGAGGCCCTAGCAGCAGCTGAATGAGACATAAACAGATTCTTACCCTCAAACATTGGATGCAAGTCAGAGACCCCTAAGGCTGAAATAGGGAAAGAAATGAAGAAGCTGAATGGAAGGGCACCACATAGAAAAGAAGAGCAGTGTCAAATAACCTGGACCCCTGGCAGTTTCCAGAGCCTGAGTAACCAATCATGCAGCATACATGGGCTGCTACAAAGCCCCTAGCACATATAGAGTACAGGACTGCCTCACTGGGAGATTAGCCTGATCCTTGAGAGGCTTGAGGACCCAGGGAAGGAGCTTGCAGTATTTAGTGTTTTGAAATATAACTTCTTTATATATTTGGATATTAGCCCTCTATTGGATATAGGGTTAGTGGAGATCTTTTCCCAATCTATAGGTTGCCATTTTGTCCTATTGACAGTGTTTTTGCCTTACAGAAGCTTTTCAGTTTCATGAGGTTCCATTTGTCAGATTTTTCTCTTTGACCCTGAGGGAAACTGTCTCCAGTGCCAATGTATTCTAGGCTATTTTCTATTTTCTCTTCTATTAGATTCAGTGTCTTTGGTTTTATGTTGAAGTTCTTCATCCACCTGGACTTGTGGTTTGTACAAGGTGATAAATACGGATCAATTTGCATTCTCCTACAGGCAGATCACCAGTTAGAGCAGTATCATTTGTTGAAGATGCTTCCCTTTGTTTTTTATAGTTTTTGACTTCTTTGTCCACAGGTGTGTGGATTTCTTTCTAGACCTTCAGTTGTATTTGATTTGTTCACCTGTCTGTCTCTGTACCAATACCATGCAGTTTTTATCACTACTGCTCTGTAGTAGAGCATAAGGCCAGGGATGGTGATTTCCCAGAAGTTCTTTTATAGTTGAGAAACATTTTTGGTATCTTAGATTTTTAGTTTTGCATATTAAGTTAAGAACTGTTATTTTCATGTCTCTGAAGAACTTTGTTGGGGTTTTGATAGGGAATGCACTGAATCTCTGGATTGCTGTTGGCCGTTTTCACCATGTTGATCCTCCCTATCCATGAACATATGATATCTTTGCATCTTATGAGGTCTTCTTTAATTTCTTTCTACAGGGACTTAAACTTCTTGTCATACAGATTTTTCACTTGCATTGTTAGAGTTACACCAAGATATTTTATATTACTTATGGCTGTTCTGAAGCTATTAGTGCTGAAGATAAACAAAACTATTTTGTAAATAAGAAATGAGATATACTTCAGTGGATAGGTGGTTCATAGTATTTATCAGATGTATTGCTTTTCTATCATAGTATTGTATGTTCTGTTTCTGTATGAGTGATCCAGGTGAAGGTACTGACCTCTGAAACAAGGAGAGAGCATAGGAGCTCCTAGAACCACAGTTAGAAGAGGCAGTGGGTCCCTATATTGCTTGACCCCACAGTCACCACAAATATTCACTAAACAAAGTATCATTTTCTACCAAAGGACTCTGAATTATGTGTTCTGAGAGCAAATACCCCACATGATTCAAATCATTACCAGTAAGAATGGAGAGAGCTCACTGCTGTGAGTCTTGCAGATGATCCACAATGTGTGTTCATTTCCAAGCACACCCATGTGAGAACACCACTGTCTATAGCTTTACCCCAGGAGAGTCTACACTCTTTTCTGACTCCAAGTCCCAAGACACTGGCATACATGCATTCAGGCATTCACATGCATAAATATTAGGAGGAAACTTCTGACCCCAATAGGTGGGATGAAACACTCTGGGTGGAGAGGGTGGGGGGATGAGAGGGTAATGACTGGAATGTAAAGGAATAAAATAAAATATTAAAAGAATTTTACAGTAAATATTTTCTCCTTTTATTTAATGAACATATAATCTAACAATAAAGAATAAATACGTAAACTTACTTTAAAACAATCCCACTATATAAACCACAGTGGTATGAAACTTCTACAGATAGGCCTGGATAATTTCCACAAATACTGGTTTAAGGATGTACATTAACACTTCTTCATGGCTGTAAAGGCCTGGATTGGTCAAGGGGCTGAGAGGTGTTACTTTCAGTCTTGAAGGTATGAAAAACTAAGCCAGTCATCTGAATTATCAAAATCATCAAGGATCCTTTGCCAGAGCTCCTCTGCAGATGGACCTGAACCTTGAGCATCCTCTGTGACTTGGGCAGCAGCTTCCAAGCCAACTGGAGCTTCAGCTACTGCTAGGTCAGTCTGGACTTCAACTGCTGTGGGTTGACCAGAGTCCCTAGCTGTAACAGAAACATAGCCATCAATCAGGGTTTCTTGCTGATTACACCTGTCATCATCACAGGCCTGATAATGAGGCAGAGTGGATTCCTGGCTGTAGTTGAGTCTGGGAATGGAATCCACACCAAATGTGGCTGAACAGATGGACTCTCCTTTCTCAGTGGCAACAACAGGTATGGAACCAGGAAAATGGGTTGAGTCAGAAACAGCTTTTGTGCTTTGATTTGTCTCTGGCAGAGCTTCTGTAATATTCTGGAGATTCATCCGCTTGTATTTAGCTCGAGTGTTCTTGAACCAGATCTGAAAAACAAAGGAGACGTCAGAAGAATACCTGTTTGCCCCCAAGTGGCCAACAAATTGAAATTTTTGGATATGAGTTTCTATAGCAATACTTCACAAGTCAGCATCAGAGAAGTCTGAGACTCAAGATGCCTAGAAGATTGTAGTAAAGTAGAATGTGTATGACCTGACATCAAAAGACTGGGGAGATTGAGTTAGTGTGTCCTGTGTTTTAGTAGGAACTCTGATATCTAGGTCTCTGAGACCCTGCATGGGAATAATGTTCATCCATATTGGTAACCAGGTGATGGAGAATGTGAGGCCCAACATTGGATGCATGAATATTCATTACCCCAAACTGTCGACACTGCCCTAAGCATTTAAAAAGCACAGAATTAATGTGCTGTTGGATTGAGGGAAAAGAGAGGAGCAGACCTGTATCTCTGTCTCTGTCGCAAGAACCAATGATGCCAGCTCCTTAAGTTCCTTCTTCTTTGGATACCTCTGCTTCTGAAAATGTGTCTGCAGCAGGTGCTTTTGCTCTTTGGTGTACACAGTACGTTCCTTTCGTTCCTTTTTTGGACCCTCAGAGTGAGTTTGTTTGTCACCATATTTATCTTGCAGTGCCGTGGGTCCTCTGGGAACTTGTAAACCAGGTCTCACTGAGGGACTTGAAGATATCTGATGACTTGGATGGCCTGATAGTCTTCTCAGTGTTGGTAAACCTGGGCCCATTACAAGACCTGGTTGCATTGGGTTCCTTGAATTTCTTGATGGCCCTTGGGACTCCTGGTGACATAGGTCAAGTCTTTCAGGAACTGAAAGTCTTGATTGCATTAGACTTCTTGGGGTCACCAGGGGACTCTGATACATTTGAAAAGGTAAATTCCTTGCAGGATCTTGAGGCATTTCGGAACTGATTTCTCTGGGTGTATTTGAAGACATTTGGAGTTTAGGATGTAAGGAGGAACCTTCTGCCATGTATGTGTTCTGAACTTATTGGAATATGTTCTTGTACTGAAGAACCTGGTAAAAGGAAATATGTTAGAAAAGCTACAGAGAGTACCCATATACCCATCATGCCTTCCCAGCATTTATTTTGGACTTTCTTATACAGAAGAAATCAGTCAGGAGCCTCAGTCTTTCTGGCCAACTGCCTCTGTTTCCCAATCTTACAGGTATTCTCAGTATTGATACAAATATGCATTTAGTCCCTGTGTTAATAAGAGATTGTCAGTCCATGTAGTCTGGCAACTGGATGCCCACCCACCCCCCAATGTTAAAATGTCCCAGATCATACACTTCTGGCTGGTGCCTTCTGCCCTGGCAGACCACCAGCTAGTCTGCTCCCCTGAAGACAGCAGAGCCTGAAGGCTCATATCAGGGTATATGGCTCAAGATGGCTGCAAGGATGATATCCCCCTTCTGTTGGCTCCCCACAAATCCTGTATACTTTGGCATCATCATAACCCACTTCTCCAGCCACAGCAAGCCCTGAGTACACCAATACACCTGAAACTCAGGAAGCTGACCGCAAATCCTATCTCATTAAGGAAGTAGAGTCCTTTAACGATGATATTAATAATTCACTGAAAGATATATATATATATATATATATATATATATATATATATATATAACCACAGGTCAACAGATAGAAGCACTTAAAGAGGAAACAAATAAATCCCACAAGAAATACTGGAAAACACAATCACACAGATGAAGAAATTGATTAAAGCAGTCCAATACCTAAAAGTGGAAGTAGAAACAATACAGTAATCACAAATGGAGCAGAAAAATCTGAAAAAGAAAAACCTAGGAAATAAGTCAGAAATTACAGATGAAAAGACCACATCAAAGAGTAATAGATATAAAAGAGAGTGAAGAATCCCAAATCAAAAGGCCAGCAAACATCTTCAAAAAGTTTATAGATGAAAACCTCCCTAACCTGGAGAAAGCAATGCCTATAGGCATACAAGAAATCTACAATCTGGACCAGAAAAGAAATTCCTTTCATCACATAAAAATCAAAACACTAAATTCACAGAACAAAGACAGACTATTAAAGTCTGCAATGGAAAAGGACCAAGTACCTTTTAAAGGCAGACCTATCAGAATTATACCAGATTTCTCAACAGAAACACTAAAAACCAGAAGAGCCTGGTCAGAGGTCATATAGATACTAAGAAAGCACAAAGCCCAGGTTAATGTGACCAGCAAGACTCTCACTCAACAGACATGGAGAAACCAAACTCTTCCAAGACAAAACAAAATTCAAACAGTATCTATCCACCAATCCAGCCCTATACAGGATTCTAGAAGGAAAATTCTAACACTAGGAGGGTACCTACACCAAAGAAAAAACAAGATATTAATCATCTCACAACAAAGCCAAAAAGAGAGAATTACAAGTACATAATGCCACCTACAAAACAACCATAACAGGAAGTAACAATCACCCGTCTTTATATCTCTCAATATTAATGCACTCAATTCACCTGTTGCAGCCGGAGCTACCCCACGTTTGGGGGACAAAATTGTCACAGACAGCTCTGTCAATGTTGGGACCCCCACTACCAAAAGCCTTGGGGGCTAAATTGTTAGAGCCCGTACTGCCCCTAGCTGCTCTGGTCCACAGGTCGGGGTTCAGCAAGAGAGAGAGAGAGAGTGAAGACAGACCTGAGAAATGGAGACCACACAGAGTGTGATTCAATCCCATTTATTCTTAAGTCTCTCTTCTCTTCAAGTCCCTAGTTCCTAGTCCCTAGTGCCTCCAAGTTTCAAGTTCCAACTGCTAAGTGCCTAATGCCTAATAATAATTCTTCTTCTTCCCAGTTCTCTAGTCTAAGTGTCTTCTACCTCAATGCCTAATAACTAACTCCAAGTTGTACTCTTTGCCTAATACCTTATAATTCTTCCAGCTCTAAGTCTCAAGTGCTCCACTTCCAAGGGTCTAATGTCCAATGCCTACTCCAAGTTGTACTGAACTCTTCTGTCTCCCTCTCACCTTTTATATGTCTCACTTCTAAGACACACCTTTAAGTCACACCTTTAAGTCATGCCCTTATGTCTTGTCTCTAAATCTGATCTGTAAGTCCCGCCCTAAGTCACACAATTTTAAGTCTCACACTTCCGAGGGAAGATGCTGGGTATCTAAAGCAAGATGTTATCAGAGTGTGCTCAGTTGTTATAGGCTGATGTAATCAAGTCTCTTGCCAGGGTGTGTGGCTCAAGATGGCTGCAAGGATGATATTTACCTTCTGTCCCCTCCCCACACTCACCTATAAAAAGACATAAGCTACCAGACTGGATATACAAACAGATCCAGCATTTAGCTGCATACAAGAAACACACCTTAATATCAAATACAGGCTCTACCTTAGAGAAAGAGTTTGGAAAATGGTCTTCAAAGCAAATCGTCCTCAGAAAACAAGCTGGAGTAGCTTTCCTAATATCCAATAAAAGAGACTTAAAACCAAAAGGTTATCAATCAAGATGAGATCTTCATATTCATCAAAGGAAAAAAATCTATGAAGAGAAAGTCTTAATTCTGAACATCTATGCCCCAAAGAAAAAGGCACTCACATTCATAAAAGAAACTTTACTAAAGCTCAAAATGGAGGAACCTTAGATGAAATGTCCTACAGTGGAGACAGGGAACTTATAGAGCCCACCTCCAGCAGAAAGACAGAACATCAAGTGAGGGATGGGGTTGCTATCTCACAGCAAAAAAAGAAAACAAAAACAAAAGCAACCCTAAACCTCTGACCCAGAATTGTTCCTATCTGAAAGAACTGCAGGAACAAAAATGGAGAAGAGTCTGAGAAAAGGAGGTCCAGTGACAGGCCCAAATTGGAATCCAGCTTAAAGGGAGGCACCAAGGTCTGCCACTATTACTGAGGCTATGGTGTGCTTACAAAAAGGGGCCTATCAGGACTGCCAGACTTCTCAGAAACTGGGCCACCAACCAGTCACCATACACCAGCTGCTATGAGGCCCCCAACACATATACAGCAGAAGACTGCCAGGTCTAAACTCAGAAAAAATACACCTAACCCTCAAGAGACTGGAGGACTCAGGGAGAGAGGAGTTTTGTAGGGTGGGGTGGGAATGGTGACATCCTCATGGAGACAGAAGGAGGAGGTATGGAGGTATTCAAAGTCAGTGAATAGAAAAAGAAGGATAAAATCGGGTCTATAAAAAGAAAAGTAAATAAAATTTATTTTAGAATGGGAATATTATCATAAATGTTAAAAAAAAAAAAGAGTCCCAGATTCTCCTCCTTTCTGCTGGACTCTCTGTGTCAAAACAGAGAATGAAAGTCTATGGAACAGGCAAGATCCAATGGACCCCATTCCACACTTATCTTCTAAACAGTAGCATTGATGATCTAATTACCCTGGATATTAGAAGGCTCTTACACTTAACCCAGATCCCCTCTGATATTGAAATTCTATACCAAGGACTTAGCCTTAATTGAATCTATTGAATCTTGCTATCCAGGACCCTCCCACAGGTGCCTCATTTCATCCTCTCACATCCAGCAAACATTCACACCCTGTGGACACACCCAGTCTGGAGCCACACCTTAGCACCTAATAGAATCCTGGCCAGATGGAAGACATTTTTTATTTACTTTTCTTTCTTTTTATTATTATTATTATTTGCTTTCTTTCCTTTCTTTTCTTTGGAGAGAGTTTCTTTGTATGAACTTTGCTGTCCTGTGAGTCCCGAAGACAAGGCTGGACTAGAACTCACCTGCCTCTTCTTTCCTACACAGTGCAAAGAACTGTGTAACAAACAACTGACCCATCCTTTGGGATTCCTCACCCTCTTGGGCTCCATTAAGAAAAAAAAAAATGTCCTTACTCTCTACTGAGCATCTCAAGAAATGGGTTTCTTCTCATCCTGCTGCCCAGAGGACATGCAGATTTCTGCACACTGTGGTCACTTCTTTATTTATCCAATCTTTCTCTTTTTAGGCTGAGGCAGTGTCCATGTGCATGTGCCTGACTTCCTGAATCTCACTATACAGACAAGCCAGGACTCATTACCACAAAAAAACCACTTGCCACTGGTTCTTGAGTCCTGGAATTAAAGGTGTGGTCAAAACATCCAACATGGTTACAAATTTAAGTCAGACAAGGGCCTGCTCAGCCAAAACCCATTCTGGATGTCACAATTTTGAGTCAGAATACCACCACTATGCCTGATCTGGGCAACCTCAATTGTTCCTGAAATCCTCAGGATCCCATGTATACTGAAAGGGAAATGAATCAGAGAATCCCTACAGTCCCTTTGTCCTAGAGTCAGGCCTCTCTATCTATCTGATCCAGGCTTTCCATACAACTCAGAGCTCAGGCCTGTGCCTAGAATGAAGAATAGAGCACCTAGAGGTCTCTTGAAAGCTCACTCATAGACTGCTCTAATCTTTGCATGTCACTGGTCCTCAGTGTTCACATCTATGGGATAGACTTGAAACATCTACTAATTTTAAATAATATCTCCTGCCTGTGGACAGAGCACATTTTATTTAGATTTCACCAATCAAACACCCATACAAGCTACATAGACTCCTCTTCCACTAGCTCCCAGTAGTCCCCACCATGATATCTCCTTCACACAGCAACTTCAAACATTTCATGCAGCCCACCAACTCACTAGGAATCCAGAGGGTTGCTGCAGCTTCCTCGATCCTGTCTATTTGAGTTGTACTCACAAGACCTGCCCTTAAATATCTCTCCAAACCTGGAATTCAATGCCCCTCCCATCCCTTGGCTCCTCCCACTTGCAACATTCAGATCCACTATCCTCACCCACCCTTTGATGCTACTTTGTTGTAGCCACACCATCTTAGAGCCCATGCTTTTTTTCTTTGTAATCATTATATTGTTTATTTCATATTTTATTACTTTTATTATTTCACAGTCCAGCTGTTATATTCCTCCAAGTCTTCCCTCCCACAATTCCTCATCCCCCATCTCCAAGAAGACGCCCTCCCCTGTGTCTTTCGAGGGTTAGGCTCCTCTTCTCCCATTGAGGCTGGACTAGGCAGTCCTCTGCTGTATATGTGTCAGGGGCCTCAGACCTACTCATGTATGCTGCCTGATTGGTGGTTCAGTGTCTGAGAGATCTCAGGGGTCCGGGTTAGGTGAGACTTCTCATATTTCTATGTGGTTGGCTTCCTCCTCAGATTCTTCCAGCATCCCCCTAATTCAATCACAGGAATCCCTGGCTGCTGTCCAATGCTTGGGTATAAGTACCTACATCTAACTCAGTCAGCTGCTTGATGTGCCTCTCAGAGGACAGCCATGCTAGGTTCCTGTCTATAAGCACACTATAGCATCACTAATAGTGACAGGCCTTAGAGCCTCCTCTTGAGATGTACCCCAAGGTGAGCCAGTCACTGGGCCTCTTGCTAAGTCCCTTCTCCATTTTTGTCCCTGCAATTCTTTTAGGCAGGAACAATTTTGGGTCAGAGTCTTTGACTCTGGGATGGCCACCCCATCCCTCCACTTGATGACATGTCTTTCTACTGGAAGTGGACTCTCTTATGATTTCTCTCTCCCCACTGGTGTGGATTTTATCTGAGGTCCCTCCCTTTGAGTCCTGGGAGTCTCTAACCTCCAAGGTCTCTGGTAGTTTCTACATGATCCCACACACACACCTCCCATCCTCCAGTGTTGCATTCTGCTGGCCCTCAGGGCTTTTCTCCTGTCTCCCTCCACCCATTGCCTATACTTGATCATGAACTATTTTTCCCTCTCCCATCCTCACACCCAGATCCTGCCTTTGGCTCATGAATGTTGATATTAAATGTGTAGTAAAACACAACAACCTTTTTGCACTCTTTATACTGTACAAATGTCTGCTTCATCATTTTATCTTCTCAATTGAGTGTATGAAAGCAGTGCTGGGGTCAGCATTTGTGAATGTATGGGCACATATGCCTTGATGGAGTGTGAAAGAGGCCAAACTGGGGATCCTGAAAGTTGAGAGACACAAAACAGGAATATTGGGAACTGAACTGGTTTCTCTGAGCCACCTCAAGCACTCAAGATTTTCATTTTCTTCATCTTCTGGCACAGTGTAAACTAGTAAGACAGGCATGTGGAATTGTATTAAAATCACTTTATTGGTTTAAGGATAAAGCATAAATAACACCATAAAAGATTACTGCAACTCATTAATTGATTATACTTTATAATGAATCTAGTGTGTTAGTACACACTTATAATTTCTTAGGGCAAGAAAGAAGATAGAGAGAATGCTAATGCCTTGCTTGACTCCATGAAGAAATGCTGTATCTAATAGCTGTAAGTAGTCTGTGCTGTATTTTGGGGCCATGCTGGGGTCAGCATGCCTTGCTCTAACTGGAAGACCATATTAGTGTGAGTTGCCTGTACTGTAACCTAAGCCCATATCTATGTCCTGGTTGCCTCTGTGGGCCTTGTCTGGGTTGATAATTCTCCTTGTTCTTTGGTTCCTGCTCTGTGTTTTCTCAAGGAACCATGTGGATGCCAATAATATATGCTCCCATTGACTATGAAGAGCAGCAAGGATATTATTGGTGATATCAATGTCTGCATCCTTACAGTTGAGAGAATGAATGGAAATATTCTGTGACAACCACTAATCACATCCCAACTCAATCCACCCCTAAAAACTAATAAATTAGACAGGAAATCAACAGAAAAGAGCTCTTAAAATGTGGTGGGACACAGAAGTAAGCTCTCCACAGATGACGACTTCTGGCAAGGGTGATGGAGGAGAAGCACTCTATTCTACTTAAGGGGCAGTTCACGAAGAATATGGCTACACCCCAGTGAGAATACAGGTGAAAAAATAGATCCATTTTTTCTGCTGCTTCTGCTGCATACATCTTGTAGTCTTTGGATGGAGTTCCACACAGGATTGACCAATGTTGGAGAACATGCCTTCCTGGTCTGAGGAATTACTCAAAGAGTTGTGTTCAGGAAGAGGGCTCACTACTGATGGTGACTGAGACATAGAGAAGGTGGATTCTGAGTTTGGGGCAAGAGTTGAAGAACTGAGGAGGGGAAGAGAGCTGAAACCCTGTGATCTCCCATATCTAGAACCTGCACTGGCCAACACAGCAAGGGGGACAAAAACTTTGAGAAATGCACACCTACCATTAGATAATTGGTCTTGCTTTCCAGCTAGTTCCCTGCACTTCTGCCTGTACAGCTGCCCCCTAACAGAGTTCTTTTTCAAGACTTGATCAGTGCATTGAAGAACACTGATTGACACTGCATTGAATCTGTAGATTGCATTTGGTAAGACGGTCATTTTTACTATTTTAATCCTGCCAATCCATGAGCACGGGAGATCTTTCCATCTTCTGAAATCTTCAATTTTTTTCTTTAGAGACTTGAAATTCTTGTTTTACAAATCTTTCACTCGCTTGGCTGGAGTCACACCAAGGTGTGTTACAGTATTTGTGACTACTGTGAAGTGTATAATTTTCCTAATTTCTTTCTCATCCCTTTTATCCTTTGAGTAGAGGTAGGCTATTTATTTGTTTGAGTTAAATTTATATCAAGCCACTTTGCTGAAGTTGTTTAACAGCTGTAGGAGCTCTCTGGTGGAATTTTTGGGGTCACCTGTGTATACTATCATATCATCTGCAAATTGTAATGACTTGACTTACTCCATTCCAATTTGAACCCTTTTTTGTTGTCTAATTGCTCTGACTAGAACTTCAGTTTGAATAGGTAGGGAGAGAGTAGGCAACCTTGTCTAGTCCCTGATTCTAAAGGGATTGCTTTGAGTTTCTCCTCATTTAGTTTGATGTTGGCTATTGGTTTGCTGTGTATTGCTTCTAATATATTTCAGTATGTACCTTGAATTCCTGATCTCTCCACTACTTTTACCAATGGGGAAGGGGGTGTTGTATTTTGTCAAAGGCTTTTTCTGCATCTAATGAGGTGATCATGTGATATTTCTCTTTCAGTTTGTTTATATATTAAATTACATGAATGGATTTCCATATATTGAATCTGGGATGAAGCTACTTGATCATGGTGGATGATTGCTTTGATATATCCTTGGATTCCATTTGCAAGAATTTTATTGAGTATTTTCCATCAATATTCATAAGGGAAATTGGTGTGTAGTTCTCTTTCTTTGTTAGGTCATTTTTGTGGTTTAGGTATAAGTGTAACTGTGGCTTCATAGAAAGAACTGGGTAGTGTTCTCTTTTTTTATCTTTTGTGGAATAGTTAGAAGAGTGTTGATATTAGGTCTTCTTTGAAAGTTTGATAGAATTCTGCACTACAACTATCTGGTCCTGGGTTCTTTTTGGTTGGGAGACTTTGAATGACTACACCTATTTCCTTTGGGGTTATGTGACTGTTTAGATAGTTCATCTGATCCTGATTTAACTTTGATACTTGTTATTTGTTACCTGTCTAGAAATTCATTCATTTCATCCAGGTTTTCTAGGTTGTTGAGTATAGACTTTTGTTGTACGGTCTGATTATTTTTTTAATTTCCTTGGGTTCTGTTATTATGTCTCCCTGATTTTCATTTCTGATTTTGTTAATCTGAATACTGTCTCTGTGCCTTCTGTTTAGTCTGGCTAAGGGTTTGTCTATCTTGTTGATTTTCTCAAAGAACCAGCTTTTGGCTTTGTTGGTGCTTTGTATAGTTCCTTTTGTTTCTACTTGGTTGATTTCAGCCCTGAATTTGATTATTTCCTGCCTTCTAATACTCTTGGGTGTATTTGCTTCCTTTTGTCCTAGAGCTTTCAGATAAGCTTTTAAACTTCTAGTGTATGCTCCCTCTGGTTTCTTTTTGGAGACACTCAGAGCTCTGAGTTTCCCTTTTAGCACTGCTTTCATTATGTCCCATAAGTTTGGGTATGTTGTACCTTCATTTTCTTTGAAATCTAATAAGTCTTTTATTTATTTAATTGTTGTTTCTTCCCTGACAAAGTTGTCATTTCGTAGACAGTTGTTCAGCTTCCATGTGTATGTGGGCTTTCTGTGACACTATTGTGACACTGATGACTGAAGACTCACAGTCAAGAAAGAGGGATATGGAAGAATTCTGACATAACAGCTATTCATATGCCAACTCACCCACCTCCCAAAAAAGTAGCATAGTTATCATGTAGGCACTGAAAAAAACTGTTAAATTAGTTGGGCTCCTAAAGTGTACCTTTCAACAATTAATGGCTGGTGGAAGGGGTAGGAAGGGAGGGATATATTCTATTGATTGGGGAGTCCATGAGGATTATCTCCCCATACTCCAGGGAGAGTATAGATAACACATATCTATCTGTTTTATAATTTTTTATTTTTTTCACTCTGGGAGAAGGGGTCACAAGGGTGGGTAGACATGGCAGGACAGGGAAGTACTTGTGATGAGGTGGTATCTGATGGAAAAATATGAGAGAATCAATTCAATTGTTGAATTGATTGAATATGTGGAATAAACATCTGTACATTTTTGATACGTTGAAAATCTTCCTTGAAAATTTTCTACCTCATGTGTTCAGACTATCAGTCACCAAATTTCATCCATATACTTTGGTAGATGGAGAAAGGAGTGTCCTGATCTTCAGGATGAACAGCTCTTAAATGACATACAGGAGTCAGAAGTGCTCAGTGAAGTCAGGCAGTGACACTTGGTGTAAGACAAAATCAAAGTCACTGAGATGTTCAAGAAATAGCTTGTCTTGTATGGCAGTCCCGTCTTGAACATCTTCTGTGAGTGTAAGTGTGTTTAGCAATGAAGTTTCTCTTGGATTTCCAGATGCCAAAGCTGTGCTAGAATGTGGAGTTTGGGCTATGGTTGGATCTTGGGCTGCAGCGGGTTGTGCAGATATTGGACAAACTGATAATCAACCTGGAATACTGTCTTATGTTGCTGGGTTTCAGTCAGCCTGTACAGAGACCAGGGCATCACATAAGAGATTCTCATTGATCTGAATAATGGAGAAGGTTGACTCCGGGTATGAGAACATACTTGAGATTAAAGGAAGAGAGTTGACAAGAGACTTTCCCTACCATGTGGAAAATGTGGAAAATGAGTCTAGGGATATATTTGATGGGCTGCATGGAAGAGACCTTAAAACAGACTGTCTCTCAGACAAGGTATCCTCACAGGCAGAGGTTGGTAGAGAGACAGTGCCTTTAAGAATTTGAGGTTTAGCACAGGCATCCTGGTCTTGCTTCCAAATTGGCACTATGGTCTTCTCCCTCTGCTTCCTTTGCTTCTTAGACCTTGCATTCTCTTGGTAGATTTCACAGGCCCAATCAATATTGGAGAAGTTGGCCATCTGGTCTAGGGTATTACTCAAGGGGCTGAGTTCAGGAAGAGGGCTCACAGCTGGTGGTGTTTGGTTACTTGAATTTCTTGATGGTCCTTGGGAGTCTTGCTGACTTAGGTCCCATTCAGGGACTGAAGGACTTGATTGCATTGGACTTCTTGGGGTAACTAGGGGACTCTGACACATTAGAAAAGGTAAGTTCCTTGTAGGCTTTTTAGGCACTAGGGAACTGGTTTCTGTGTGTGTATTTGAAGACATTCGGAATTTTCAATGCAAGGAGGAACCTTTATCCATATATATGTTCTGAACTCATTAGAGTTTGTTCCTGTACTAGAAAACCTGAAAAAAGGAAACACATCAGAAAAACTCCAGAGAGCACCCATCTAACCCATTATTGCCTACCCAGCATTTGCTTTGAACTTCTTATAATGCAGGGATCAGTCAGGAACTGCAGTCTTCCCGACCAACTGACCCTGTTTCCCAATCTCGGTTTCTCAGTACTGCAATAAACATGCAATTAGCTCCTGTGTTAATATCAGACGGTCAGCACAAGGAGGAGGCCAATTAGATGTCCTCCCCTAAGGTTTAAAAGTCACAGATGCTCTTCATTTACCCCGGTGCTCTCTCTCCGAACAAGGAGTCAAAGGCCATGGAACAGGCAGTGTCCAAGTAATCCCATCCCACTCATATCTCCAGCACAAGGCCATTGATAATCTAACTACCCAGTGTATCCTAAGGCTCTCACACCTAACCCAGGCCACCCTGGTATTGAAACTCTATTCCAAGGAATTGGCCTTAATTGAATCTCCACCCAAGACCCTCTTATAGGCTCCTCCTCTCATCCCCTCACCTTTATCAGACATTACGACCCTCATGTAAAGTCTGTAAGCACAGCTTATGGAAACTTGGACAGGTGGAGGACAGTTTTTTTTTTTTTTTTTTTGAGACAAGTTTTGCCTATATGACCCTGACTGTACTAGAACTAGATTTGAAGACAAGGCTGAACTTGAACTTACACAGATCCACCTGTCTGTGACCACTCCATCCAGTGCCTGGAATAAAGGCATGGAACACCACAATCCAGCCATACTTTGGGGACTCCTGCCCCCTTTGAGATCCATCCAGAAGACATTTGTCCTTCACTCTTATGTGACCATCTCAAGAAATGTGTCTCTTTTCATGCTGCTGCCAAGGGGGCCTTCTCATGCCTGCTCACTGCTGACACCTTGTAATTCCCCTCTTCCTTTCTTCCTTCCTTCCTTTCTTTCTTTCTTTCTTTCTTTCTTTCTTTCTTTCTTTCTTTCTTTCTTTCTTTCTTTCTTTCTTTCTTTCTTTCTTTTTCTAAATAGAAACAGTTTCCTTGTACATGTTCCTGACTTCCTGGATCTCACTATACTAATAAGCCAGCCTTCAAAATCACAGAGACACACTGCCAATGGCTCCTGACAGTGGAGACTAAAAGTGTGGTCTACATGCCCAATATGGTAACCCCTTGTTGAATGAGGCCTATTCAGCAATAAACCTTCCTAGGTGGCACACTTTTCAGCCAAAATACCACCAGCATGCCCTATCTTGGCCATTCCAGCCATCATTTTGGTCCTGCTATTATTTCTATAGGGGTTATAAGAGTGTTCAGGCCCTTTCTCCTGGCTGGCAGCGCGGAGGCAGCAGGATGTCTGCAGTTACTGTAAAAGACATTAACCACCAGGAGTTCTTAAGAGCTCTGGCAGCCTTCCTCAAAAAGTCCGGGAAGCTTAAAGTCCCCGAATGGGTGAACACAATCAAGCTGGCCAAACATAAAGAGCTCACCCCATATGATGAGAACTGTTTCTACAAATGAACTGCTTCCACAGCACGGCACTTGTACCTCTGTGGTGGTGCAGGGGTTGGTTCCATGACCAAGATCTACGGAGGATGCTAGAGAAATGGTGCCAGGCCCAGCCACTTTAGCAGAGGCTCTAAGAGTGTGGCCCGCCAGGTCCTCCAAGCCCTAGAGGGGCTGAAAATGGTGGGAAAGGACCAAGATGGGGGCCGCAAGCTAACACCTCAGGGACAGAGAGATCTGGACAGAATTACTGGACAGGTGGCAGCTGCCAACAAGAAGCATTAGAACAAAGGATGCTGGGTTAATAAATGGCCTCATTCATAAAAAAAGAGTGTTCAGATAGTTTACAGGATCTTGACTTATCTTTGGAAAGTGCTATCTCTCTAGAAAACCATCCACTTTCTTTAGATTTTCCTCTGCTGTGGAGCATTGGCTTTAGAAACAAGGTCTAATGATTGTAAGAATTTTCTCATTGGAAATTACTTCCTCTCCCATTTCATTTCTGATTTTGTTGATTTGTGTATTTTCTACCTTGGCCAAGCCTTTCTTTATCTTGTCTATTTTCTGTAAGAACCTGGTGAACTTGATTCATTGTAATGTTCTTTTTCTTTCTAATTGAATCTTTAGAAATGGCCTTGAGTTTGATTATATCCTGTCAATTACTCCTCTTGGGTGTCTTTCTTTCTTTCTTTCTTTCTTTCTTTCTTTCTTTCTTTCTTTCTTTCTTTCTTTTTTTTTACTGGTGTGTTCAACTATACATTTAAATTGTTAGTATGAAAACTCTCTAATTTCTTTATGAAGGCATTTAGTGCTATGAACTTTTTTCTTAGCACTGGTTTGATGTTTCCCATAAAGTTGGGGATGATGTGACCTCCTTTTTATTGAATTCTAGAAAGTCTTCAATTCCTTTACTTTTTACCTGACCCAGAAACCATTTAATAGACAGGTTTTTTTTTTTCCAGTTTCCATGAATATGTAGATTCTCTTTTATTTCTGTTCCTCAAGTCCAGCTTTAATCCATAGAAGTCTGATAGGATACAAGGAGTTATTATTTTTATCTGTTGAGGCTTGCTTTGTGAGTAAGTATGTGGTCAATTTTGGAGTCTGTTCCATGCAGTGAACAAGAAGGTAGACTAGAAGAAGAATAGAAGAAGGCCTATTCTTTGTGTTTGATTGAAATGTTCTATAGAACTACTAGGTCCATTTGATTCATAACCTCTGTTAGTTTCATTATTTCTGCTTAGTTTCTGTCTGGATAATCTGTCTGTTGATGACATTGGGGTGTTGGACTCTTCCACTGTTAGTGCTTGGTGTTTGATGAATGATTTGATCTTTAGCAAGGTTTCACTTAGAAACGTATGTGCACATGTTTTTGGAGGATAGATATTCAGAACTGAAATGCCATCCTGTTGGATTTTTACCCTGAGATGTATGAGGTTTCCATGCCCATCTCTGTTGATTACTTATGGGTAGAAGACTCTTTTACTAGACATCATTATGGTGACACCAGCAGTTTTTGGATCCATCTGCTTGAAAAACCTCTTTAAATTTATTTACTCTGAGGTAAAGCCTATCTTTGTTGCTGAGGCTCCAAATACGATCCCTATTGGTATTCAATGTCTACTGCTAGGATTTGGCTGTAATTGAACTTCCACCCAGGAACATCTCAGCAGCTCCAGTTTCATCCCTCATTTCCAGCAGATACTCTCTCGGTCCAACACTGGCCCACTAAGTCTAGTCTGGTGGAAGACTCAATCAATTTGTGTTTTCTTTGTTGTTTTCTATTTGTTTGTTTCTTTGCTTGTTTGTTTCTTGGGACAGTATTTCATTGTATAATCTACCAGGCTGTCCTGTAACTCAACTGATAGACGAGGCTGCCAGGAAACTAGGTAAGTCCTACCTGCCTCTGATTACCTGAGCTGGGATTAAAGGTGTGTGCCACCACGCCTGACTTTGAGGACATCATCCTTAATTGAGAAGATATACTCAATTCAGGTTTGTTTCAACTCTGAGAAATTATCAAAGCCTATCACTTTTGGTCTCCTGTACTTTGGAGCTCCAGTACGGTAGAAATTAGGCCTTCCTTAGTGAGTAACCATAGCAAGAAATGGGTGTCTTCTCATTCTGTTGTGCAGGGGTTACCTGCCCACTGGGATCACTTCTTAATTGTTCCTTTCCTTCTAAACATTTCATGCAGCCACCAACTCACGAGGAAAAAATAGGCTGCTGCAGCTTGCCCAAACCACTGTCTGTTTGACCTCTAATCAAAGGACCTGCACTTACATATCTCTACAAACTTGAAACTCAGTTGTCCTCCCAATCTTTTTATCCACCCGCTCCACAAAACCTCAGATCCATCATGCTCACCCACACTTTAGCACCACTCAGGTTTGAGCCTTACCTCATGTAGGCCTAGTCTTGTAGATTAAATTATTCCTGTTTATTGTCCTTTGTTTCAGTTTTGAGACGAGGAATTTCTATTGTCCTAGCCTGTTCTACAGATAACCTTGGGTCAGCATCCTGAGGTTTAGGTGTGGGCCAGTAAAATGTTCAATATTTAATCATTGTTCCAGAGCAATTAAAGGATGATAATAGGTTAGTGAGGAAATTGAAAATAAAGAGAAAATTGGCCTTTGTCTCATGAAGCTCTAGACTAGAAGACATTGGGGCTGCATCTGTAGTTACTTTCTCAGGAAATAGTTTTCTATTCATTTTCCTTCCATGGCGCCTAACCATTATTCCTCATACTAAGCACCTATCCTTAGAGGCCAACATCCTGTTCAGTCTTGAACCACGTTGTTTGCGCCCCTGATTCAAGCACCCTCTCTGTCCTGGCCATCTCCACTGTCTAAATGGCCCTTCAAGCTCTCTGTAAACATTATGGTATCTATGAAGTTGTTCCAAGGCTCCTCAACAGAGGACTCAAGGTTTTGATGTATTGGTGCCTGGGTCTCTGCTCCCAGATTGTCTCTAGGCTAAATGGTACTAACTAGAATGCTGGTGTCTATTTGTGAAGGAATGAATTGTTTTTTTTATCAATGCCTAGGAATTCCAGTTTGGTACTCAGATGTCCAGTCACTTCCAACTGCAGGAGCATAGTATCTCCAGCTGGTCCTTTACTTATTCTCAAAAAGTGTATTAGGTGTAACTTTAGATTACTAGGAAGCATTTTTTTCATCTACAGAGGATTAAAATTAATCACAAAAGCAACTGCAAATTCTTCAAAATAGGTTCAGGTGAGGCTCTTTGTCAGAGTATTGTCTACGTCTGTGTGAGTTTGTAGGAACAAACCCCAATGTTGTGTAGTAAATTTTTAAAAAGGAAATAGAGTTTAAATTGTTAGGCCATGTCTTATTTTATGTATGACCTTGGTTTTTATCTTACCAGGGTCCACATGTGGATATTAGAGAAGAACATGTGGAAACTGGTTTTGCCTTTCCACTATGTGAACATAAAACTTGGGGTTGATGGCACAGTGTGTTTTACTATCACACTAGCTTCAGATTTTTTACTTACTGGTTGAACTCAAACTCACTGTTTGACTGAATCTCTCATTTGACTGCTGAACAAATGCAGTGATTTGAGTCCAAGATCTCTTGTTTGAGCCTTTATAATACCCTTTGTCTGATATTGAGTAGTTCATGGTGACATTCTGCCCTAAATGCACATTTCATCTATTTTGTTTGAAAACTTGTGTCCTCAGGTTACAATATGTCCTGCTTGATTTTATTGTCACCATATCTTTGTCTCTGTCTCTCTCTCTCTCTATCTCTCACTCTCTTTGTGTGTGTGTGTGTATTTGTGTGTGTCTGCCTGTCTCTTTCCTTAATTTTTTTTCGATAGTTTATTTATTTACATTTCAGATTCCATCCCACTTCACCATTCCCCCAACCCATTAATCTCCTATCCCATCCCACCTCCTCCTTTTTTGCCTTTATACTGTTTAGATTACATGCGAATATTAAGGTCAGTTCTAGGTTGAGGAACTAGCTTTACAATACATACAAATGTTAGTGATTCGTCAAAACACAGGCAATCTGATGCAACTCACAGCCTGGTCTTTATTCAATTCAAGTTACATTGGGCCCTGCCCCTTCCCGTCCCCCACCCCTGCAATGCACCATTGCTATACAGGAGCACGCAACACATTAGCCTCATGTATAAGAAGTCTAGAGGAATGGATGTGGAGGCCTGAGTATAGAAGTTAGGGACAGTGAGGATCCTCTGATCTAGTTTTCTTTTATTTCCAGGATCTCCTGTGCAGTGAGGTCTCCCAATTGGACCAAATTGCCATGCAATTCTAAGGTCTCCAGTTCCTCCAGGCTTCCCATTGCCACCTGATCCACAAATAATCAGAGGACACTCTGTAACTCCAAGCAACAAATCCTTTAGGTCTCCAGGGAACCTAGACTTTAAAGCTTCTCAAGGTGCCTCAGGTCTACCAAGTCACCAACTTCTCCTGGCATCTTAAGTGCCTTTGATGTCACAAGTTTCTCCTAATGATTCAAGGAGGTGGATGATAGACCCCACTTTATTCATCAAGGAAAAAAGCTGGTCCTGGAAGAATATCTTGATAAGTGCAAGTGCCCAGGCATGGAACACCACATGGCACTGGCTCAAAGGCTTGGATTGATGGACGACAAGATCAAGGTCTGGCCCCTCTTGTCTTTCCCCCTTCCCTACTGAGGTAGACATTCCCCCTTCACCCACACTTACACTTCCCTGATAGACCTGTGTCTTTGGCCCAGTTCCAGGTGGTAGAAGGGCTGTGAATGTGTATTCAGGGCTCAATTTGCATTCCCTGTAGCTTCTCAATGCAGAATTCTGATACACTGGGCAGGCATATCAGTTCCACACAGTGACAGGGAGGCATAGACATCAGGGCTTTCCTCAAAATTTCTGACTCTTAAAAAGACACATCCTTATTCTGTGGCTTTCATGTCCAGGTCATGCTACCTCCTTGCTTCTTGGGTCTAGGAACCTTTGAGTTCTGTGATGTATTTCTTAGTAAAGACTAAGCACCAGGCTTTTCACCCAGCTTCCTTAGATTTGGTGTGCAAATGGTGTGCAAGGTCTTGCTTTATGTCTGTTTTTGTTTTTGCTGTTGTTGTTCTTTTTGTTTTTGTTTTTTTCTTTTTTTGGCTTTTTAGACACAAACACACACACACACACACACACACACACACACACACACACACACACACACAAAACTATCTGGAAATCCTGAATGTGGAACTAAGATAGGCCTACAGATGCCAAAGACTATGAACTTCCTGTTTCCTCTGCCAGCACAGTTTCTGTGCCCCAGATGCATTTGGATGTCAGCTGTACTCTGATAATCAGACCACCTATTTCCTCTCCAGACCAGGAATCCAACTTCTCCACTGTTAGTATTCTGTCTAAACTCCACCTCCACAGTTACCTGGCAACAGCTAGGTAGGCTCCTCCCCACAGTTACCTAGCAACAGCCAGGTAGGCTCCTCCCCACAGTTACTTGGCAACAGCCAGGTAGGCCTGGCCCACTATAAAATGGGCTGCTTGCCACCTCCTCTCTCTCTTAATCACTTGTTCTCTTGCCTCTAGCTTCTCTGTCCCTTCTCCCCTCCCTTCTTCCCTTCCCCCTCTCTCCACTTGGTCATGGCCGGCCTCTACTTCTCTTCTTCTTCTCTCTTCTTCCTCTCTTCTTTCATCTTCTCCTCCCATCTTTGCCCTATCTCCTGAATAAACTCCCCCCTCCCCCTTGGAACCATTTGGTCTGGAGTGGTCTGTTCTAAGCTGTGCGGGGATGTCTACCATGAATGTCTAACACTGGTGCATATTGGGCCGAGATGAAAACTTCGAACCATGACCCAAGGTGCATTGGCTGCCACAGCCGCTGGCTGCTGTGACCTGCAGGACTGATGCCACATGGTCTGCTGCTACTGCAGCCAACCACACTGCCCGCTGCCACCGCCATTACCACATGGACTCCATCCGCAGCCACCTGCTGTCACTGACCTCCTGAATTTCCACTGCTGCTGCAGCCAACTCTACTTGCCAACACAGGCTCACGAAACTCCCACCTCCTGAGCTGTGCCACTTCGGGGGAGGGGTGGGGCTGGGGGTGCGGGGGGGGGGGGCTCTACTCGGTGCTCTGATGGATGGGCTAGGCACCCAGGCAGGCCTACACAGACCTCATGGTTCCACCTTGCCTAATAACAGACTGTATAAGCCTGCAAACACACACAGGCATGTTGATTGGCATGGAGATTCCAATTGGCAGGAGGGACACTAGACACCCAGATAGGGCCTTGCCAGCCTTCCCTGGGCTGAGGGGTTGGCATTTCAATGCTCCAGTCCATATGACTGGCCTCCTGGCTGACCTACACATATGACTTTGGCCACTGGGTGACTTTCCCTCCTCGGAAACAGTTCACAGTCCCCCCACAAGCTCTTGCAGCTGCCAGAAATCCTGGTACCAGGTTGAACTGCTTTCTGGTGATCTCCAGGAGTTCACCGAAGCCCTTAGATATTCTCTTGATGACCTGATATCTAGTCTGTTTTATTACAGACTTTTCTTTCGAGACACCAATACGAATAGCTCAGAAAGTCCCCCACCCCTTGACCCACTGGGCAATACATTGTCTTTGGCACACAATCCCCCAAAACCCAGAGGAGGCTGGACTCCCAGGAGCTCTAACATGCCCAGGAATATAGATAATAGGATCACAGGAACTAAGGAGCTTGGTCACACCAGGATTTCAGTATCCCAGAAGCAGCCTGACTCCCAAGAGCTCTGACACCCAGGATCTCAGGATCACAGGATCACAGAGACAGCTGGACTCTGATTAGTTCTGACACAACTAATATAACAGGACAGACAGGCTCCAGTCAGAGACAGTGAGTGAAGGTAGCACTAGAGATAACTAGATGGCAAAAGGCAAGTGCAAGAACATAAGCAACAGAAACCAAGGCTACTTGGCATCATCAGAACCTAGTTCTCCCACAATAGCAAGTCCTGAATACCCCATGATACCAGTAAAGTAAGACTCAGGATTTAAAATCACTTTTCATGCAGATGATAGAGGACTTTAAGAAGGATATAAATAACTCCCTCAAATAAATACAAAAGAACACAGGTAAGCAGGTAGAAGCCCTTAAACATGAAACACAGAAATTCCTTAAAGAATTACAAGGAAACACAACCAAACAGGTGAAGAAATTGAATGAAACAACCCAGGACATAAAAATGGAAGTGGAAACAATAAAGAAATCACAAAGAGAAACTACCCTGGAGACAGAAAACCTATGAAAGAGATCAGGAATCATAGATGCTAGATAACCAACAGAATACAAGAGATAGAAGAGAGAATCTCAGGTGCAGGAGATACCATGGAACACATTGACACAACCATCAAAGAAAATGCAAAATACAAAAAGCTCCTAACCCAAACATCCAGGAAATCCAGGACACAATGAGAAGACCAAACTTAAGAATAATAGGTATAGATGAGAGTGAAGATTCCCAACTTAAAGGGCCAGTAAATATCTTCAAAAAATCATAGAAGAAAACTTCACTAACCTTAAAATGCCCATAAACATACAAGAAGCCTAAGTGCTCCAAATAGACTAGACCAGAAAAGAAATTCCCCCTGTCACACAATAATCAAAACACCAAATGCACAAAACAAAGACAGAATATTAAAAGCAGTAAGGAAAAAAAGGCAAGTAACATATAAAGGCAGACCTATCAGAATTACACCAGACTTCTCACCAGATACTATAAAAGCCATAAGATCCTGGACAGATATCATACAGACACTAAAAGAACACAAATGCCAGCCCAGGCTACTATGCCCAGCAAAACTCTCAATTACCATAGATGAAGAAACCAAGATATTCTATGACAAAACCAAATTTATACAATATCTTCCCACAAATCCAGGCATACAAAGGACAATAGAGGGAAAACTCCAACAAAAGGAAGGAAATTATACCCTAGAAAAAGCAAGAAAGTAATCTTCCAACAAACTAAAAAGAAGATAGCCACACAAACATAACTCCACGTCTAATAGCAAAAGTAACAGGAAGCAACAATCACTTTTCCTTAATATTTCTTAACATCAATGGAATCAATTCCTCAATAAAAAGACATAGACTATTGAACTGAATACATAAACAGGAACCAACATTTTGCTGCATACAGGAAACCCACCTCAGTGACACAGACAGAAACTACATCAGAATGAAAGGCTGGAAAACAGCTTTCCAAGCAAATGGTCCCAAGAAACAAGCTGGAGTAGCCATTCTAATATCGAATAAAATCAACTTTCAACTAAAAGTTATCAAAAAAGATAAAGAAAGACACTTCATACTCATCAAAGAAAAATCAACCAAGATGAAATCTCAATTCTGAACATCTATGCTCCAAATGTAAAGGCACCCACATCCATAAAAGAAACTTTACTAAATCTCAAAGCACACATTGTACCTCACACAATAATAGTGGGAGACTTCAACACTCCAATCTCACCAAGGGAGAGATCATGGAATCAGAAACTAAACAGAGATACAGTGAAACTAGGAGAAGTTATGAATCAAATGGATTTAGCAGATATTTATAGGACATTTCATCCAAAACCAAAAGAATATACCTTCTTCTCAGCACCTCATGGTACCTTCTCCAAAATTGAGCATACAATTGGTCACAAAAGAGGTCTCAACAGATACAAGAAAATTGAAATAGTCCCATGCATCCTATTAGATCACCACAGACTATAGCTGGTCTTCAATAAAACTAGGAACTGGTTCTTTGAGAAAATCAACAAGATAAACCCTTAGCCAGACTAACCAGAGGGCACAGAGGCAGTATCCAGATTAATAAAATCAGAACTGAAAAGGGAGACAAAACAACAGAAATTGAGGAAATTTAAAAAATCATCAGATCATACTACAAAGACCTGTACTCAACAAAATTGGAAAATCTGGATGAAATGGACAATTTTCTAGACAGGTACCAGATACCAAAATTAAATCAGGAAGAGATAAACCATCTAAACAGTCCTATAGGGGCTGGAGAGATGGCTCAGCGGTTAAGAGCACTGACTGCTCTTCCAGAGGTCCTGAGTTCAATTCCCAGCAACCACATGGTGGCTCACAACCATCTGTAATGGGATCCAATGCCCTCTTCTGGTGTGTGTGAAGACAGCAACAGTGTACTCCGTACATTAAATGAATAAAAAATCTTTAAAAATAAATAAATATATAAATAAATAAACAGTCCTATAAACCCTAAAGAAATAGAAGCAGTCATTAAAAGTCTCCCGACCAAAAAAGTCCGGGACCAGATGGTTTTAGTGCAGAATTCTATCAGACCTTTCAGGAAGACCTAATACCAATTCTCTTCAAGCTATTCCATCGAATAGAAACAGAAGGAACACTACCCAACTCGTTCTATGAAGCTACCATTAGGCTCATACCTAAACCACAGAAAGACCCAACAAAGAAAGGGAACTACAGACCAATCTCTCTTATGAATATTGATGCAAAAATACTCAATGAAATTCTCTCAAACCGAATCCAACAACACATCAAAACAATTATCCATCATGATCAAGTAGGCTTTATCCCAGGAATGCAGGGATGGTTCAATATTTGGAAATCCATCAATATAATTAACTACATAAATAAACTCAAAGAAAAAAATCACATGGTCATCTCACTAGATGCTGAGAAAGCATTTGATAAAATTCAACATCCCTTCATGTTAAAAATCTTGGCAAGATCAGGAATTCAAGGCCCATACCTAAACATAGTAAAAGCAATATACAGCAAGCCAGTAGCCAACATCAAACTAAATGGAGAGAAACTTGAAGCAATCCCACTAAGATCAGGGACTAGACAAGGCTGTCCACTCTCACCTTACCTATTTAATATAGTACTGGAAGTCCTGGCTAGAGCAATTAGACAAGAAAAGCAAGTAAAAGGGGTACAAATAGGAAAGGAAGAAGTCAAAATTTCACTATTTGCAGATGATATGATAGTATACTTAAGTGACCCTAAAACTTCCACCAGAAAACTCCTAAACCTGATAAACAACTTTAGCAAAGTGGCTGGATATAAAATTAACTCACACAAATCAGTAGCCTTCCTCTACTCAAAGGATACACAGGCTGAGATAGAAATTAGGGAAAAGACAGCCTTCACAATAGCTACAAGTAATATAAAATATCTTGGAGTGAATCTAACCAAGCAAGTGAAAAATCTGTATGACAAGAACTTCAAGTCTCTGAAGAAAGAAATTGAAGAAGATCTCAGGAGATGGAAAGATCTCCCATGCTCCTGGATTGGCAGGATTAACTTAGTAAAATTTGCCATCTTGCCAAAGCAAAGTACAGATTCAATGCAATCCCCATCAAAATTCCAAATCAATTCTTCATAGAGATAGAAAGAGCAATTTGCAAATTTATTTGGAATAACAAAAAACCTAGGATAGCAAGAACTATTCTCAACAATAAAAGAACTTCTGGGGGAATCACCATCCCAGACCAAAAACTTTACTACAGAGCAACAGTGATAAAAACTGCATGGTATTGGCACAGAGACATGCAGGAAGATCAGTGGAATAGAATTGAAGAATCAGAAATGAACCCACACACCTATGGTCACTTGATCTTTGACAAAGGAGCTAAAACCACCCAGTGGGAAAAGGTCAGCATTTTCAACAAATGGTGCTGGCTCAACTAGAGGTCAGCATGTAGAAGGATGCAAATTAATCCATTCTTATTCCCTCATAAAAAGCTCAAGTCCAAGTGGATAAAGGACCTTCACATAAAACCAGATACACTGAAACTGATAGAAGAGAAGTTGGGGAAGACCCTCGAATACCTAGGCACAGGGGAAAAGTTCCTGAACAGAACACCAATGGCTTATATTCTAAGATCAAGAATTGACAAATGGGACCTGATCAAATTGCAAAGCTTCTGTAAGGCAAAGGACACTGTCAACAAGACAAAACTGCAACCAACAGATTGGGAAAAGATCTCAACCAATCCTACATCTGATAGAGGGCTAATATCCAAGATATACAAAGAACTCAAGAAATTAGACAGAAGACAACCATATAACCCTATTTAAAAATGGGGTACAGAGTTAAACAAAGAATTCTCAACTGAGGAAACTCGAATGGCTGAGAAGCACCTTAAGAAATGTTCAACATCCTTAGTCACCAGGGAAATGCAAATCAAAACAACCCTGAGATACCACCTCACACCAGTCAGAATAGCTAAGATCAAAAATTCAGGTGATAGTAGATGCTGGAGAGGATGTGAAGAAAGAGGAACACTCATTCATTGTTGGTGGGGTTGCAAACTGGTACAACCACTCTGGTAGTCAGTCTGGCGGTTCCTCAGAAAATTGGACATAGCACTATCTGAGGACCCAGCTATACCACTCCTGGGCATATACCCAGAAAATGCTCCAATATATAACAAAGACATATGCTCCACTATGTTCATAGCAGCCTTATTTATAATAGCCAAAAGCTAGAAAGATCCCATATGCCCTTCAACAGAGGAATGGAAACAAAACAATGTGGTACATTTACACAATGGAATAATATGTATGTAATAACGCAGCTATTAAAAATAATGAATTTGAGAAATTCTTAGGTAAATGGATGGAACTAGAAAATACCATCCTGAGTGAGGTAACCCAATCACAAAAGAACACACATGGTATTTACTCACTGATAAGCGGAGATTAGCCCAAAAGTTTGAAACAACAAAGATTCAACTAACAGACGACATGAAGCTCTTGAAGAAGAAAGAACAAGTGAAGATGCCTAGGTCTTTCTTAGAAGGAGTAACTAAATACTCAAGGGAGCAAATATGGAGACAAAGTGTGGGACAGAAACTGAAGGAGAGGTTATATGGAGACCATTCCACCTGGGTATTCATTCCATGTGCAGTCACCAAAAATAGATGCTGATATGGATGTCAGGAAGGGAAAGCTGACAGCAGCCTGATAAGGCTGTCTCCTTAGAGGTCCCCCAGAGTCTGACATACCCAGAGGCAGATACTCACAGCTAACCATTAATCTGATCAAAGGTTCCCAATGGAGATGTTAGAGAGTAAACTGAAGGAGCCTAAAGGGTTGGTGGTCTCATGAGGAGAGCAACAATACCAACCAGCCAGAGCTCCCCAGGGTCTAAACCACCAGCATAGGAGCACATATGGAGAGCCACATGACTCCAGCTGTACATGTAGGGATGGATGGCCTTGCTGGGCATAGGTGGGAGATGAGATCAATGGTACCTTGAAGGCTGAGCACTGAGTGGGGGGGAGGGGTAATCTGAGGGTGGGGAGGGGGATTGGGGGGTAGGTGGGTAAACACCCTCATAGAAGCAGGAGGAGGGGGGATGGGATAAGGGGTTCCTGGGAGGTGGGGTGAAGCAGTAAGGGGATAAAATTTGAAATGTAAATATAATATCCAATAAAAGAGGGGGAAAAAAGAAAAGCAGTTAGAACCAACATCCTTAATAAAATGTCAGCCCTCTTTTAAAAAATACTATCTTGATACTAAAATTTGTTTTGAGAATTGTTTATTGCAGAATGATCAGCCTTGGTGTATCTACTCAACAAGCAAGCTGGGCAGACCTGCTCAAACCTCTGAGGTCCGGGAATTCCATCTGGAGGCAGTGAAGACACAGCATCAGAGGCTTATCAATTTGCTCTTCCCCCCACTCCTCTTCTAATATCTCAACGCCCATAATCAGCTTGAAGAACCTAATGAAGAGTCAGCACCCCTATTCCTTGGGCTTGGGGACTAAGGTGGTAAATGTTGGGCTGTCTTTCTAGGGAAAAGTAGTGATTTTGTGGGAATAGAGAGGATTAGCTAGGATTTATTGCATAGCCATAAGCTATTAGTAGAAATCTGTATAATTAGTATCAAAATGAAGATATAAATTCTTAAACGGCACCAATTTACTTTGATTACAAATTTTAAGGTTTTCATTGGTACGAGCTTCTTATTGGTATAAGAGTGAGATGAATATTGTTACCCTTATAGGCATTGTACCAGTATAACACACTTAGGAATACAAGGCTTAGACCCAGTCCTTCTTTCACTTTTTTAAAACTGATTTGAGATGGTCAGCCTGTGAGTTAAGGGACTACAGCAAATTCATGGGTTGGAGTTTATTGTTAGGGTGTTTTCTATGTTTTAGTTAGAAATAGCTGAGTGGAGTTAACAGGCAACAGTCCAGATTACCTTACATGGATAGTTGGTTTTCAAAAGGTCAGAAATCCACAGAATTGATGTCACAAACATTTCTGTATTAATGTTCATTTTGATTAGAGACCTGTCTGCTCCTGACAGCTTCATATATTGAATTCTAAGAAGAAATTGAGCATCTTTGGAGTTCCTCCAGTTGTGTGGTAACAACCACTAGACAAGAATTGCCTCTTTCCATCTACAGACAAATTACTGTCCAGAAAAGGACACACTTGCAGAATAGTTGACTGATTATATCTGCCTAGACAGAGTAATCAGCCCTTAATAATTCTGCAGCACTAAGGTCTGTCAGATGATCCTGGGCCAGAAGGCTGGAGATCAGATGCTCCAACATTTTGTAGAAGAGGGAGTGTCCAGGTGTTCAGAGGTCTCTATAAATTGGCTCTGTTTTAGAAGCTATGCTTTGTGCTTCCCACAATTTCAGTTAACTCAGTCATTCTGGATTTCTGACGGGGTTGAAAACTTATAGCCTCATAGCCAATTCTGGCTATTTACCTTGAGAGAAAAGATTTGAGTAGATGGTTTTCAGCTGACATTCATCCTAAAGCCAAGGAAAAAGCCAGGTTCAGAACGAATTGTTTTAGTTAGTAGAGACGACAGAGGTTTTGGTTAGTCAATAAAATGATGGACTGGGTATGATTACTATCTTGTACCTCATGGGTACAAATTGGCATAATTATGCTCTAATTGTATTTTGAGAGAAAAGTTTCATTTTAACAAGAAGGGTGATATGTAGGAGGAGCTAAGGTGGGAGGAGTACTGAGAGGAAGAGAAGGAGTAAGAAGAGGAGGAGAAGGAGGAGAGGAGAAGCTAGGTGATGAAAGAGAGAAAGGAGATGAGACAGGGAGGCAGATGTCCATGTATCTCCACCAGTCAAAGATAGTTGATATATCTAGGTTGGGTAGTGGGTTACACCTCTGATTGAACAATACCAAACTTATAAAGCCTTTGATTAACATTTTTAAAAAAGTGTATAAATAAAAAAAGGAAAAGAGGGCATGGGATAGGGGTTTTCTAGTGGGGGATGGGGGAAGGGGATGGCATCTGAAGTGTAAATAAAATATCCAATTAAAAAATGAAGAAAACCGAGGTGGAAAAAAGGAGAAAAAAGAGAAAAAAAAGAAAGAAAAAGAAAGAAAAATGAAAAATAGGAGATTTAATAACACAAAGGGAAGGATTTAGAAATTTAGGAGGCAGTTTATGTTAATGGAAACAGCATCATAGAAACTGGAAAATCACACCCTCATAGAAGCACAAGGAGGGGGGTTGGGATAAGGGGTTCCTGGGTGGTGGGGAGAATGGGATAAGGGGATAAAATTTGAAATGTAAATATTACAACCAATTTTAAAAAGGGGAAAAAAAAAAGAAAAGTTGTTAGATCCAACATCTTTAAAAAATGTCAGCCCTCTAGGAAAAAAAATTTTTTTCTTGATACCAAAACTTGTTCTGAGAATTGTATATTGCAGAATACACAGCCTTGGTGTATCTACTCATCAAGCATACTGAGCAGACCTGCCCAAACCTCCGATGTCCTGGAATTCCATCTGGATGCAGTGAAGATACAGCTTTAGAGGCTTATCATTTTACTCTTTTCCCCACCCCTCTTCTAATATCTCAATTCCCATAATCAGCTTGGAGAAGTTAAAGAAGAGTCAGCGCCCCTATTCCCTGGGCTTGGGGACTAATGTGGTTAATAATGGTCTGTCTTTCTAGGGAAAAGTAGTGGTTTTGTTGGAACAGGGGGGATTAGCTAGGACTTATTGCATAGCCATAACCTATTGGTAGAAATCTGTATAATTAGTATCAAGATGAAGTTATAATTTCTTAAATGGTACAAAATTTACTTTGATTTCAAATTTAAGGTTTTCATTGGTATGAGCCTCTTATTAATATAAAAATGAGATGAATATTGATACTCCCATGGGCATTGTGCCTGTATAACACAATTAGGAATACAAGGCCTAGACCCAGCCCTTTTTTAACTTTTTTAACTGATTTGGGACGGTTAACCTATGAGTTAAGGGATTATAGCAAATTCATGGTTTTGAGTTTATTGTTAGGGTGTTTTCCATATTTTATTTAGAAATAGCTGAGAGGATCATTAACAGACAACAGTCCAGATTATCCTTACATGGATAGTTGGTTTCAAAAGGTCAGAAGTCCATAAAATTGACATTACAAATATTACTATATTAATGTTCATTTTGATTAGAGACCTGTCTGCTCCTGACAGCTTCCTGTCGTAGATTCTAAGAAGAAACTGAGCATCCTTGCAGTTCCTCCAGTTGTGTGGTGACAGCCACTAGGCAAGAATTGCCTCTTTCCGTCTACAGACAAATTAGTGTCCAGAAAAGTACACACTTGAAGAATAGTTGACTGATTATATCTGCCTAGACAGAGTAATCAGCCTTTAATAATTCTGCATCACTAAGGTCTGTCAGATGATTCTGGGCCAGAAGGCTGAAGATTTGGTGCTCCAACGTTTGGTAGTATAGGGGCCTTCCAGGTGTTCAGCGGTCTCTATAAATTGGCTAAATTTTAGAAGCTATGCTTAGTGCTTCCCATAATTTCAGTTAACTCAGCCATTCTGGATTTCTGATGGGGTTGAAGACCTATAGTCTCATAGCAAATCCTGGCTATTTACTTTGAGAGAAAAGATTTGAGTAGATGGTTTTCAGCTGACATTCATTCTAAAGCCAAGAAAAAAGCCAGGTTCAGAACTAATTGTTTTAGTTAGGAGAGATGATAGAGGTTCTGGTTAGTCAATAAAATGATGGACTGGGTATTAGGACTATCCTGTACCTCCTCACTGGTACAAATTGGTATAATTATGCTCTAATTGTGTTTTTGAGAGAAAAGGTTTATTTTAACAGGAAGGATGACATGTAGGAGGAGCTAAGGTGAGAGGAAGAGAAGAAGTAAAGAGGAGGAGAAGAATGAGAGGAGAAGCTAGGTGATGAGAGAGAGAAAGAGAGAGAAACAGGGGGGTCATGGAGGCAGATGTTCACATGTCTCCACCAGTCAAAGATAGTGTATATATCTAGGTTGGGTATTGGGTTACACTTCTGATTGAGAATTAACAACCTTATAAAGCCTTTGATTAACATTTAAAAAAATTGTATAAAAGCAAAAAGGAAAAGGGGGCATGGGATAGGGGTTTTCTAGAGAGGGGAAATGGGGAAAGGGGATGGCATCTGGAATGTAAATAAAATATTAAAAAAAGAAAAACGAAAAAAAGAAAATGTTAAAATTCAAAAAAGAATGAAAAAATAAATGCATATTCATATCAATACTGAGAACACCTGTAAGATAGGAAAACAGAGGCAGTTGGTCAGAAAGACTGAGGCTCTTGACTGATTTCTTCTGTATAAGAAGGCCAAAATAAATGCTGGGAAGGCATGATGGGTATATGGGTACTCTCTGTAGCCTTTCTAACATATTTCCTTTTACCAGGTTCTTCAGTACAAGAACATATTCCAATAAGTTCAGAACACATACATGGCAGAAGGTTCCTCCTTACATCCAAAATTCCAAATGTCTTCAAATACACCCAGAGAAATCAGTTCCCAAATGCCTCAAGATCCTGCAAGGAATTTACCTTTTCAAATGTATCAGAGTCCCCTGGTGACCCCAAGAAGTCTAATGCAATCAAGTCTTTCAGTTCCTGAAAGACTTGACCTATGTCACCAGGAGTCCCAAGGGCCATCAAGAAATTCAAGGAACCCAATGCAACCAGGTCCTGTAATGGGCCCAGGTTTACCAATGCTGAGAAGACTGTCAGGCCATCCAAGTCATCAGATATCTTCAAGTCCCTCAGTGAGACCTGGTTTACAAGTTCCCATAGGATCCATGGCACTGACAGATAAATATGGTGACAAACAAACTCACTCTGAGGGTCCAAAAAAGGAACGAAAGGAACGCACTGTGTACACCAAAGAGCAAAAGCACCTGCTGCAGACACATTTTCAGAAGCAGAGGTATCCAAATAGAAAGGAACTTAAGCAGCTGGCATCATTGGTTCGTGGGACAGAGACAGATACAGGTCTGCTCCTCTCTTTTTCCTCAATCCAACAGCACATTAATTCTGTGCTTCTTAAATGCTTAGGGCAGTGTGGACAGTTTTGGGTGGTGGATATTCATGCATTTAATGCTGGGCCTCACATTCTCCATCACCTGGTTGTGCCCTTCCCTCCAAGCCTTGAGCAGGCCTGAGAGACCTTGTTTACCACAACAGACCAAGTGATAGGATCTAGGTGGAGTTACCCACCTTGGCTGCACAGAACACAGAAGCAGAACTGCCCCTAAGCTTGCCTTGAGACATCTCTGACCGTGACTTAGAATGGATTATGGATTATCCCACCCAACTCCAGCCGAAACCAGTAGGGGTTGTGGGTTGGGCCTTCCCCTTTAAATTGAGAGCTGAACATTAAAGCTTTGAGCCTTGATCAGAGAACTTTGTCTTGGCTTCATCTCTTCTCGCCCTCTGCCCCCTTTCATTCCCAGCCCCCGTTTCAGGTGAACCCAGTTGACTTGTGGCCATGGGCGGGTACAGATTGGCGAGCACAAGGTGGGACTTGAAAACAGGGGACCAACTGAGAAAGGCTGTCTTAGGTGGAGCTCCACGGAAAACGGAACAAGAAGAAGAGTATCCTGTGCACTTGGTAAGTAGCAAACTGTATTGATACTAGGGCTAGTTAATTTTTGCAGGCCGTGTTTGCAGGAAGTGTGTTTTAGGGGATACGGTCTAGGTCAGATAGGTGTTCACCCAATGCCTATTTTGTCTAGGAGGTGACAGCGAATTATGGTTCAGGAGAATTCTAAAAGGACATTTTCCCGAAGCCTGTGAGAGCTGCTTCAGGCGAGAGGAGCAGGGTTAGAAGAAATTGGAAAACTAAGAAAGCAGGGCACTGAGGAGTAAATATCAACAGCCACTGCTACATCTCCTAAAGAAAGAGAAAGCGTTAGATCTTGAATATCAGAGAGAGAAAATAAAGGGTTTTGAAAAGCAGTTGTTCTCTCTCTGGGTTATGCCAGCAAAAAAGAATGAAAAGGTTGTTTCAGAGCTCTCCTAGGAACAAGAGAAAATTCAGGAGACGACTTGAGTTTCTCTCTGGCTTCCACAGGAGAAATCCTTAGTTCTGCTTTCTTTGTTTATTGTCTTGTCCTTTGTGCACCAATGTCCACATGTGTCAATTGTCTGTTTTTGTTTTGTTGTCTGAATGAATGGTGTTCTATGTTTCATGTTCAAAAAAAAAAAAAGATAGTTAAAATGCTTGATCCAACTGTTGATCTAGTTTACTTTGGTTTTAAAGGCAGTTGTGATATATACAGCAGAGGTTGATAAGTTGTCCTACACCTGTAGCTAAGAGTCAAGCTGAGCTGGAAAAACCTTCCCAGGAACTGATTGTCAGCATAAGCTGCTTTAAAAAGGCCCAGCAGCTTTTTGGCTTCTATGATAAAGAAGACTTGTCTTTCTTAGAAAAATCTCAGTGATAAGGTGCTTTTCTCTTGAAATTACAGCTAGAAAAGACAAGAAAATTTGGTCTAAATATATAAGATGTGTAGCAACTTCATTGTTGTTTCTGATTGGTTTTAAAAGTGTAAATATGTTCTGCATTTTGTCTTAGACCAAGTGTCACTGCCTGACTTCACTGAGCACTTCTGACTCCTGTATGTCATTTAAGAACTGTTCATCCTGAAGATCAGAACACACCTTTCTCCATCTACCAAAGTATATGGATGAAATTTGGTGACTGATAGTCTGAACACATGAGGTAGAATATTTTCAAGGAAGATTTTCAATATATCAAAAATATACAGATAGTTATTCCACATATTCAATCAATTCAACAATTGAATTGATTCTCTCATATTTTTCCACCAGATACCACCTCATCACATGTACTTCCCTGTCCTGCCATGTCTAGCCACCTTGTAACCCCTTCTCCCAGAGTGAAAAAATAAAAAATTATAAAACAGATAGATTTGTGTTATCTATATTCTCCTTGGAGTATTGGGAGATAATCCTCATGGATTCCCCCATCAATAGAATATATACCTTTCTTCCTACCCCTTCCACTAGCTACTAATTGTTGAAAGGTACACTTTAGGAGCCCAACTAATTTAAGAGTTTTTTTTTTCAGTGCCTCTATGAGAACTATGCTACTTTTTTGGGAGGTGGGTGAGTTGGCATATAAATAGCTGTCATGTCAGAATTCTTCCATATCCCTCTCTCTTGACTGTGAGTATTCAGTCATCAATGTCAGAATAGTGTCACAGAAAGCCCACATACACATGGAAGCTGAACAACTATCTACACAATGACAACTTGGTCAGGGAAGAAACAAAAATTAAATAAATAAAAGACTTATTAGATTTCAAAGAAAATGAAGGTACAACATACCCAAACTCATGGGACATAATGAAAGCAGTGCTAAAAGGGAAACTCAGAGCTCTGAGTGTCTCCAAAAAAGAAACTGGAGGGAGCATACACTAGAAGTTTAACAGCTTATCTGAAAGCTCTAGAACAAAAGGAAGCAAATACACCCAAGAGTATTAGAAGGCAGGAAATAATCAAATTCAGGGCTGAAATCAACCAAGTAGAAACAAAAAGACCTATACAAAGAATCAACAAAGCCAAAAGCTGGTTCTTTGAGAAAATCAACAAGATAGACAAACCCTTAGCCAGACTAAACAGAGGGCACAGAGACAGTATCCAGATTAACAAATTCAGGAATGAAAATCAGGGAGACATAACAACAGAAACCAAGGAAATTTAAAAAAATAATCAGATCCTACAACAAAAGTCTATACTCAACAACCTAGAAAACCTGGATGAAATGAATGAATTTCTAGACAGTTAACAGATAACAAGTATCAAAGTTAAATCAGGATCAGATGAACAATCTAAACAGTCCCATAACCCCAAAGGAAATAGGTGTAGTCATTCAAAGTCTCCCAACCAAAAAGAACCCAGGACCACATAGTTGTAGTGCAGAATTCTATCAAACTTTCAAAGAAGACCTAATATCAATACTCGTCTAACTATTCCACAAAAGATAAAAAAAGAACACTACCCAGTTCTTTCTATGAAGCCACAGTTACACTTATACCTATACCATAAAAATGACCTAATAAAGAAAGAGAACTACAGACCAATTTCCCTTATGAATATTGATGCAAAATACTCAATAAAAGTCTTGCAAATGGAATCCAAGGATACATCAAAGCAATCATCCACCATGATCAAGTAGCTTCATCCAAGATTCAATATATGGAAATCCATTCATGTAATTTAATATATAAACAAACTGAAAGAGAAATACCACATGATTATAACATTAGATGCAGAAAAAGCCTTTGACAAAATACAACTCCACCTTCCCCATTGGTAAAAGTAGCAGAGATATCAAGAATTCAAGGTACATACTTAAATATATTAGCAGCAATACACAGCAAACCAATAGCCAACATCAAACTAAATGGGGAGAAACTCAAAGCAATCCCTTTAGAATCAGGGACTAGACAAGGTTGCCCACTCTCTCCCTACCTATTCAAACTGAAGTTCTAGTCAGAGCAATTAGACAACAAAAAGGGTTCAAATTGGAATGGAGTAAGTCAAGTCATTACAATTTGCAGATGATATGATAGTATACACAGATGACCCCAAAAATTCCACCAGAGAGCTTCTACAGCTGTTAAACAACTTCAGCAAAGTGGCTGGATAAAAATTTAACTCAAACAAATAAATAGCCTACCTCTACTCAAAGGATAAAAGGGATGAGAAAGAAATTAGGAAAATTATACACTTCACAGTAGTCACAACTATTATAACATATCTTGGTATGACTCCAGCCAAGCAAGTGAAAGATTTGTAAAACAAGAACTTCAAGTCTCTAAAGAAAAAAATTGAAGATTTCAGAAGATGGAAAGATCTCCCATGCTCATGCATTGGCAGGATTAAAATAGTAAAAATGACCATCTTACCAAATGCAATCTACAGATTCAATGCAGTTTCAATCAGTGTTCTTCAATGAACTGATCAAGTCTTGAAAAAGAACTCTGTTAGGGGGCAGCTGTACAGGCAGAAGTGTAGGGAACTACCTGGAAAGCAAGACCAATTATTTAATGGTAGGTGTACATTTCCCAAAGTTTATGTCCCCCTTGCTGTGTTGGCCAGTGCAGGTTCTATTTATGAGAGATCCCCTCCTCAGTTCTTCAACTCTTGCCCCGAATTCAGAATCCACCTTCTCTATGCCTCAGTCACCATCACTAGTGAGCCCTCTTCCTGAACACAAGTCTTTGAGTAATTCCTCAGACCAGGAAGGCATGTTCTCCAACATTGGTCAATCCTGTGTGGAGCTCCATCCAAAGACTACAAGATGTATGCAGCAGAAGCAGCAGAAAAAATGGATCTATTTTTCCACCTGTATTCTCACTGGGGTGTAGCCATATTCTTCGTGAACTGCCCCTTAAATAAAACAGAGTGCTTCTCCTCCATCACCCTTGCCAGAAGTCATTATCTGTGGATAGCTGTACTTCAGTGTCCCACCACATTTTAAGAGCTCTTTTCTGTTGATTTCCTGTCTAATTTATTAGTTTTTAGGGTTGGATTGAGTCGGGATGTGATTAGTGGTTGTCACAGAATATTTCCATTCATTCTCTCAACTGTAAGGATGCAGACATTGATATCACCAATAATATCCTTGCTGCTCTTCATAGTCAATGGGAGCATATATTATTGGCATCCACATGGTTCCTTGAGAAAACACAGAGCAGGAACCAAAGAACAAGGAGAATTATCAACCCAGACAAGGCCCACAGAGGCAGCCAGGACATAGATATGGGCTTAGGTTAAAGTACAGGCAACTCTCACTAATATGGTCTTCCAGTTAGAGCAAGGCATGCTGACCCCAGCATGGCCCCTGAATACAGCACAGACTACTTACAGCTATTAGATACAGCATTTCTTCATGGAGTCAAGCAAGGCCTTAGCATTCTCTCTATCTTCTTTCTTCTCCTAATGTGGAAATTACAAGTGTGTACTAACACACTAGATTCACTATGAAGTATAATCAATTAATGAGTTGCAGTAATCTTTTATGGTGTTATTTATACTTTATCCTTAAACCAATAAAGTGATTTTAATACAATTCCACATGTCTGTCTTACTAGTTTACACTGTGCCAGAAGATGAAGAAAATGAAAATCTTGGGTGCTTGAGATGGCTCAGAGAAACCAGTTTAGTTCCCAATATTCCTGTTTTGTGTCTCTCAACTTTCAGGATCCCCAGTTCAGCCTCTTCCACACTCCTTGGAGGCATATGTGCCCATACATTCACAAGTCACATACTGCTTTCATACACTCAATTGAGAAGATAAAATGATGAAGCAGACATTTGTACAGTATAAACAGTGCAAAAAGTTTGTTGTGTTTTACTACACATTTAATATCAACATTCATGAGCCAAAGGCAGGATCTGGGTGTGAGGATGGGAGAGGGAAAAATAGTTCATGATCAAGTATAGGCAATGGGTGGAGGGAGACAGGAGAAAAGCCCTGAGGGCCAGCAGAATGCAACACTGGAGGATGGGAGGTGTGTGTGTGGGATCATGTAGAAACTACCAGAGACCTTGGAGGTTAGAGACTCCCAGGACTCAAAGGGAGGGACCTCAGATAAAATCCACACCAGTGGGGAGAGAGAAAACATAAGAGAGTCCACTTCCAGTAGAAAGACATGTCATCAAGTGGAGGGATGGGGTGGCCATCCCAGAGTCAAAGACTCTGACCCAGAATTGTTCCTGCCTAAAAGAATTGCAGGGACAAAAATGGAGAAGAGACTTAGCATGAGGTCCAGTGACTGGCTCACCTTGGAGTACATCTCACGAGGACGTTCTAAGGCCTGTCACTATTAGTGATTCTATAGTGTGCTTATAGACAGGAACCTAGCATGGCTGTCCTCTGAGAGGCACATCAAGCAACTGACTGAGTTAGATGTATTTACGTATACCCAAGCATTGGACAGCAGCCAGGGATTCCTGTGATTGAATTAGGGGGATGCTGGAAGAATCTGAGGAGGAAGCCAACCCCATAGAAAGATGAGCAGTCTCACCTAACCCGGACCCCCGAGATCTCTTAGACACTGAACCACCAATCAGGCAGCATACATGAGTAGGTCTGAGGCCCCTGACACATATACAGCAGAGGACTGCCTAGTCCAGCCTCAATGGGAGAAGAGGAGCCTAACCCTCGAAAGACACAGGGGAGGGCATCTTCTTGGAGATGGGGGATGAGGAATTGTGGGAGGGAGGACTTGGAGGAATATAACAGTTGGACTGTGAAATAATAAAAGTAATAAAATATGAAATAAACAATATAATGATTACAAAGAAAAAAAGCATGGGCTCTAAGATGGTGTGGCTACAACAAAGTAGCATCAAAGGGTGGGTGAGGATAGTGGATCTGAATGTTGCAAGTGGGAGGAGCCAAGGGATGGGAGGGGCATTGAATTCCAGGGTTGGAGAGATATTTAAGGGCAGGTCTTGTGAGTACAACTCAAATAGACAGGATTGAAGAAGCTGCAGCAACCCTCTGGATTCCTGGTGAGTTGGTGGGCTGCATGAAATGTTTGAGGTTGCTGTGTGAAGGAGATATCATGGTGGAGAATACTGGGAGCTAGTGGAAGAGGAGTCTAGGTAGCTTGTATGGGTGTTTGATTGGTGAAATCTAAAATATGCTCTGTCCACAGGCAGGAGATATTATTTAAAATTAGTAGATGTTTCAAGTCTATCCCATAGATGTGAACACTGAGGACCAGTGACATGCAAAGATTAGAGCAGTCTATGAGTGAGCTTTCAAGAGACCTCTAGGTGCTCTATTCTTCATTCTAGGCACAGGCCTGAGCTCTGGGTTGTATGGAAAGCCTGGATCAGATAGATAGAGAGGCCTGACTCTAGGACAAAGGGACTGTAGGGATTCTCTGATTCATTTCCCTTTCAGTATACATGGGATCCTGAGGATTTCAGGAACAATTGAGGTTGCCCAGATCAGGCATAGTGGTGGTATTCTGACTCAAAATTGTGACATCCAGGATGGTTTTTGGCTGAGCAGGCCCTTGTCTGACTTAAATGTGTAACCATGTTGGATGTTTTGACCACACATTTAATTCCAGGACTCAAGAACCCATGGCAAGTGGTTTTTTGTGATAATGAGTCCTGGCTCGTCTGTATAGTGAGATTCAGGAAGTCAGGCACATGCACATGGAGACTGCCTCAGCCTAAAAAGAGAAAGATTGGATAAATAAAGAAGTGACCACAGTGTGCAGAAATCTGCATGTCCTCTGGGCAGCAGGATGAGAAGAAACCCATTTCTTGAGATGCTCAGTAGAGAGTAAGGACATTTTTTTTCTTGATGGAGCCAAAGAGGGTGAGGAATCCCAAAGAATGGGTCAGTTGTTTGTTACACAACTTTAATCTTTGCACTATATAGGAAAGAAGAGGCAGGTGAGTTCTAGTCCAGCCTTGTCTTCAGGACTCACAGGACAGCAAAGTTCATACAAAGAAACTCTCTCCAAAGAAAAGAAAGGAAAGAAAGCAAATAATAATAATAATAATGATAATAATGATAATAAAAAGAAAGAAAAGTAAATAAAAAATGTCTTCCATCTGGCCAGGATTCTATAAGGTGCTAAGGTGTGGCTCCAGACTGGGTGTGTCCACGGGGTGTGAATACTTGCTGGATGTGAGAGGATGAAATGAGGCACCTGTGGGAGGGTCCTGGATAGCAAGATTCAATAGATTCAATTAAGGCTAAATTTTTGAAATAGGATTTCAATATCAGAGGGGATCTGGGTTAAGTGTAAGAGCCTTCAGATATCCAGGGTAATTAGATCATCAATGCTACTGTTTAGAAGATAAGTGTGGAATGGGGTCCATTGGATCTTGCCTGTTCCATAGCCTTTCATTCTCTGTTTTGAGAGAGAGTCCAGCAGAAAGGAGGAGAATTTGGGACTCTTCTTTTTATTTTTTTAACATTTATGATAATATTCCCATTCTAAAATAAATTTTATTTACTTTTCGTTTTATAGACCTGATTTTATCCTTCTTTTTTAATTCACTGACTGTGGATACCTCCATACCTCCTCCTTCTGTCTCCATGAGGATGTCACCATTCCCACCCCACCCTATAAAACTCCTCTCTCCCTGAGTCCTCCAGTCTCTTGAGGGTTAGGTGTATCTTTTCTGAGTGCAGACCTGGCAGTCTGCTGCTGTATATGTGTTGGGGACCTCATAGCAGCTGGTGTATGGTGACTGGTTGGTGGCCCAGTTTCTGAGAAATCTGGCAGTCCTGATAGGCCTCTTTTTGTAAGCACACCATAGCCTCAGTAATAGTGGCAGACCTTGGTGCCTCCCTTTAAGCTGGATTCCAATTTGGGCCTGTCACTGGACCTCCTTTTCTTCAGACTCTTCTCCATTTTTGTTCCTGCAGTTCTTTCAGATAGGAACAATTCTGGGTCAGAGGTTTAGGGTTGCTTTTGTTTTTGTTTTTCGTTTTTTGCTGTGAGATGGCAACCCCATCCCTCACTTGATGTTCTGTCTTTCTGCTGGAGGTGGGCTCTATAAGTTCCCTGTCTCCACTGTAGGACATTTCATCTAAGGTTCCTCCATTTTGAGCTTTAGTAAAGTTTCTTTTATGAATGTGAGTGCCTTTTTCTTTGGGGCATAGATGTTCAGAATTAAGACTTTCTCTTCATAGATTTTTTTTCCTTTGATGAATATGAAGATCTCATCTTGATTGAAAACCTTTTGGTTTTAAGTCTCTTTTATTGGATATTAGGAAAGCTACTCCAGCTTGTTTTCTGGGGACCATTTGCTTTGAAGACCATTTTCCAAACTCTTTCTCTGAGGTAGAGCCTGTATTTGATATTAAGGTGTGTTTCTTGTATGCAGCTAAATGCTGGATCTGTTTGTGTATCCAGTCTGGTAGCTTATGTCTTTTTATAGGTGAGTGTGGGGAGGGGACAGAAGGTAAATATCATCCTTGCAGCCATCTTGAGCCACATACCCTGGCAAGAGACTTGATTACATCAGCCTATAACAGCTGAGCACACTCTGATAACATCTTGCTTTAGATACCCAGCATCTTCCCTTGGAAGTGTGAGACTTAAAGGTGTGTGACTTAGGGCGGGACTTACAGATCAGATTTAGAGACAAGACATAAGGGCATGACTTAAAGGTGTGACTTAAAGGTGTGTCTTAGAAGTGAGACATATAAAAGGTGAGAGGGAGACAGAAGAGTTCAGTACAACTTGGAGTAGGCATTGGACATTAGACCCTTGGAAGTGGAGCACTTGAGACTTGGAGCTGGAAGAATTATAAGGTATTAGGCAAAGAGTACAACTTGGAGTTAGTTATTAGGCATTGAGGTAGAAGACACTTAGACTAGAGAACTGGGAAGAAGAAGAATTATTATTAGGCATTAGGCACTTAGCAGTTGGAACTTGAAACTTGGAGGCACTAGGGACTAGGAACTAGGGACTTGGAGAGAAGAGAGACTGAGGAATAAATGGGATTGAATCACACTCTGTGTGGTCTCCATTTCTCAGGTCTGTCTTCACTCTCTCTCTCTTTTGCTGAACCCCGACCTGTGGACCAGAGCAGCTAGGGGCAGTACGGGCTCTAACAATTTAGCCCCCAAGGCTTTTGGTAGTGGGGGTCCCAACATTGACAGAGCGGTCTGTAACATTTTTGGCCCCGAAACGTAGGGTAGCTCTGGCCGCAACAGGTGAGTTGAGTGCATTAATATTGAGAGATATAAAGACAGGTGATTGTTACTTCCTGTTATGGTTGTTTTGTAGGTGGCATTATGTACTTGTAATTCTCTCTTTTTGGCTTTGTTGTGAGATGATTAATATCTTGTTTTTTCTTTGGTGTAGGTACCCTCCTAGTGTTAGAAGTTTCCTTCTAGAATCCTGTATAGGGCTGGATTGGTGGATAGATACTGTTTAAATTTTGTTTTGTCTTGGAAGAGTTTGGTTTCTCCATCTATGTTGATTGAGAATTTTGCTGGTCATATTAACCTGGGCTGTCCTTTGTGCTTTCTTAGTGTCTGCATGACCTCTGACCAGACTCTTCTGGTTTTTAGTGTTTCTGTTGAGAAATCTCGTATAATTCTGATAGGTCTGCCTTTAAAAGGTACTTGGTCCTTTTCCATTGCAGACTTTAATAGTCTTTCTTTCTTCTGTGAATTTAGTGTTTTGATTTTTATGTGATGAGAGGAATTCTTTTCTGGTCTAGTCTGTAGATTTCTTGTATGTATAGGCATTGCTTTCTCCAGGTTAGGGAGGTTTTCATCTATAAACTTTTTGAAGATGTTTGCTGGCCTTTTGATTTGGGATTCTTCACTCTCTTTTATATCTATTATTCTTTGATGTGGTCTTTTCATCTGTAATTTCTGACTTATTTCCTAGGTTTTTCTTTTCCAGATTTTTCTGCTCCATTTGTGATTACTGTATTGTTTCTACTTCCACTTTTAGGTATTGGACTGCTTTAATCAATTTCTTCATCTGTGTGATTGTGTTTTCCAGTATTTCTTGTGGGATTTATTTGTTTCCTCTTTAAGTGCTTCTATCTGTTGACCTGTGGTTATATATATATATATATATATATATATCAGTGAATTATTAATATCATCATTAAAGGACTCTATTTCCTTAATGAGATAGGATTTCAGGTCAGCTTCCTGAGTTTCAGGTGTATTGGTGTACTCAGGGCTTGCTGTGGCTGGAGAAGTGGGTTATGATGATGCCAAAGTATACAGGATTTGTGGGGAGCCAACAGAAGGGGAATATCATCCTTGCAGCCATCTTGAGCCATATACCCTGATAAGAGACTTAATTACATCAGCCTACAACAGCTGAGCACACTCTGATAACATCTTGTTTTAGATACCCAGGATCTTACCTTGGGTGTGTGAGACTTAAAGGTGTGACTTAGAGTGGAGACTTAAGGGTGTGACTTAGAGAGGTGGCTTAGAAGTAAGACATGTAAAAGGCGAGAGGCAGACAGAAGAGTGGACAACAACTTGGAGTTAGTTAGTAGACATTAGGGGGTATAACTTGGAGTAGATATTAGGTATTAGGCACTTACTTAGCACTTGGAAGAAGTAACTTGGAACTTGGAGGCATTAGGGACTAGGAAGTAGAAACTAGGAACTCAAGACTTAGACTAGAAAGAGAGGCTGAAGAATAAACAGGATTGAATCACACTCTGTCTGGTCTTCATTCTTCGCATCCGACCTCACACTCTATTGCTGAACCCGGACCCAAGGATTGGAGCAGCTTGGGGTAGTGAGGGCTAACAAGTTAGTCCCCAAGGATTGTGGCAGTGCAGGTTCCAACATTGATAATGCACTCCGAGACATTTTGGCTCCCAATCATGGGGCAGCTCAGGCTGCAAAATTTTTGGCCCCTAACGTGGGGCATGTGTCAATTGTCCAGTTGCCTTGTTTGTAGAGGAACTCCTGGGATGCTTTCAGGCTCTGCTGTCTTCAGGGGAGCAGACTAGCTGGTGGTCTGCCAGGGCAGAAGGCACCAGCCAGAAGTGTATGATCTGGGACATTTTAACATTGGGGGGTGGGTGGGCATCCAGTTGCCAGACTACATGGACTGACAATCTCTTATTAACACAGGGACTAAATGCATATTTGTATCAATACTGAGAACACCTGTAAGATTGGAAAACAGAGGCAGTTGGCCAGAAAGACTGAGGCTCCTGACTGATTTCTTCTGTATGAGAAGTCCAAAATAAATGCTGGGAAGGCATGATGGGTATATGGGTACTCTCTGTAGCCTTTCTAACATATTTCCTTTTACCAGGTTCTTCAGTACAAGAACATATTCCAATAAGTTCAGAACACATACATGGCAGAAGGTTCCTCCTTATATCCTAAATTCCAAATGTCTTCAAATACACCCAGAGAAATCAGTTCCCAAATGGCTCAAGATCCTGCAAGGAATTTACCTTTTCAAATGTATCAGAGTCCCCTGGTGACCCCAAGAAGTCTAATGCAATCAAGTCTTTCAGTTCCTGAAAGACTTGACCTATGTCACCAGGAGTCCCAAGGGCCATCAAGAAATTCAAGGAACCCAATGCAACCAGGTCTTGTAATGGGCCCAGGTTTACCAACACTGAGAAGACTGTCAGGCCATCCAAGTCATCAGATACCTTCAAGTCCCTCAGTGAGACCTGGTTTACAAGTTCCCAGAGGACCCAAGGCACTGCAAGATAAATATGGTGACAAGCAAACTCACTCTGAGGGTCCAAAAAAGGAACGAAAGGAACGCACTGTGTACACCAAAGAGCAAAAGCACCTGCTGCAGACACATTTTCAGAAGCAGAGGTATCCAAATAGGAAGGAACTTAAGGAGCTGGCATCATTGGTTCTTGCAACAGAGACAGAGATACAGGTCTGCTCCTCTCTTTTCCCTCAATCTAACAGCACATTAATTCTGTGCTTTTTAAATGCTTAGGGCAGTGTCCACAGTTTGGGGTAATGAATATTCATGCATCCAATGTTGGGCCTCACATTCTCCATCACCTGGTTACCAATATGGATGAATATTACTCCCATGCCGGGTCTCAGAGACCTAGATATCAGAGTTCCTACTAAAACACAGGACACACTAACTCAATCACCCCAGTCTTTTGATGTCAGGTCATACACATTCTACTTTACTACAACTTTCTAGGCATCTTGAGTCTCAGACTTCTCTGATGCTGACTTGTGAAGTATTGCTATAGAAACTCATATCCAAAAATTTCAATTTGTTGGCCACTTGGGGGCAAACAGGTATTCTTCTGACGTCTCCTTTGTTTTTCAGATCTGGTTCAAGAACACTCGAGCTAAATACAAGCGGATGAATCTCCAGAATATTACAGAAGCTCTGCCAGAGACAAATCAAAGCTCTAAAGGTATTTCTGACTCAACCCATTTACCTGATTCCATACCTGTTGTTGCCACTGAGAACGGAGAGTCCATCTGTCCAGCCACATTTGGTGTGGTTTCCATTCCCAAACTCAACTGCAATCAGGAATCCACTCTGCCTCATTATCAGGCCTGTGATGCTGACAGGTGTAGTCAGCAAGAAACCCTGATTGATGGTTATGTTTCTGTTCCAGCTGGGGACTCTGGTCCATCCACAGCAGTTGAAGTCCAGACTGACCTAGCAGTAGCTGAAGCTCCAGTTGGCTTGGAAGCTGCTGCCCAAGTCACAGAGGATGCTCAAAGTTCAGGTCCATCTGCAGAGGAGCTCTGGCAAAGGATCCTTGATGATTTTGATAATTCAGATGACTGGCTTAGTTTTTCATACCTTCAAGACTGAAAGTAACACCTCTCAGCCCCTTGACCAATCCAGGCCTTTACAGCCATGAAGAAGTGTTAATGTACGTCCTTAAACCCAGTATTTGTGGAAATTATCCAGGCCTGTCTGTACAAGTTTTATACCACTGTGGTTTATATAATGGGATTGTTTTAAAGTAAGTTTAGGTATTTATTCTTTATTGTTAGATTATATGTTCATTAAATAAAAGGAGAAAAAGTTACTGTAAAAGTCTTTTAATACATTATTTTATTCCTTTACATTCCAGTCATTACCCCTTCATCCCCCCACCCTCTCAACCCACAGTTTTTCATCCCACCTATTGGGGTCAGAAGTTTCCTCCTAATATTTATGCATGCGAATGCCTGAATGCATGTATGCCAGTGTCTTGGGACTTGGAGTCAGAAAAGAGTGTAGACTCTCCTGGGGTAAAGCTATAGACAGTGGTGTTCTCACATGTGTGTGCTTGGAAATGAACACACATTGTGGATCATCTGCAAGACTCACAGCAGTGAGCTCTCTCCATTCTTACTGGTAATGATTTGAATCATGTGGGAATATTTGCTGTCAGAACACATAATTCAGAGTCCTTTGGTAGAAAATGATACTTTGTTTAGTGTATATTTGTGGTGACTGTGGGGTCAAGCAATATAGGGATCCACTGCCTCTTCTAACTGTGGTTCTAGGAGCTCCTGTGCTCTCTCCTTGTTTCAGAGGTCACTACCTTCACCTGGATCACTCATACACAAACAGAACATACAATCCTATGATAGAAAAGCAATACATCTGATAAATAAATACTATGAACCACCTATCCACTGAAGTATACCTCATTTCTTATTTACAAAATAGTTTGTTTTTTTTTTTTTTTTTTTTTTTTTTACTTTCAGCACTAATAGCTCACTACATGTGAGGAGAGGTCAGAGGGCAATTGGTAGGAGTAACTCTTCTCTTTCAACCTTGTTAGTTTCAAGGATGGAACACCAGTTCAGGCATTGTAGTAACATGCTTGACCACAAGAGCCACCTACTGGGCTGCCTGCTCTTCTACTTTTTACTTTGACCCTGGGTCTCACTAACCTGCCAGGACAGCCCTAATTTGCCTTCTGGCTTCCTCAGCCCTGAGTGGCTGGCATTACAGATGTGACCCTCAAGCCCAACTTTTTCTGATTTTGAGGAATCACCACATTAATTCTTTAGTGTCTGTACCAGGTTTGACTCCAAGCAGCAAGGCATAAGTGTTTCTCCTTGCTGACAACTTCTCCTGCTTTAGTTTTCATTGGTTTTATTGGTCTTGGCCATTCTGACTAGTCAAGGTAACATGTCAAGCAGTTATAATTTGCTTTGTTCTGATTGCTAAATATGGTGTAGTTTGCTTTTTTTATACAATGCCTCTCTATAAAAAATTTTAGAGGGACTGAGGCTCTTTTGGTTAATCAGGTTGAAATGAACTTCACAATGGTCCTGTCTCCTCCTCCTATGGGCTGGGATAAATGGCATGTTTTAACAAACCCAGCCTGTTTAACCTTTATTAAAAAGTTTCTCGGGACTTTTGTTTACCTTTCTATTATTGCATTTCTGTTCCTAAAAAAACCAATTTAATGGGTCCCAGGATAAATTAATGAAATAGCAGGGCCCTGTTGATTCCTTCTCCCTAACCTAAGCAGCTGAGGATGCTGCCTTCAGATTTTGCTAGCCAGAGGCCCAGTTAACCAGTTACCAAAGAATGCAGAGTTACAGGACAAAGGACTACTTAGTCATCCCAGGAATCCTCCATGGACTAGTACAGCCTGCTGATGTTCAAAAAATGTAAAACAACCAATCCTGTGCACCCACTTGAAACTTCTTCCTTTTCCCCACCCCGAAATTATGTAAACCCTAAATACCAGAGCCAGTGGGTCAACAACTCTGTGTCCTGCACTGAGACAGGTGTTGGCCTGGAGCTCTTGGCCATTAAACTACCTCCTGTACTTGCAGCAAGTTGGTCTCTCGTGTGTCCTTGAGTGTGGGCCATACTGAGACTCGAGTGGGGTCCTCTTCTGGGGGGGTTGCTGAGCCTTTCATTTCATACTTCATAAGATTTGATTACTGGTTTATTGATTTTATTCCTTTTTTGTTGTTTTGGTTTTCTTTTGGGGACATGGTTATTCCTGTATCAGCCATGGCTCTTCTGGAACTTTCCCTTTTTAGATCAGCCTGCACTTGCTTTCTGAATGCTGGGATTAAAGGCATGCACCGTTAGGTAAAGGTGATTTATTTTTGAAAACCTACACTGTCTTTGTACCCCTGGCTTTTCTAGGCATTTTAATTAGATCAGGATGGCTTGGAACTCACAGAGATCCATTTGGCTCTTTCTCCCACACTGTGAGGAATGCTTATTCTTAATCCTCATCTTAAAAAATGCTTTGCATATTTTAATCATTATCTGTCTGTTATATATTGTTGTCAGACAAACTTTTCCTGGAGGGTTGCAACAAAACTCTCAGAAGACAGGGAACACTTGACACAAAATGTGAATTTTATTATGGTTCCCTATAGCTTGTTCAACACTTGATATAAGAAACATACTCTAGTGTAAGGTGAATGGTCATGTCATTAGTTGTTGGATTGACAGACACTATTTCAATGTCTGTCTCTGTGTGTGTGTGTGTATATATATGCATTCTCTGTGTGTGTGTGTCTGGATGTAATTCATTTACATATCTATTTATCTATATTTTCAAAAAAAAGCAAATACACCTAAGAGGAGTAAATGTCAGGAAATTACCAAACTCAGGACTGGAGTCAATCAGTTAGAAATAAAGAGAACAATACAAAGAATCAACAAAATTAGGAAGTGGATCTGTGAGAAAATTTACAAGTTAAACTGACCAAAGAGAATAGAGACAGAAGCCAAATTAACAAAATTAGAAATGAAAATGAGAAATTACAACAGAAAGTAAGGAAATTCAATGAATCTTCAGATCTTACTACTGAAGCCTATATGCAACAAAACTGGAGAACCAAGAACAAATGAATCATTTTCTAGATAGACACCACTTACCACAGTTAATCAACATCAGGTAAACTATCTAAACAGTCCAATAACCCCCAAGAAATTAGAAGCACTTTTTATTTTTGTTATTATTTTTAATGGGATATTTTACTCATTTACATTTCAGATGTTATCCCCTTTCCCTATTTTCCCTCCAGAACCCCCCTATCACACTCCCCTCCTCCTGCTTCTTTCAGGATGTGCCCCTACCAAGGCACCCACTCCTGCCTCCCAGCACCCACTTTCCCCCACACTGGGGCATCCAGCCTTCACTGAATCAAGGGGCTCCTCTCCCACTTATGCCAGACAAGGCCATCCTTCACTGCATATATGGCTGGAGCCTAGGGTTTTTTTCAGGTGTGCTCCTAGGCTGGCAGTTTAGACTCTGGGAGCTCTGGTTGGTTGGTATTGTCTCTCTCCTCAGGGTGCTGCAAACCCCTTCAGCTGTGGAGCAGTCTTTAAAACCCTCTCAACAAAACAAAGGCCAGCACCAGATGGTTTTAGTGAGGAATTCTACCAGACCTTCAAAAAAGTGCTAACACCAATACTCCTAAAACTATTCCACAAAACAGAAACAGAGAAAACAATTCCTAGTTCATACTATGAAGTCACAGTTAATCTGATACTTATGAAGACCCCCATACTCGGGAGACCCTTCCTCAAGTTTCAGGAAATCATGAGCACCCAAAAATCACAAGAAACCATACCTGGATGCAATCAGCAGAGCTTTATTAGGGAAGAGAGCTGGCAGCCAGCAGTTTGACTGCATACTAGACCAGGAGTAGAGTCTGAAGACAACATCCAGTTCCGTGGAGGGTTTTAAAGGGAAAAACCACAAACCAGGGTAGTGGGGGTTGGGGGGAGGTGAGGGGTTGCCAAGGACATATAATATAAGAATAGGGAAACATTCCAGCGAAACCCACCCTGAAAGGTTAATAGCCATGGAAATTACTCAGTACAATCATTTTTCTCAAAAATGTAGTCTTACCAAGTCACTGTCCCCTATACAGTCATTACAAAATATTTCTCACTTCCTCCAGTCACAGCCCCACCTAGATGGCTTGTATTTTTTATGGTCAGGAATGTGTCTTCCTGCTTCGGTTCCCCCCCCCCCAACACACACACACAGGCACACAGCCACAGGTGGGCCTGCTGCCTGAGGCTTGAGGAATATAATCCAGCAAGTATCCTCTGATTCAGGGGCAATGTCCTTCACCTGGAATGTGTCCTGAGGTAGTGAAAATCTTACATTCAGTTCTGCTTTCTGGAACTTGCATTTTTCTGCCCAGGTCTAAGGGCAAAGAAATCTACACATATGTCATAAAATGGCCTTTATAATTTTTCACTCTACACTTAAACTACACAAAACCCAACAAACAAAGAAAACTTCAGATTAATTTGCTTATAAATATTGATGCAACCCTGCTCAACAAATTCTCTTAGAACAAATCCAGGAACACATAGAGAACATCATTCACCATGATCAAGTAGGCTTCATCTGAGGAATTCAAGGATGGGTCAATATACAAAAATCCACTAACATAATCCACTGTATAAAAAAACTCAAAGCAAAACTTCAGCAAACTGCCTCATTATAAAATTAACTCAAAGAAATCAGTAGCCTTCTTTATACAAATTAAACTGGGCTGAGAAAGAACTAAGGAAAACAACACCCTTCAGAACAGCCATAAGTAATATGAAATATCTTGGTGTAACTCTAACAATGCAAGTGAAAAATCTATATGACAAGAAGTTTAAGTCCCTGTAAAAAGAAATAAAAGAAGACCTCATAAGATGCAAAGATATCATATGTTCATGGATAGGGAGGATCAACATGGTGAAAACGGCCAACAGCAATCTAGAGATTCAGTGCATTCCCTATCAAAACCCCAACAAAGTTCTCCAGAGACATGAAAATAACAGTTCTTAACTTAATATGCAAAACTAAAAATCTAAGATACCAAAAATATTTCTCAACTATGAAAGAACTTCTGGGAAATCACCATCCCTGACCTCAGGCTCTACTACAGAGCAGTAGTGATAAAAACTGCATGGTATTGGTACAGAGACAGACAGGTGAACAAATCAAATACAACTGAAGGTCTAGAAAGAAATCCACACACCTGTGGACAAAGACGTCAAAAACTGGAAAAAACAAAGGGAAGCATCTTCAACAAATGATACTGCTCTAACTGGTGACCTGCCTGTAAGAGAATGCAAATTGATCCATATTTGTCACTTTGTACAAACCACAACTCCAGGTGGATGAAGAATTTCAACATAAAACCAAAGACACTGAATCTAATAGAAGAGAAAATGGGAAATAGCCTAGAATACATTGGCACTGGAGACAATTTCCCTCAGGGTCGAAGAGAAAAATCTGACAAATAGAACCTCATGAAACTGAAAAGCTTCTGTAAGGCAAAGGACACTGTCAATAGGACAAAATGGCAAGCTATAGATTGGGAAAAGATCTCCACTAACCCTATATCCAATAGAGGGCTAATATCCAAATATATAAAGAAGTTATATTTCAAAACACTAAATAATGCATGCTCCTTCCCTGGGTCCTCAAGCCTCTCAAGGATCAGGCTAATCTCCCAGTGAGGCAGCCCTCTACTATATATGTGCTAAGGGCTTTGTAGCAGCCCATGCATGCTACATGATTGGTTACTCAGGCTCTGGAAACTCCCAGGGGTCCAGGTTATTTGACACTGCTCTTCTTTTCTATGGGGTGCCCTCCCCTTCAGCTTCTTCATTTCTTTCCCTATTTCAGCCTTAGGGGTCTCTGACTTGCATCCAATGTTTGAGGGTAAGAATCTGTTTATGTCTCATTCAGCTGCTGCTAGGGCATCTCAGAGAAAAGGGATTCTAGGCTCCTGTAAGCACATCACAGCATCAGTAATAAGAACAGGCCTTGGTGGCCCCACATGAAATGGATCCCAATTTGGGCCACTCACTGGACCACCTTTCTTTCACTCAATTCTCCATTTTTGTCCCTGCAGTTCTTTTAGAAGGAAGCAATTCTGGGTCAGAAATTTTGACTGTGTGTTTGTAACACCATCTTTCCACTTGAGGTCCTGAATCTCTACTGAAGGAGGACTCTTGGAGTTCCCTTTCCCCACTGTTGTACATTTTGGCTAAGGTCCCCCCCATTGAGTCCTGAGAGTTTCTCATCTCCCAGGTCTCTGGTGTTTTCTAGAGGGTTTCCTCTCATTCCACCCCCAGAGGCTACATATTAATATTGCTTTTCCTGGCCTTCCTGGTTTCTCTCCATCCTTGGAATATCAATAAGTAAAATAGTTTAAAAACTGGATACAAAGGTAAACAGAGAATTCTCAACAGTGTAAGCTCAAATGGCAGAGGACATTTAAAGAAATGTTTAACATCCTTAGTCATCAGGGAAGTGCACATAAAAATGACCATTAAATTCCACACTTCACCAATCAGAATGGCTACGATCAAAAACTCAAGTGACAGCACATGCTGTCTAGGATGTGATAAATGAGGAACCTGACGACCTCGCCATATGGCTCCTGGCCATATACCAGTATATGCACCACAATACCACAAGGGAAGATGCTCCACTATGTTCATAGTACCCTTATTTGTAATAGGCAGGAGCTGGAAACAATCCAGATGTTCCTTAACCTAAGAATGGATACAGAAAATGTGAGTCATTTATAAAATGAAATACAAATTAGTTTTTTAAAAAGAAGGACATTATGAATTTTGTAAGCAAAAAGACAGAATTAGAAAATATCATTCTGAGTGAGGGAAGACAGAACCAAAGTGCATGTGTGGTATGGACTCACTGATGAGTGAATATTATCCCAAATACATAATGTCTAACATACAGATCCTAAGAAGTTTAGCAGAAAGAGTGGTACAGATGAGGATACTTCAATCCCACTTAGCAGGAGGAACAAAATAATCACAGGAGGCAGACAAAGATAGGGATGTTGGTGTTAGAGTGAAGGGAGAAATGGGGGAAGGATTTGGTATGGATGGAGACAGGAGAGAAGCCCAGTGGGCAAGAGAATGAATGAAAATATGCAACTGCAGGAGGTGCAGGTGCAGAGGGGGCAGGTGGAACCTCTAGAAAGTCCCATAGACCTGGGATGTGAGAGGCTTCCAGGACTCAATGGGGATGACTTTAGCTGAAATGTGCAACAGTGATGAGATGGAACCTGAAGAGACCAAGTTCAGATAGGGCCTTTAGTGGTGGCATGGGTCCACCAACCATCCTTCAGAAATATTGACCCAGAATGGTTCCTGTGTAAAAGACATGAAGAGGCAAACATGGAACAAAGACTGAAGGAAAGGCCATCAGGTGTCTGGCCCAACTTGGGATCGTTCCCATGGGCAGACACCAGACTCCATTATTATTACTGATGTCTTGTTGTGATTGCAGACAGGAGCCTAGCATAGCTGTCCTCTGAGAGGCTTTAGCAGTAGCTAATTCAGACCCGTGTAGATACATACAGCCAACTACTGCACGGAGGGCATGTATTCCTATGGAATAGCTAGGGGAAGATCTGAGGGGCTGAATGGGGATGGTAACTGCATAAGAAGACCAACAGTGTCAATTAAGCCTGACCCAGAATAAGTCACCACCCAGAAAGCATACAAGTGCTGCTCTGTGGCCCCTGACACATTTGTAGCAGAGGACTGCCTTGGCTGGCATCAGTGGGAGAAGATCTGCTTAATCCTGTAGAGCATTGATGTCCCAGGCAAGGGGAATGTGGGAGGGGTGTGGCATGTTAGGAGGAAGGGGGAAGTGAGGGATGGGAACATTTGTGGAGTAAGGATAGAGGAATACTCTCTCAGAGCCAAAGGTGAGAGAGGGAAGAACTCCAGGAGGGGGACTCAGGATGTGGGGGGAATCATCTTGAATGTAAATAAATAAAATGATTTGAGAGAGAGAGAGAAAGAGAGAAATAGGTGGAGAGAGACAGAGGAGAGAGAGAGAGAGAGAGAGAGAGACCGCGACCCCCACAGAGAGAACCTGGCATTGCATGGGTAGAGTGTGGGGTGGGGAAGAGGTGGGGATTGGGATGTAATGTGATATTTTCTTTCTTTTTTCATTCATTCAATAATTTATTCTTTTTTCACACCAATATCCACTCCCCTCTTCTCCCAATAGCCACATATCCCACAATTTCTTCTTTAAATTCTCCTCTAGGAAGAGGGACCCCCCCCCCCCCCCCCCGGAGATCACTAAACCCTGGTACATCAAATTTCTGAAGGAGTAGGCTCCTCCTTTCCCACTGAGGCCAAGTAAGGCATTCCAGCTAGGAAATGAGATCCACAGACAGAACACATATTGAGGGACAGTCTCCCTTCCAGCTGTTTGGGGAAACACATAAAGACAAAGTTGCCCATCTCATGTACACGTACAGGGTCTAGGTCTATCATATGGTTGCTCAGGGTTTGTGGTTCAACCTCTGAAGCCCCCAAGTGTTCAGGCAACACTCAATGCTTATGCAATCCATTCTCTTTAACATCAATACCAAGAGCACAACTTGTTTGTTTGTTTGTTTGTTTGTTTGTTTGTTTTTTGGTCTTTTAAGACAGGGTTTCTCTGTGTAGCCCTGGCTGTCCTGGAACTCACTCTGTAGACCAGGCTGGCCTCGAACTCAGAAATCCGCCTGCCTCTGCCTCCCAAGTGCTGGGATTAAAGGCATGTGCCACCAATGCCCGGCAACAACTTTCACTTTACAAAGCTTGGCTGCCAATTCTGATATGTGAAATGCATGACAGTGCAGGTTTTAATAACTCATTAAAGAGACATTGTTTTAATTCTTATCCTTTATAAGTCTAGTTTCTAGGATCTTTAGAGACCTGTTTTCCAGGGTTGGTTCATACCACATGTTGTTGTCTGAATGACTCTGACCCTGAGTTACCATTTTGTTTTTGTTTTTGTTTGTTTGTTTGTTTGTTTTCGAGACATGGTTTCTCTGTGTAGTTCTGGCTGTCCTGGAACTCACTCTGTAGATCAGGCTGGCCTTGAACTCAGAAATCCGCCTGCCTCTGCCTCCCAAGTGCTGGGATTAAAGGTGTGCAGCACCACCGGCCGGCTCCAGTTACCAGTTTTAAACCAAATTTCTGTTACCAACTTTGCAAATTTTTAATCATACTCAATATTATTACACCAATAATCTATAACCAAGACATGCACAACTTATTTATACTTTTACAACCAGTTAGAAAGAAAAATGAAGTAGATACACATTTTATATATTTAGACTAAACAATTTTTTTTTTTTTACTTTTTCTAGCTGTAACTTCAAGAGAAAAGCACCTTGTCACTTGCTGAACCCAATAAACACTGTCACAGAGATTTCACTAGGAAAAAAACAAAAACAAAAACAAAAACAAAAACAAAAACAAAAACAACTATCAGCTTCCTTATCATAGAAGCCAAAGGCTGCTGGCCCTTTTAAGAGCAGCTTATGCAGACAATCAGCTCCTGGAAAGGCTTCTCCTGCTCAGCTTGACTCCTAGCTATGATGCAAGGTAACTTATCAGTTTCTGCTGTGAACATTAAAACTGCCTTTAAAACAATTTAAATTAAACTAAGGGATGGATAGCTAGCAGATAAAGTTTTAACTAGTTTTTCTTTTGAACATGAAACAGAACAACAGTCATTCGAACAATGAAACAAAAACAGAAAATTGACCACACATGGACAGATTGGCATGCCAAAGACAGACAATAGACAGAACTAAGGATTTCTCTAGTAAGAGACAGAGAGGAAGCAGGACTGCTCCTGATTTCCTCCTGTTCCTAGGAGAGCTCTGAAGTAGCTTCTCTTTTGCTAACATGTCCCAGACAGAGGACAACTGCTTTTCTGAAACCCTTCAGCTCTCTCATATTCAAGGTCTAACTCTTCATGTCCTTCTTCTTCTGGCAATTCTGCCAGAGAAGGGAGAGGAGGCACAGTGGCAGCTACTGATAGTTGCTCCCTTATCATCACCACTATCTAGAAAAATTAAATCTATGTCTTCCTTAGAAAAATCAGTCCTTTCTTTTGTCTTTTCCTTTCCTTTCACTGTCTTTAAAATTTTTTTCACCCTCTTCAAAGACCACCGTTATTGACGGATACTTTGTTGAGATAATTTTATTTATCAAGTTCCAATATAAAAAGTCAGTAACTGGGACCCTTTCAGGCCCAAATGTACTGTAAAAAATCTTTACATGCATCTCCAACTCTATGCCATCTTTTTTCATCAGTGGTTCTTTCTTGAGGACACCAAGGACATAGCTCTTTAATAAAATAAAATAAAATGACAAAAATGATGGTTTTCCACCTTTACTCCTCGAGTCTTTAAATCTTTTCTCATCTGTTCCACATATAATTCATGCTGACTTATTTCTTGCCCCATTTCAGTTACTATGACTTAACATTCTCGAAGTGGCAGGTTCCCCTGGTGATCACCTTTGTTTCCCTTTTGAATTTTCAGTTGACCCTTCTTCCAGTAATGGCCCTCAGTGGGTCTGTCTTTCTCTCTGCCACACATTGGGCACCAGGTGACCTGGCTAGTGGGTCAGTCAATGGGGCCTGCAAGAGAAAGAGTGGGAATGGAGGGGCAAGAGACATGAAGAATGAAGATAAGACCAAGTTTTCTGATCAAGGCTCATTTATTGAAAGGAAATTATGGAAACATAAGCACTAGCAGGGGAATGCAGCTGAAGACACTTTACCACCAGTGCCTTGCAGCTGGGGACACTAAACAACAAGACCAGGATATGTCTGAGAAAAACACTATCAGAGTGTGCTCAGCTGTTGTAGGCTGCTTGCAAAACCATCATGCTAGACAAGTCTCTTGTCAGGTTGTAAAAGAATTAACCTATAAATATATGGCTCGAGATGGCTGCAAAGATGATAGCCCCTTTTTGCTAGGAGTTGGTTCCCAACAGTGTTCAGACTATCAGTCTCCAAATGGAATCCATACACTTAGGTCGATGGAGACAGGAGTGTCCCGACCTTCTGGATCAACAGTTCTTAAATGACATCCAGGGGTGAGAAAAGCTCAGTGAAGTCAGGCAGTGGCACTTGGTCTAAGGCAGCATCCAGGTCACTGAGATGTTCAGGGAAGAGCTGGTCTTGCATGGCAGTCTGGTCTTGAACATCTTCTGTGAGTGTAAGTGTGTTGAGAAGTGCAGTCTCCCTTGGATACTCAGCAGCCAAAGTGGTGCTAGAATGTGAAGTTTGAACTATTGCTGGATCTTGGGCTGCAGTGGGTTGTGCAGATATGTCACAAACACATGACTGACCAAGGATACTATCTCCTGTTGCTGGGTCTTGGTCAACCTGTACAGACATCAGGGCATCACATAAGAGATTCTCATTGATTTGAGCAATGGAAAAGGTCGATTCTGGGTCTGAGAACATACTTGGACTGAGAGGAGGAGAGCTGATACAAGGTGTTTTCTCCCATGAGGACAATATGGATTCTGAGTCTGGGGATGTAGTTGATGGGCTGCATGGAGGAGACCTGAAAACAGACTGTCTCTTACACAAGGCATCCTCACAGGCAGAGGTTGGTAGAAAGACAGTGCCTTTAGGGCTTGAAGATGTAGCACAGGAATCCTGGCCTTGCTTCCAAATTTGCACTATGGCCTTCTCCCTCTGCTTCCTTTGCTTCTTAGACCTTGTATATTCAAGATAGATCTCACAGGCCTGATCAATGCTGCTGAAGATGGCCATCTGGTCTAGGGAATTATTCAAGGGGCTGAGTTCAGGAAGAAGGCTCACAACTGATGGTGTTGGACACATGGAGAAAGCAGATTCTGTGTCTTGGGTAATATTTGGAGAACTGAGTAGAGAAGGAAAGCTTGAGCCCGAGGGTATCTCATACATAGAAGCAGCACTGGCTGACACATCAGGAGGGGATGGAACATTGGAAAGCCCAGACCTATCACTAGATAGGTGCCCTGGTTTCCTGGGAAGTTCTCTACACTTCTGCTTCTGATGCTCCCCAATAACATGGCTCTTTCTGAAACAGATCTCTTCCAAGGGCTGTTCAATAAAGGATAGGTTGGCTTCCCTGTGAGAGGAGTTACTTGATGGTCTAAACAGAGGAGGACAGGTGGCATCCAAATGTCTCTGGCACACAGAATCTGGGCTGGCAGCAAAATCAGGATCTTCATCACTGCTGGGGTAAGTAGGCCTATTGGGAGGTCCACTTCCAATTCTTTCAGGTAGTCGTTGACCCTTCTTCTTTTGACGTTCTCTAGCTCGTTTATTCTTGAACCAGATCTGGAGAAACAAAGGAAAGGGGAGCTTGTAAACGGTCAGTTGCACCTTCTGGGCCCCTAATAAGATGACATTGTATGGAAAACCTGGACTTTGGTCTCTATCTACCCTCCATCACAGAACTCTAGGGAACCTAAACACAAAAAGCATAAAGGCAGGATGACCTGGACACAAAACCTAGATTAAGAAAGATTGAATTTGGAGTCATACATTTTGAGGATGGCCTTGATCTCTAAGATTCACTTTCACTGTGGAATACGACCATCCTTCCCCAGTACAACAGAATTCTGTATTGAGAGACTAACGGGGTATAAATCCAGCCTTACATATACATTTGCTACCCTTCTCCAACATGGTACTGTGCTAAGGAACCCAAATCTATAGACAGACACCAAAATGCAAAAGTCAAGACACGTGTGTACAAGTGACACATGGAAAGGTGGCTATTGAGTAGCAGAGAGGGAAAGACAAGAGGGCCATACCTTTATCTGTTCCTTCGTTATGCCAAGCCTTCCAGCCAGTGACACGCATTGTTCCTTGTTCACGTACTTGGAATTATCAAAATGCTCCTGCAGGACCAGCTTTTGCTCTTTGGAGAGCACATTTCGTTTCTTACGCTGTGTTGTTGTATCATTGGGAGAATCTTCTGACTCTGAAGACACTTGGAAATCCATGAGGCCTGGTTGGATTGGTAAACCAGAGGCACCTGGAGAACTCTGGAGGTCTGCACTCACTGGATAATTGGAGGATCTGTTACTTGAAAGAAAAGACTGTCCTTCCATGGTATATAGACTGAAGGATATTTGGAAGCCTTGGAGAATTAGGGTTCCTTAGATTTCCTGGGAATTTGGTCCCTTTATGAAACCTTGAACAGGAGAACCTAGAACTAAAGAGAGAGAGAGAGAGAGATCAGAAAACTCCAAAGGGTTCTCTCCTTCACTCAGGCTTCCCCATCAATTCCTCCAGACTGAACAGCAAAGAGCTCAGGCCTCTGCCTTGGATAGTACACAAAAGCATAGTAGCTGGACCCTCAATGTGGGGTCTTACCAGGCCTCCTCCTCTCTTTTATTATCCTGTATGCCTATGGTTCCCTGTGTTCATATCTATGGGGAAACTCTCCAACTGTTTCTGCCTTTTCTCAGGACCATCAATCTTGCTGGAACACAACCTCCAAACACATCCATCAGCTGCAGAATGATACCAAAGCTCTCTATCTCCTCCATAAGAATAACCACACTGAACAGACCCCTCATACACAAAAGATATGTAGGACATCCACTAACCTGGCAAACAGTGGGTTGTTTGTCTTGCTTGGGTTCCTCTCTGTGTTTGACCAGTTCTCCAGAGACCAGGCCTTAAATATCCTCCCCAAGCAGGGTACTCAAAGCTCCACCCACACTTTGGCTCCTCCCTCACTGTAGAACATCCAATTCCTAAGATAAACAGTCCCTTTTTAGTGCCACTCAAATTTCTGCCCCACCCTACACAGTTCTTGTCTTACTGATTCAATCACATTTTTTTGGTTTTCTGTTGTGGCCCAAGCTGCCCCACCCTTGAGGGCCAAAATGTTGGGGACCGCTCTATCAATGTTGGGACTCGCACTGCCAAAAGCCTTGGGGACTAACTTGTTACTGCCCCAAGCAGCTCCAGTCTTCGAGTCAGGGTTTAGCAAGAGAGAGACAGAGTTCGGATGCGAAGAATGGAGACCAGAGTATGATCCAATCCCGTTTATTCTTCAGTCTCTCTTCCTAGTCCAAGTCCCAAGTCTTGATTTCCTAGTCCCTAGTTCCTAGTCCCTAGTGCCTCCAAGTTCAAAGTTACTTCTTCCAAAGGCTAAGTGCCTAATGTCTAATTCCAAGTTCTTCCTTCAAGTGCCAAGTGCCTAATACCTAATAAGTCTTCTTCCTCAATGCCTAATTCCTACTCCAAGTTGTACTCTCTAACCTAATTCCTATTTCCAAGTTGTACTTCTGAGTGCCTAATAATCTGCTGCTTTCTTCTGTCTGCCTCTCAACTTTTATATGCCTCACTTCTAAGCCACACCTCTAAGTCACGCCTTTAAGTCATGCCCTTAGGCCTTGTCTCTAAATCTGATTTCTAAGTCAAGCCCTTAAGTCACACACCTTTAGTCACACACCCAAGGAAAGATCCTGGGTATCTAAACCAAGATGTTGTCAGAGTGTGCTCAGCTGTTGTAGGCTAATGTAATCAAATGTCTTGTCAGGGTATATGGCTCAAGATGGCTACAAGGATGATAGCCGCCTCCTGTAGGCTCCCCACAGTTTTCTCTTGTTTATTTTTGAGTCAGGGTCTGTCATTGCAGGAAGCTCTTTTCTTCAAATGCTTCAAAGACAGTTTCCTTTACAAAGATGGGTAACTTTGCATTTGGGCCACAGATGTTCAGAATGGAGATGTCATCATGGTGGATTTTCCCCTTAAGGAGTCTGAAGTGCTCTTTGCACCTCTTTTAATTACTTTTGGTTAAAGTCTATATTATTAGATAACACAATGGAGATTTCAGCTTTACCTTGGGTTCCTTTGCTTTGGCAAACATTTCTTTTCAATAGATATCTTATTGGATATTTTATTGTTTACATTTTAGATGCCATCCCATTTCCCCTTCCTACTGTAAGGCCCCCCACAAAGGAAGAACCTCACCCAAGCCTCAGGAATTTATGGCCACCCAGTAACTCACAAGACACAGAACTTGATGTAATCAGCAAGAGGTATATTTGATCAACATATTGAGGTCAAGACCCATGACCCACACAGGGGCAGTGGGGTTTGACCCCAGGGCTTTGGAGACAGAGAAAATTTAAAGCCAAAAACCACAACTCAGGGGAGAAACTACAACCCAGGGGGAGTGAAGGAGGGTTATTGGAAAGCACCTGTGGAAAGTACCAACCCATTATTCAGTTTGTGACAGAGTCTAAGGAACAGTCATGGGGAACATTTTGTATAGCCTATTCTCTAGGGGCTATTTGTAATCAACCATCTATCTTGTGGTCAGCCAAGTTCCTGAAATACAGAGCTCACAACCAAGCTGACCTGCACTCTTGGTTCTGCTCAGCCTGTTAGGAGTTTTTGAAAATGTTTAATTCTTTCACTACAAACCTGCTATTCCACCCCCCCCTCATTTTTGCTTTTATATGATTTTAATTATGTGCAAGTATTAAGATCAGTTCTAAGCTGAGGAACTAGCAATACAGTAGATGCAAATAGTCAACACAGAAGCAAGACAATAGACACAAATAGTCAAAGAACAAGGAAGGCAATAAACAAAATTCTGTGAACACTCCCATGATCACTGTTTCTAAGGGCTTATCAGGATGGCCAAAATATCTGAGCCAACTTCCCTGTTCTAGCCCAAAGTCATTTTCATGTCTGAAGCCTACTTCCTTGTTCTAGCCTAAAATTTAGAATCCTGCCTGAAATTACTTCTTTGTTCTAGCCTAGTATTTAAAGTCCTGCCTGAGATTTCTTTTTTGTTCTAGCCTAAGATTTAGATTCCTGCCTGAAATGACTTCTTTGTTCTAGCCTAAGGTCAGATTTCTGCCTGAAGCCCACTTCCTTGTCATTGGCCCGTGTCAGATTCTTGCCAAGCAAGCCCAAAAGCTGTCTGCCTCTCCCCTCTTTTTATTTCATTAACAAGACTGATCCTGTCTTAGGTTGTTGTGCCAAGAATGCCTTTCTTACCTGTCATGGAATATGCATTATCAAAGCAATGCATCACCATGATGGCAGCCAAAGTACATTGCTTGTTCCTGAAAATGAACCCTGAGACAGAGTTATTAAATTAACAGGCTGGCAAGCCAAGGACGGCTAAGATTCTGCACAGAGCCTTACTAACCTAGGAGAGAAGTGGAAAATATTTTTTATTTCATTATGCTGACAGAATATCTACCTTTGTAGATGAGGATATAGAGCAGATCCCCACTGGTATTGAACCAGGATCTCTACAGATCCAGCTCTTATCCTTCATATCCAGCCGACACTCCCTCCCTGTCCCATTTTGTGACCCCACTCAATCAGGCTATGGTGAAGATATGTATCTTTTTGTTTCTTTGTTTGATTGATTTTCTGTTTGTTTGTTTGTTTGTTTGTTGACACATATTTCTTTGTATGAACATCTTGGCTGTTCTGTAACTCAATTGGTAGACAAGGCTGACATAGACCTCATAGCAACCTACCTACCTCTGCCTCTCCAGTGCTTGGATTAAATGCATGTACCATCATGGCTGATTTTGAGGATATCTTTCTTAATTGAGCAGAGATACTCACTTCAGATTTAGCTCAAGTCTGAGAAACTACCATGGCCTTTGCCCCATCACTTGGGGTCTCCTGTACTTTGGGGCTCCAGTCATGTACAAATTTGGCTTTGTCTAGTCAATGACCATATAAAGAAATGAGTGTCTTAGCCTATTGTGCAGGAGTTCTTCTCATTCCTGCATACTGGTGTCACCACTTAATTGTTCCCTTCCTTCTTAAACAATTCATGCAGCCAAACTCACCAGGAAACAAGCGGGTTATTGCAGCTTGCCCAATCCTGTGTCTGTTTATCTTCTACTCAAAGGACCTGCACTTAAATAACTCTTTAAAATTGAAACTCAGTTCTCTTCCCAATCTTTGGATCCTCCTACTCTGTAGACCCTCAAATACATTATACTCACTGATACTTTGGTGCCACTCAGTTTTCAGCCTTACCCCATGGTGACCTAGACTTTTGGACTTAATTATGATTGTTTTATTGTCTTTTGTTTTGCATTTTACACAGGAAAGTTCTATTGGGCCAGGCAGTTTAGATATGACCTTGGCTGAGACTCCTGAGCACCGGATTAAAGGTGTGAGTGACCAAAATACTTCAAGATATAATCATTGTTTCCAGAGCATTTAGAGAGGGACTGGTTTTCGTGAAAACTGACAACTAAGGAAAAATTGTCATTTCCCTTGTGAGATTTTCACCCAGAAAAATATGGTGTTTCACCTGTGAGTCATTTTCTCAGGAAATGAATTTCTACTCAGTCTGCTTCCATGTTTCCTACCAATTCCTCCATATTACTAAGCACCCATTCTTTGAGGCCATCAGCTTGTTCAGTCTTTAACCACTTTGTGTGGTCCCTTATTAGAACATCCTCCTCTTCCTGGGCCATCCACAGTTTTCTAAATGGCTCCTCAAATTCTCTGCCGACTTTATGGTACCTACCCAGATTTCTCAAGGCTCCTGCACCTCTAGAGGCCTCAAGGTTCTGGCATGTTGGTGCCTGAGTTTCTGCTCCTAGGTTGTCCCTATGCTAAATGGAATTAAGAAGAAATGCTGATATCTTTTTGTGAGGAACTAAACTGGTTTTAATCAATTCATTAGAGCTCCAAACAACTGGAACAGTGGGTATCCCCTCAAACAATTGTTGCCTATACATGGGATATGTTTTTCTACCTGGACTGCCTTCTCTGGCCTCAATGGGATAGGAAGGGCCCAGCTGTCCAGAGACTTGAAGTGCCAGGGTGAGTGGATACCCAGAGGGGCCCCATCTGCTCAGCAGGGAAGGGGACAGGGGTGGGGAAAAGATTTTTGGGAGGGGGTGACCCAGAGGGAAGCAGTAGGCAAGGTTTACAGTGAATAAGTAAAAAATATAATAATTTTATATTGGATATTTTATTTATTTACATTTCAGATGTTATCTCCTTTCCCCCATTGCTTTTCCAACCCCCTCCAGACCAAACCCCATCCTCTTGCTTCTATTAGTGTGTCCCCCACCCACTCACCCACTCCTACCTCTGTGCCCTTGAATTTTCCCACACTGGGGTATCCAACCTTCTTGGGACCAAGGACCTCTTTTCCCACCAATGCCCAACAAGGCCATTCTCCCCTACATATACAGCTGGAGCCATGGGTCCCTCCCTGTATGCTCCCAGACTGGCAGATTAGACCTGGAGAGCTCTGGTTGGTTGTTGATATTATTGCTCTCTCCATGAGATGTCTTTTGTGGAGGGATGAACAGTTTTTAATCACTACCAAGGAACCTGTTTGCTTCCCAGGAGTCCAGCCACTCTCAACCCCAGGATTAGAGAATCTCCAACTGGTCTCTTACTGTTCTCCAAAACTGTGATAAAGGAGATCTTAGATTACTGAGTCAAATTCTGGGAAGCTTTCCTCACATCTACAGAGGGTTAAAATCTATCACAAAACCATTGTAAATTCAACAAAATAGGACCTGGTGAGTCTCATTGGTTGGCATTTGTGTGAGATCCTAGGAACAAAGCACAATATTTACTGAAAAATAGGAAATGGGCTGAAAACTGTTATGACATGTTTTATGTATGAATTTAGTTATTATGTGGTTATTAGAAAGGAACATGCCTTTCCACAGTGTGAAACATGTACATGAATTTCAGTCAGGGTTCCTGACAAGATCTTTAGCTGTAGAGTTTTTTATTTTCTGGCTGATCTCAGACTTACTGAATAATTAAGCTTGAATGAATTTTTCATTCCACTGCCCAACAAATATGATTAGAGGCCAGCATCCCTTGAGTGAGCTTTTACTGTACCCTTTAGTATTTCATAGTGACATTCTGCCCTAAATGCCTATTTATTCGTTGTCCTTTTGGAAACCTCATATCATCAGGGAACATTTATCATGCTTGATTTTATTGCCACCATATTCCTGTCTCTCTCTCTCTCTATGAATCTCTTTGTTTCCCTGTTTCTCTTTCTGTCTCTCTCTGTCTCTTGGTCTCTATCTCTCTTTCTCTCTGTCTCTATCTCTCTCTTTGTCTCTCTGTCTCTCTCTTTCTCTCTTCTGCCTCTCTGCCTCTCTGTCACTCTTCTGTGTCTCTTCTGTCTCTGTCTCTTCTGTCTGTCTCTGTCTCTCTCTTTGTCTCTGTCTCTCTGCCTTTCTCTGTCTCTGTCTCCTTAATTATTTGAGGAGGGGTTTCTCTTTTGAATCCTGGCTGTGCTGGAACTTCCTCTATTGAACAAACTGGCCTCAAACTCACAGAGACTGAACTGTCTCCACCTTCCTGTTCTGGAAATGAAAGGCTGAGCCACCACTGCCCTGGCTTTATCTGGCTTCTTTGACCTCTGCAAAGACCATGGTTCTGCAGCTGCTCTTGGTATAATCCATAGAGAAAAGAAAGTATTAGGAAATCTGAAAGAAGGAACTGTTTAAGTAGTATGTTGAGGAATGAGGAAGGAATAGTTGGGGAAACTGTTTAAAGGAATTGGAACCTGGGAGTTAAACTGGCAGAGACATAAATAAACTGGCTATTGAAAATAGCTACCCATTTTACAGAAAATTCACCCAGGTAGGGCTGGTTGTGAAGCTCTGAAGTTGCCATGGAGATTAGCTGAGGCTTGGTACAGTGTAGCAGAGCTGGAGTCCTGGAAGCTAATCCAGGGAAGGCTTTGGTGAACGTACAGCCCACATACAGCAGAAGCCCCCAGCATTTTGGAGATACCAGTAACCATGGGACTATTACCCAGAACAGCAGCAGCAGTCAGGTGGGGCCAGCCAGAGCATAGGAGACAAGCTATGTTGTGTGTGCTGCACAGGCCAGAGCTGGAGAAGGTGGGAGTGCATTCCAGACATGGAAAATTGCATTTTTACTTGTCTTTCATTAAACATCGATTCTCTTCTTATACAATATATTTTGTTTTGTTTTGTTTTTGTTTTTTGTTTTTTGAGACAGGGTTTCTCTGTGTAGTCCTGGCTGTCCTGGAACTCACTCTGTAGACCAGGCTAGCCTCGAACTCAGAAATCCGCCAGCCTCTGCCTCCCGAGTGCTGGGATTAAAGGCGTGTGCCACCACCGCCTGGCTTCTTATACAATATAATCTGAACACAATTTTCACTTCCTCTGCTCCTCCCAGTTTTCACTCATCTGATTCCATCAGGATCCACTCCATGTCTGTCTCTCATTAGAAAAGAATAGGATATAAGAGATAACAGCAAAAACACAATGCAGTAAAGTACAATCAAGTGAAACAAAACCACCATACTGAAGTTGAACATAACAAGCCAATAGAAAAGTAAAAGAGCTCCAAGAACAAGGCTCAAGGTTCAGAGAATCAGAGACCCACTTGGTGTATTTGAATCTCTCTCTCTCTCTCTCTCTCTCTCTCTCTCTCTCACACACACACACACACACACACACACACACACACACACACACACATATATATATATATATACACACACACACACACACATATATATATATACACACACACATGCACACACACACACACACTTTCTCCCTTATGTCTTGGAGTGGATCTCTGATTTTGTTGCCATCTTCTGCAGGAGGATGCAACTCTTGTTTTTTCTTTGCTTGCTTGCTTGAATGTCTAGTCAGGGTTATTCCATGTATCTGCTAGCCTGGAACTCTCAGAGATCCAACTGCCTTTGTTTTTTGAGTGCTGAAGTTAAGGGTGTGTGCCGTCATCACCATGCTGAGGAAGCTATCCTTATGATGTGTAGATAAGGCTCCAATCTATAAGTATAGCAAAACCCACGAAGAGTCATTTTATTGTTACCTTTCACTGCACTTGGTTTCCTGAGCTCCTTTCAAATGCAACTGAATTCTGTGACTCTCAATCTCTCCCATTTCTACACCTTCTTTACACATGAACCTCCCATTCCCATTCATTCCTCCCTGTCTGTCAGATACATTCCACATATTTACATATATGTGCTGTGTGCCTCTGCATGTGTGTGTGTGTATTCATATGTATATGATAGAGAGACACATAGGGAGCTAGAGAAATAGACTCGGAGATAAATACAGATATAAGTGAAAATACATACCATAGTTATCTTTCTGGGTCTGGGTTAACTCACTCAGAATGATTATTCTAGTTCCAGCCATTGGGCTAAAAATATCATGATGACATTGTTTAACAGCTGAGTAACACTCTGTCGTGTAAATGTACTACTATTCCCATTGAAGGAGAGTAATGACAATCCCCCGTATACTTCAGTTCAATTAAGCAGGCTTTATTTTCTGGAAGACAGGGCTATCTCCCTAAAGCAAGATTTGAAAATATACCATCAAAGACAGGAAGGATAGGGTTTATATAGTTAAAAACAAAGCAAAGCAAAACAAAACAAAACAAAAACATGCAAGGCTAGGGAATTTTCAAGAGTCAGGAGATGTCCAGAGGTATTTTGGTTACAAAGAATTCAGCTGAACATTTTTAAATTTTTTTTGGCAGAAAATCTTATCAGTGTATTTTCACAGTGTGAGTCAAACTCCATAGGATAGGGAGCTTGTCAAATTCCACATACAGGTTAAAGTGTACTGCCAGGGAAACGTTAGTGATGCCCAAAGAACCAGAGAGGAACCAATCAGATGCAACTCACATCAGGGCCTTTATTCTATTCGGTCTAGTTCAGGAGCCCGCAATGCACCACTGTCACACAGGAAGGTTTTGTTGGTGGGGGAGCCCCGAATGTCTATGGGGCAAGGCTTTATAGTAAGCAGCAGGCACTCAGTACAGGCGCAAGCATCTAATTGGACAGTTACTGTGGCCTTTAACATAATTGGCTGGTGCTAAGAGTCATACCATAAATTTAATTTCTGCTCCCCTCTGCATTTGTAGTCATTAGGCAGGGGGTGGGCTTGTAACCTGGGCATGCAGGTTTGTTAGGGGAATAACTTGGAGATGCAGGCATCGTTGAGGTTATAACCTGGAGATGCTGGCGTTGTTAGGGATTAGCCTAGAGAATGGAGCTAGGCTCAGGTTTTATTGGGGGGCAACTTGGAAACTAATGCTAGGCACCAGCCTGTTAGTTTACCTGAGTTCAAACTTAGGTCAGGTTCTCTAAAATGGAGTCTACATTTAGAAGATACAGCATCTCATCACCCCCTTTCTCTTGTGACTAGTAGTCCCAATCATGGGACTTAATAAAACTTCATGGAAACAGTAACAGAGCTATGACTTTGTGGTGTCCCTGGGGCATGGGTAGGGGCCCATCAGTGGGAAATAGGAAGAAGTCTTGAGGATGAATTCTCCTACTGTCTAGGGTCTTCTTTAACCTTAAGCAGATGTGTAGTAGATCTTCATTGTAACTCTGTAGCACAGGGACCATTTTAGCAAATTTTAGTGACTCCTAGAAGTATCTCTTGATTTACGCCCAATCTCCAGGCTAAAGTTGGTGGAGCTCCAGAGGTGGACCTGTTTTATGGAAAGCAAAAAGTTTAAGCCAAACACATTTGTATACACTACACATTGGACACACTTGAGATTGTGTAATAATTAACAATTATCTGTTTCTGTAATATCTTTGATCAATAGGTGAACCAAACATATTCTGTAAAGAATGAAGGGGAGAAGAGCCATCCTGTCACCATCAGTCTCTAAGGTCAATTGAGTTACAGTCTCTTTTAGGGTTCTGTTTATCTTTTCTACCTATCAGGAACTCTGGGTCTGTAAGAACAATAAAGTTTCTAATCAATCCCCAGAATATTAGCTAATCTCTAACTTATCTGGAACACAAATGTAGGTCCACTGTCTGAACTTAGAAAAGCTATACCTTGGAAGAATTTCTTTCAGTAGTTTTTTAGTTACTGTCTCTATAGTCTCATACTTAGTTGGGAAAGTCTTAATTCATCCTGAAAAGGTATCTATAATTACCAGCAAATATTTGTAGACTTGGTGCTCCCGTATTGAATCCCCCGGGGTTCTTCTCATTGGCAACTGCATTAGTCAATTGACAAGCCTTACAATTTTAACAATTTCAGCTACTTTTAAAATTGGCATCTCTAATTTTGAGGTGGGACTGGTAGAGTAATTCCTGCATTCATCATGGTCTCATGTGTGATGAACCATGGTTCTTTTTCATTATGTCTAGACCCATTTTCTCTGATACAATTAGATCGTAGTCAGCTATACTCTATCATCTCTTATGATACTGAGACATGGACAGGTTTTTGGCCCAGATCAAATCTTCTATTGCCCTGTAGTATAGATTAAAGTCAGGAATGATGATTTCCCACGAAAGTTATTTTATTGTTGAGAATAGTTTTTGCTATCCTAGGGTTTTTCTTATTCCAAATGAATTTAAGTATTGCTATTTCTAGAATAATGGAAGTGAAGAATGGAGTTGGAATTTTATTGGAGATTGCATTGAATCTATAGATTGCATTTGGTAAGATGGTCATTTTCACTATTTTAATCCTGCCAATCCATGAGCATGGGAGATCTTTCCGTCTCCTGAAATCTTCAATTTCTTTCTTCAGAGACTTGAAGTTCTTGTTTTACAAATCTTTCACTCACTTGGATGGAATCACATTAAGGGCCGGGCAGTGGTGGCGCATGCCTTTAATCCTAGCACTTGGGAGGCAGAGGCAGGCGGATTTCTGAGTTCGAGGCCAGCCTGGTCTACAAAGTGAGTTCCAGGACAGCCAGGGCTACACAGAGAAACCCTGTCTCGAAAAACCAAAAAAAAAAAAAAAAAAGAATCACATTAAGGTATGTTATAGTATTTGTGACTACTGTGAAGTGTATAATTTTCCTAATTTTTTTTCTCATTCCTTTTATCCTTTGAGTAGAAGTAGGCTATTGATTTGTTTAAGTTAAATTTATATGCAGCCACTTAACTGAAGTTGTTTAACAGCTGTAGGAGCCCTCTGGTAGAATTTTTGGGGTCACTTGTGTATACTATCACATCATCTGCAAATTGTATTGGCTTACTCCATTCCAATTTGTAGTCCTTTGAACCCATCTTGTTGTCTTATTGCTCTGGCTAGAACTTCTGGTTGAATAGGCAGAAAGAGAGTGGGCTAGTTTGAAGAGAATTAGTATTAGGTCTTCCTGGAAGGTCTGATAGAATTCTGCACTAAAACCATCTGTCCCGGACTTTTTTTGGTGGAGAGACTTTTCATGACTGCTTCTATTGCTTTAGGGGTTATGCGACTGTTTAGATGGTTTATCTGCTCCTGATTTAATTTTGATACCTGGTATCTGTCTAGGAAATTGTCCATTTCATCCAGATTTTCCAATTTTGTTGAGTATAGGCCTTTGTAGTAGGATCTGACGATTTTCTTAATTTCCTCAGTTTCTGTTGTTATATCTTCCTTTTCAGTTCTGATTTTATTAATTTGAATACTGTCTCTGTGCCCTTTGGTTAATCTGGCTAAGGGTTTGTCTATCTTGTTGATTTTCTGAAAGAACCAGCTCCTGTTTTTTTTGTTTTTGATATTTTGTATAGTTCTTTCTGTTTCTACTTGGTTGATTTCAGCCCCGAGTTTGATTATTTCCTGCTGTCTACTCCTCTAGGGAATATTTGCTTCTTTTTGTTCTAATGCTTTCAGGTGTGCTGTCAAGTTGTTAGTGTATGCTCTTTCCAGTTTCTTTTTTGTAGGCACTTAGAGCTATGAGTTTTCCTCTTAGTACTGCTTTTATGGAGTCCCACAAGTTTTGGTATGATGTGTCCTCATTTTCATTAAATTCTGAAAAGTCTTTAATTTCAACTCACACAAATCAGTAGCCTTCCTCTACTCAAAAGATAAACAGGCTGAGAAAGAAATTAGGGAAATGACACCCTTCACAATAGTTACAAATAATATAAAATGTCTTGGAGTGAATCTAACCAAGCAAGTGAAAGATCTGTATGACAAGAACTTCAAGTCTCTGAAGAAAGAAACCGAAGAAGATCTCAGAAGATGGAAAGATCTCCCATGCTCCTGGATTGGCAGGATTAATTTAGTAAAAATGGTCATCGTGCCAAAAGCAATCTACAGATTCAATGCAATCCCCATCAAAACTCCAACCAATTCTTCATAGAGATAGAAAGAGCAATTTGCAAATTCATTTGAAATAACAAAAAACCCAGGATAGCGAGAACTATTCTCAACAATAAAAGAACTTCTGGGGGAATCACCATCCCTGACCTCAAACTGTACTATAGAGCAACAGTGATAAAAACTGCATGGTATTGGTACAGAGACAGGCAGGAAGATCAATGGAATACAACTGAAGATCAAGAAATGAACCCACACACCTGTGATCACTTGATCTTTGACAATGGCGCTAAAACCCACCAGTGGAAAAAGGACAGCAATTTCAGCAAATGATGCTGGTTCAACTGGAAGTCAGCATGTAGAAGAATGCAAATCAATCCATTCTTATCTCCTTGTACAAAGCTCAAGTCCAAGTGGGTAAAAAACCTTCACATAAAACCAGATACACTGAAACTAATAGAAGAGAAGGTGGGGAAGACCCTCTAATACCTAGGCACAGGAGAAAAGTTTCTGAACAGAACACCATGGCATATGCTCTAAGATCAAGAATTGACAAATGGGACCTGATCAAATTGCAAAGCTTCTGTAAGCCAAAGGACATTGTCAATAAGACAAAATAATAACCAACAGATTGGGAAAAGATCTTTACCAATCCTATATCTGATAGAGGGCTAATATCCAAGATATACAAAGAACTCAAGAAATTAGACTCCAGACAACTAAATAACCCTATTAAAAATGGGATACAGAGCTAAACAAAGAATTCTCAACTAAGGAAACTCGAATGGCTGAGAAGGACCTTAAAAAATGTTCAACATCCTTAGTCATCAGGGAAATGCAAATCAAAACAACCCTGAGATATCACCTCACACCAGTCAGAATGGCTAAGATCAAAACTCAGGTGATATTAGATGCTTGTGAGGATGTGGTGAAAGAGGAACACTCCTCCATTGTTGGTGGGGTTGCAAGCTGGTACAACCACTCAATTGGACATAGCATTACCTGAGGATCCAGCTATACCACTCCTGGGCATATACCCAGAAGATGCTCCAACATATAACAAGGACATATGCTCCACTATGTTCATAGCAGCCTTATTTATAATAGCCAGAAGCTGGAAAGAACACAGATGCCCTTCAACAAAGGAATGGATACAAAAAATGTGGTACTTTTACACAATGGAGTACTACTCAGCTATTAAAATTAATGAATTCGAGAAATTCTTAGGTAAATGGATGGAACTAGAAATTATCATCTTGAGTAAGTTATCCCAATCACAAAAGAACACTCATGGTATTCACTCACTGATAATCGGATGTTAGTCCAAAAGTTTGAAATACCAAGACTCAACTCACAGACCACTTGAAGCTCATGAAGAAGGAAGACCAAGTGGGGATGCCTTGGTCCTACTTAGAAGGAGTAACAAAAATACTCAAGGGAGCAAATATGGAAAGAAAATGTGGGACAGAAACTGAAGGAGGGGCCGTCTGGAGACCATTCCACCTGGGTATCCATCCCATGTATAGTCACCAAAGGAAGATGCTGATGTGGATGGCTGGAAGTGCATGCTGACAAGAGCCTGATATAGCTGTCTCCTTAGAGGTCTGACAGAGTCTGACACATTCAGAGGCAGATGCTCACAGCTAACCATTGATCTGATCAAGGGTTTCCCAATGGAGAATTTAGAGAGAAGACTGAAGGAGCAGAAAGGGTTTGTGGCCTCATGAGGAGAGCAAAAATATCAACCAACCAGAGCTCCCCAGGGTCTAAACCACCAGCCTGGGAGCACACAGGGAGCGACCTACGACTACATCTGTACATGTAGTGGAGGATGGCCTTGTTGGGCATAGGTGGGAGAGGAGAGCCTCAGTCCCATGAGGGCTGAACACCGAGTGGTGGGGAATTCCAGGAAGGGGAGGTGGGATTGGGGGTGTAGGTGGGGCCACATCCTCATAGAAGCATGAGGAGGGGGGATGGAATAGGAGGGTCCCAGGTGTTGGGGGGAATGGGGGTAAGGGATAAAATCTGAATTGTAAATACAATATCCAATAATAAAAGTCTGTGCAGAGAGAGAGAGAGAGAGAGAGAGAGAGAGAGAGAGAGAGAGAGAGAGCAACCTTGTCTAGTCCCTGATTCTAAAGGGATTGCTTTGAATTTTTCCCCATTTAGTTTGATGTTGGCTATTGGTTTGCTGTGTATTGCTTCTAATATATTTAAGTATGTACTTTGAATTCCTGATCTCTCCACTACTTTTACCATGAGGGGGTGTTGTATTTTGTCAAAGGCTTTTTCTGTATCTATTGAGATGACCATGTGGTATTTCTCTTTCAGTTTGTTTATGTATTGGATTACATTGATGGATTTCCATATATTGAACCTGAGATGACGCTACATGACCATGGTGGATGATTATTTTGATATATCCTTGGATCCAGTTTGCATGAATTTTATTGAGTATATTCCATCAATATTCATAAGGGAAATTGTTCTTTAGTTCTTTCTTTGTTAGGTCTTTTTTGTGGTCTAGGTATAAGTGTAACTGTGGCTTCATAGAAAAAAAATGGGTAGTGTTCCTTCTGTTTTTATTTAAATAGTTTTAAAAAGTATTAATATTCAGTCTTTTTTGAAGGTTTGATAGAATTCTGCACTAAAACCATCTGGTCCTGGGTTCATTTTTGTTGGAGGTCATTTAATAACTACACCTACTTCCTTTGGAGTTATGGGACTGTATAGATAATCTGATCCTGATTTAACTTTGATACCTGTTATCTGTCTAAAAATTCATTCATTTCATCCAGGTTTTCTAGGTTGTTGAGTATAGACTTTTGTTGTAGGATCTGATTATTTTTTTTAATTTCCTTGGTTTCTGTTGTTATGTCTCCCTGATTTTCATTTCTGATTTTGTTAATCTGAATACTGTCTCTGTGCCCTCTGTTTAGTCTGGCTAAGGGTTTGTCTATCCTGTTGATTTTCTCAAAGAATCAGTTTTTGGCTTTGTTGATGCTTTGTATAGGTCTTTTTGTTTCTACTTGGTTGATTTCAGCCCTGAGTTTGATTATTTTCTGCCTTCTAATACTCTTGGGTGTATTTGCTTCTTTTTGTTCTAGAGCTTTCAGATAAGCTGTTAAGCTTTTAGTGTATGCTTGCTCCAGTTTCTTTTTGGAGGCACTCAGAGCTCTGAGTTTCCCTTTTAGCACTGCTTTCATTATGTCTCATAAGTTTGGGTATGTTGTACTTTCATTTTCTTTGAAATCTAATTTATTTATTTATTTATTTATTTATTTATTTATTTATTTATTTATTGTTTCTTCCCTGACCAAGTTGTGATTGCGTAGACAGTTGTTCAGCTTCCATGTGTATGTGGGCTTTCTGTGACACTGTTGTGATATTGATAACTGAAGACTCACAGTCAAGAAGGAGGGATATGGAAGACTTTTGCCATACAGTTATTCATGTGCCAACTCATCCAACCTCCAAGAAAGTACCATAGTTGTCATGGAGGCACTGAAAAAAAGCTTAAATTAGTTGGGCTCCTAAAGTGTACCTTTCAACAATTAATGGCTGATGGAAGGGGTAGGAAGGGAGGGATATATTTAATTAATGGAGGAGTCCATGAAGATTATCTCCCCATACTCCAGGGAGAATATAGATAACACAAATCTATCTGTTTTATAATTTTTTATTTTTTTCCCCTTTTGGGGGGAAGGGGTCACAAGGGTGGGTAGTCATGGCAGCACAGGGAAGTACATGTGATGAGGTGGTATCTGATGTAAAAATATGAGAGAATCAATTCAATTGTTGAATTGATTGAATATGTGGAATAACTATCTGTACATTTTTGATATGTTGAAAATCTTCCTTGAAATTTTTCTACCTCATGTGTTCAGACTATCAGTCACCAAATTTCATGCATATACTTTGGTAGATGGAGAAAGGAGTGTCCTGATCCTCAGGATGAACATTTCTTAAATGACATACAGGAGTCAGAAGTGCTCAGTGAAGTCAGGCAGTGACACTTGGTCTAAGACAAAATCAAAATCATTGAGATGTTCAAGAAATAGCTGGTCTTGTATGGCAGTCCAGTCTTGAACATCTTCTGTGAGTGTAAGTGTGTTGAGCAATGAAGTTTCTTTTGGATTTCCAGATGCCAAAGCTGTATTAGAATGTGGAGTTTGGGCTATGGCTGGATCTTGGGCTGCAGCGGGTTGTGCAGATATTGGAAAAACTGATAATCAACCTGGAATACTGTCTTATGTTGCTGGGTTTCAGTCAGCCTGTACAGAGACCAGGGCATCACATAAGAGATTCTCATTGATTTGAATAATGGAGAAGGTTGACTCCGGGTATGAGAACATACTTGAGCTGAAATGAAGAGAGTTGACAAGAGACATCCCCTCTCATGTGAAAAATGTGGACTCTGAGTCTAGGAATATACTTGATGGGCTGCATGGAAGAGACCTTAAAACAGACTGTCTCTCAGACAAGGCATCCTCACAGACAGAGGGTGGTAGAGAGACAGTGCCTTTAAGGCTTTGAGGTTTTGTACAGGCATCCTGGCCTTGCTTCCAAATTCGCACTATGGCCTTCTCCCTCTGCTTCCTTTGCTTCTTAGAACTTGCTTTCCATTGGTAGATTTCACCAGCATGATCAATATTGGAGAAGATGGCCATCTGGTCTAAGGAGTTACTCAAGTGGCTGAGTTTAGGAAGAGGGCTCACACCTGGTGGTGTTTGACACATAAAAAGTGGATTCTGAGTTTTAGGTAATATTTGAAGGTCTGAGTAGAGGAGGAGAGCTTAAGCCTGAGGGTTTCTCACACATAGAAACAGCACTGGCTGACACAGCAGGAAAGGAAGGATCATTGAAACTGCCAGATCTATAACTAGATAGGTGCCCTGGTTTCCTGGGAAGTTCTGTACACTTCTGCCTCTGATGCTACCTGATAACGTGGCTTTTGCTGAAGCACATCTCTTATAAGGGCTGATAAATGAGGGAGAAGTTGGATTCCTGGTGAGGGGAGTTCCTTAATGGTCTAAACTGAGGAGGACAGCCAGCATCCAAATGTCTCTGGCACACAGAATCTGGACTGGCAGAGAAATCAGGAACTTCACCACCATTGTTGGAGGTAGGCCCTTAGTGAAGTCCACTTCCAATTCTCCTGGACAGTTTTGGACCCTTCTTCTGAAATTTCTTAGCTCATCTATTCTTAAACTAGATCTGAAAAACTGAGGAGACAGAAGAATACCTGTTTGCCCCTAACTGGACCACAAGGTAAAGCTTTTGCATGGGAGGAGTTTCTATCGCAATATTGCATGAGTAAGAGACAGAGGAGTCTGAGGCTCTAGACCCCTAAGGCACTGTAGCAAGGAAGAATATGTATGACCTGACTCCAAAATCTCATTGATTGAATCGCATGTTTTGTTTTGTTTATTTTTGAGTCAGGGTCTGTCATTGAGGAAACTCTTTTCCTCACAAGCCTGTAAGTGATCTAATTCTACCCAGAAAAACAATCCTGCTCATTTAGGGGAAACATCCTGCAATACATTTCTTCAGCCTGGCTGGGTGTCTACCTTAGTTCAAAAGTGTTGCGGGTCGACTTTTAGCAGAAAGCGGCTATCAGCTTTGCAGCCATCTTGAGCCATATACCCTGACATGTGACTTGGATTACAATAGCCTACAACAGCTGAGAACACTCCGATAATCTTGGTTTAGATACCTTGAGATTAAGGTTTGTGAGATTAAAGGTGTGTGACTTAAGAGTGTAATTTAGAGATAAGATTTAGAGACAAGACCTAAGGGCATGATTAAAGGTGTGACCAAATGGCATGGCTTAGAAGTGAGACATATAAAAGGCAGAGACAGAACAGATCAGAATCAGACACATCAGACATTAGGGAGACACAGCAGAGAGAAGACAGGTAGCAGGCACTTGGAAGAAGTAACTTGGAACTTGGAGGGACTAGGAGCTAGGGACTAGGCACTAGGAACTCAAGACTTAGGACTTAGACTGAAGAATAAACGGGATTGGATTACACTCTGTCTGGTCTGCATTCTTCGAGTCCATCCTCACTCTCGCTCTTGCTGAACCCCAACCCACAGGCTGGAGTGGCAGCTTGGGCCGGGATACAGTAGCAGGCAAACGTTGGGTGGCCCGGGCCTCAACATTTTGCTTGGGCTGCGACATTTTTTTTTGGCCGCCCCAACGTGGGGCTAGTGTGGACCCCAACACAAAAGACTCAGGAGACAGAGGCAGGTGCATCTCTGTGAGTTCCAGGTTTTCTCTACAGACCACTTTACAGGACAGAGAGCTACAGAGAAAAAACTCAAAATTACAAATATGCATGTATAGATATGAATATGTATATGATCATATTCTTTCTCCTCCCCAAGTTCTTATCCCCATATGTGGGGAGCTGACAGAAGGTGGCTATCATCCTTGCAGCCATCTTGAGCCATATACCCTGATAAGAGACTTGATTAAATTAACCTATAACAGCTGAGCACACTCTGATAACATCTTGTCTTAGATACCCACTATCTTCCCTTCGGTGTGTGAGACTTAAAGGTGTGTGACTTAAGGAGTGACTTGGAGATCAGATTTAGAGATAAGACCTAAGGTCATGATTAAAGGCGTGACTTAGAGTCATGTCTTAGAAGTGAGACATATAAAAGGCAAGAGGCAGACAGAACAGTGGAACAGAGAATCAGACACTTCAGAGACTACAACTTAGGAGTAGCAGTAGACATTAGACACTCGGAAGAGAACAACTTAGAGTACAACTTGGGAGTAGGAATTAGGTTTAGGAGAACAACTTGGAGTTAGTTATTAGACATTAGGCACTTCGCACTTGGAAGAAGAAACTTGGAACTTGGAGGCACTAGGGACTAGGAACTAGGGACTAGGAACTCAAGACTTGGAACTTGGAGAGAAAAAAAGAGACTGAAGGATAAATGGGATTGAATCACACTCTGTCTGGTCTCCATTCCTTGTCCATCCTCACTCTCTCTCTTGCTGAACCTTGACCTGTAGACTGGAGCAGCTTGGGGCAGTGCAGGCTAACAAGTTAGTCCCCAAGGCTTTTGGCAGTGTGGGTTCCAACATTGACAGAGTGGTCTGAGACATTCTGGCTCCCAAGCGTGGGGCAGCTCAGGCCACAACACCCATATATGCCCATCATACTTTCAAATCATTCTCTATCATACTGAAAATTAAAAGGTAAATTAAACCCATGTGAATAGCTCACACCACACCAAATAATGGGGTCTACTCATACCAAAAATTGCCCATCTGACCACATGTCCTACCTGAGTGTTGGGTTGTTTTTTCCAGAGTATAACAACCTCTGAGTAACCCCAATAAAACTCGTAGTTAAGCTAGGCACCTTGTATCCCTTATCTCTCCAAGACTTCTAACATGAAGGAGAGTTGGTTTCTGCCAAAGGCTTTTTCAGCAGCTAGTGAGATAATCGTGGGACTTTTTCTTTCATATTGTTAATATGGTGAATAACAGGCATGAATCTTCATGTATTGAAGCAACTTTTTATCCCTGGGAAGAAAACTACTTGACCATAGTGGGTGATTTCTTCGATGTGTTCTTTGACTGGGTGCCTGAGAATTTGCTGAGTGCTTTTGCATCAATGTTCATAAGGGACATCAATAAGTAAAATTTAGTTATTCTCAAAAACTGTATTAGGGGTAACTTAGATTACTAGGTCAAACCCTGTGGAACATTCTTCACATCTACAGAGAATTAAAATTAATCACAAAAGCAATTGCAAATTCTCCAAAAAAAAAAAAAAAAAGACTAGGTGAAGTTCTTTGCCAGAGTATTGGTCTATATTTGTGTGTGAGATCCTGGAACCAAAACCTAATATTGTGTAGTAAATTTTAAAATAGTAAGAGACTGAACATTGTTAGGCCATGTCTAAGACTTTGGTCTTTATCTTACCAGGGTCCACATGTGGATATTAGAAAAGAACATGTGGAAACTGGTTTTGCCTTTCTGCTATGTGAACATAAACTTGGGGTTGACGGCACAGTGTGTTGTACTATCACAGTAGCTTCAGATTTTTTACTTACTGGCTGAACTCAAACTCACTGTACATCTGAATTTTTCCCTTGACTGCTGAACAAATGCAGTCATTAGAGGCCAAGATCTCTTGTGTGAGCATTTACAATACCCTTTGTCTGATATTGAGTAGTTCATGGTGACATTCTGTCCTAAATGCATATTCCATCTGTTTTCTTTCTTTCTTTCTTTCTTTCTTTCTTTCTTTCTTTCTTTCTTTCTTTCTTTCTTTCTTCTTTCCTTCCTTCCTTCCTTCCTTCCTTCCTTCCTTTCTTTCTTTCTTTCTTTTTTTTTTTTGAAAACTTGTGTCTCAGGGAACAATTTGTCCTGCTTCCTCTTATTGTCACCATACCTTTGTCTCTGTCTTTGTATTTCTGTCTCTCCATGTCTCTATGTCTTTCTCTCTTTCTCTGTCTTTCTCTCTGTCTTTGTCTCTGTCTCTCTCTCTCTTTATCTGTGTGTGTGTGTGCTTCTGTCTTTCTATGTCTCTCTCTCTCTCTCTTTCTTTAATTTTTTGAGAAAGTGTTTCTCTGAATAGGCCTGGCTCTCCTAGAACTTTCTCTGTAGACCAAGCTGGACTCAAACTCACAGAGACAGAACTTCCTCTGCCTCTCAAGTACTGGGAATAAAGTCCTCAGCCTCCACTGCTCAGTCTTTATCTAGATTCTCTAGACTCTATATAGACAGTGGTCCTGAAGGTGGTCTTGGTATAAGCCAGAAAGACAAGAAAGCATTTATACTAATTATAGAAACCTTGACCAATGCACTTTCTATTGAAAATATTCTAACCAATATTCTTATTTCATGTCAGTCTTTTTAAATCGTAAATGGACCTGGAACTTGTTAGGTAGTTGAAGATGACTTTGAGGAACTGGAATTATCAGTATGTCCCACCACACAGTAGGCCTGGTAGTGAGGATGGTGCCCACTCTGTCCACTGAGCTCCAACACAACACTTTTGTTTTGTTTGATTTGCTGAGAGACCTCAGTGGAAGAATAAGGACATTAACCACCCATAAAATGTTTGACCCAAAAATGTTCAGGTATAAAAGAATTCAGAACAAAGGGAGAGAGAGAGAGAGAGAGAGAGAGAGAGAGAGAGAGAGAGAGAGAGAGAGAGAGAGAGAGAGAGAGAACAGCCCAATTTGAGGCTCATTCCATGGGCAAGCACCAATTCCTGACAATATTATGCTTACACGCAGGACCTTAACATAACTGTCCTCTGAGACACTCCATCCAGTAGCTGAAACAGAGATAGAGAACCAGAACCAAACATTGGACTCTTCTAGAAAAGCTGGGGAAATATTGAAGGGGCTAGGAACTGAAGAGGAAGACCAACAGAGTCAACAACCTGAACACTTGGGGGCTTCAGAGATTGAACCACAAACCCAGAGCAGCCACATGATAGACCGAGACCCTGCACATATAAAGCAGATGGGCAGCTTTTTCTTTATGCATGTCCCCAAACAGCTGGAAGGGAGACTGTCCCTCAATATGTGTTCTGTCTGTGGATCTCATTTCCTAGCTGGAATGCCTTACTTGGCCTCAGTGGGAAAGGATGAGCTGACACCCTCAGAAGTTTGATGTACTAGGGTTTAGTGATCCCCAGATGGGTCTCCCTCTTCCTAGAGGAGACTAGAAAGGTGGAATGGGATGAGAAATTGTTGGAAATGTGGCTATTGGGAGAAGAGGGGAGTGGATATTCATGTGAAAAGAGAATAAATTATTACTGAATGAAAAAAGAAAGAAAATATCATATTACATCCAATCCCCACCTCTTCCCCACCCCACACTCTACCCATGCAATGCCAGATGTTCTCTCTCTCTCTCTCTCTCTCTCTCTCTCTCTCTCTCTCTCTCTCTTATCATTTTACTTATTTATGTTCAACATGTTTCCCCCACATCCTGAGTCCCCCTCCTGGACTTCTTCCCTCTCTCACCTTTGGCTCTGAGAGAGTGTTCCTCCATCCTTATTCCCCATATGCTCCCATCCCTCACTTCCGCCTTCCTCCTAACATGTCACACCCCTCCCACATTCCCCTTGCCTGGGGCATCAGTGCTCTACAGGATTAGGCAGATCCTCTCCCACTGATGCCAGACAAGGCAGTCCTCTGCTACAAATGTGTCAGGGGCCACAGAGCAGCACTTGTATGCTTTCTGGATAGTGACTTACTCTGGGTCAGGCTTAATTGACACTGTTGGTCTTTCTATGCAGTTACCATCCCCATTCAGCCCCTCAGATCTTCCCCTAGCTATTCCATAGGAATACATGCCCTCAGTGCAGTAGTTGGCTGTATGTATCTACATGGGTCTGAGTCAGCTACTGCTAAAGCCTCTCAGAGGACAGCTATGCTAGGCTCCTGTCTGCAAGCACAAGACATCAGTAATAATAATGGGGTTTGGTGTCTGCCCATGGGATGGATCCCAAGTTGGGCCAGTCACCTGATGGCCTTTCCTTCAGTCTTTGTTCCAAGTTTGCCTCTTCATGTCTTTTACACAGGAACCATTCTGGGTCAAAAGTTTTGAAGGATGGTTGATGGACCCATGCCACCACTAAAGACCCTATCTGAACTTGGTCTCTTCAGGTTCCATCTCATCACTGTTGAACATTTCAGCTAAAGTCATCCCCATTGAGTCCTGGAAGCCTCTCACATCCCAGGTCTATGGGACTTTCTAAAGGTTCCACCTGCCCCCTCTGCACCTGCACCTCCTGCAGTTGCATATTTTCATTCAGTCTCTTGCCCACTGGGCTTCTCTCCTGTCTCCATCCATAGCAAATCTTTCCCCCATTTCTCCCTTCACCCTAACACCAACATCCCTATCTTTGTCTGCCTCCTGTGATTATTTTGTTCCTCCTGCTGAGTGGGATTGAAGTATCTTCATCTGTACCTCTCTTTCTGCTAAACTTCTTAGCATCTGTATGTTAAACATTATGTATTTTGGATAATATTCACTCATCAGTGAGTCCATACCACACATGCACTTTTGGTTCTGTCTTCCCTCACTCAGAATGATATTTTCTAATTCCATCTTTTTACTTACAAAATTCATAATGTCCTTCTTTTTAAAAACTGATTTGTATTCCATTTTATAAATGACTTACATTTCCATTCTTAGGTTAAGGAACATCTGGATTGTTTCCAGCTCCTGGCTATTACTATGAAAATATGAAAAAGGGTACTATGAAAATAGTGGAACATCTCTCCTTATGGTATTATAGTGCATATATTGGTATATGCCCAGGAGCCATATGGCTAGGTCGTCAGGTTCCTCATTCACTACATCCTAGACAGCATGAGCTGGCACTTGAGTTTTTGATCTTAGCCATTCTGATTGGTGTAGTGTGGAATTTAATGGTCATTTTCATTTGCATTTCCCTGATGACTAAGGATGTTAAACATTTCTTTAAATGCCCTCTGTCATTTGAGCTTACACTGTTGAGAATTCTCTGTTTACCTTTGTATTCAGTTTTTAAACTATTTTACTTATTGATATTCCAAGGATGGAGAGAAACCAGGAAGGCCAGGAAAAGCAGTATTAATATGTAGCCTCTGGGGGTGGAATGAGAGGAAACCCTCTAGAAAACACCAGAGACCTGGGAGATGAGAAACTCTCAGGACTCAATGGGGGGACCTTAGCCAAAATGTACAACAGTGGGAAAGGGAACTCCAAGAGTCCACCTCCAGTAGAGATTCAGGACCTCAAGTCAAAAGATGGTGTTACAAACACACAGAATTGCTTCCTTCTAAAAGAACTGCAGGGACAAAAATGGAGAATTGACTGAAAGAAAGGTGGTCCAGTGAGTGGCCCAAATTGGGATCCATTTCATGTGGGGCCACCGAGGCCTGTTCTTATTACTGATGCTGTGATGTGCTTACAGGAGCCTAGAATCCCTTTTCTCTGAGAGGCCCTAGCAGCAGCTGAATGAGACATAAACAGATTCTTACCCTCAAACATTGGATGCAAGTCAGAGACCCCTAAGGCTGAAATAGGGAAAGAAATGAAGAAGCTGAAGGGGAGGGCACCCCATAGGATAGAAGAGCAGTGTCAAATAACCTGGACCCCTGGGAGTTTCCAGAGACTGAGTAACCAATCATGCAGCATACATGGGCTGCTACAAAGCCCCTAGCACATATATAGTAGAGGGCTGCCTCACTGGGAGATTAGCCTGATCCTTGAGAGGCTTGAGGACCCAGGGAAGGAGCATGCATTAAAAAGAGGCAGAAGATTAGCACTAATTGACATAGTTAGTTTGAGGCCAAGCAGAGAAATTCAATGAGAAGCTGACAGAGCCAGATTAAAGAAGTCAGATTGTAAACAAGATTGAACTAAAACAGTTGAATTGAACCAGGTTGCCAGAGTTCAGAAAGAGCTATAAATTGTGAGTTATACAGGAGTAAGACTCCAAGATGACAATTACATCAGAGAAAATGAGGGATACTTTTATATTTTGATCCTTGGAACAGTGATCAAGCATAGACATGGATCCAAGCAAGGTGCAATAACTTACTGGGTGCCTGGTGAGTTGGAGTTGTGAATATAGTTTGTATATGATGTGTAGGCTTGTGGGGAGTTACCTTCATGAAGGAGAGTAGGACCTGGTAGAGGAGATCCTTTGGTAGTGTTCTGGAGATATTGTGTGTGTGTTTGGAGGTAAAGGTCCATCAAAAGTCCAGCTTGATGGGTATAGGGCCTTGAGAAAATACGGAATTTTGCAAGTTTTCATCATAGCTATGAACACTGAGATCCATAGGAGTTCAAGAATCATAGAAGACCTGGGGATGGTGCTGCTCAGACTAGGATGCTAGTCGGTAATGCCAGGGAAATATGATAGCCAAAAACCAAATAGGGCCAATCTGATACAACTGACAGCAGGGTCTTTATTCTATTCAAGCTAACTCACTGCTTCCACCACCACCCCCCCCCCAACAATGCACTGCTGTCACGCAGGACAGTTTTGGTGGTGGGGGAGCCCCAGATGTCTTTCAGGGTAAGACTTTAGGGGAAGCAGCAAGCAGGGAGTACAAGTGCAAGCATCTAATTTGAAAGCTACTGTGGTCTTTAAGATAATTGGCTGGTGCTGAGAGTCATATCATAAACTTAATTTCTGCACTCCTCTGTATTGGTGGTCATTAGGCAGGGTGTCAGCTTGTAATCTCGGGGTGCAGGTTTTTGGGGGAATAATTTGGAGACACTGGTCTTGTTGAGGGTGTACACTGGAAATGCTGTTCTTGTTGGGGATTAGCTGATAGACTGGAAATAGGCTCAGGTTTTGTTGGGGGTCAACTTGGAATCTAATGCAAGGTACCAGACTGTTAGTTTACCTGAATCACACTTAGGTCAGGTTCTCTGAAATGGAGTCTGCATTTAAAAGATTTGACATCTTATCCCCCAATCATGGGATGAAAATAGTAACAGGGCTATATCTTTGTCATGTCCCTGGGGCATGGGTAGGAGCCCATCAGTGGGAGACAGGAGGGAGTCTTGAGGCTGAATTCTCCTCCTGATGACCAGGGTCTTCAACTGCAAATGGATGCGTGGTGGATCCATGCTGCAACTCTGTAGCACAGGGTCCCTTTAAACTCTAGTGACCCATGACAATGTCCCTTAACTAGGACCCAGTCTCCAGGCTAATGTTGATGGAACTTCGGGTATGAACCTGTTTTATCGAAAGCATGAAGTTTAAGCCAAACACATTTGTGGACCCATTGGACACTCTTGAAATTGTGTAGCAATTAGCAATTGTCTGTTTCTGTAATAACCTCTGCCAGTAGGTGAACCAAAAATAACTTTAAAAGGGGTGAGTTGTATCTGGTATGAGTAGTTCTATATTCTATAAAGGATGAATGGGAGAAGAACCACCCAGACACCATCGGTCTCTAAGGTCAATTTAGTCAAGGTCTCTTTTAGGGTTCTGTTTATCTCTAGTACCTGTCCTGAACTCTGGGGTCTGTAAGCACAATGAAGTTTCCATTCAAAACCCAGAATATTAGCTAATCTCTAACTTAGCTGGGACATTAATGTAGGTCTATTGTTTGACTCTATAAGCTTAGAAAAACCAAACCTTGGGAAATTTTCTTTTAGTAGTTTCTTTGTTACCATTTGCACAGACTCATGCTTAGGTGGAAAAGTCTTAGTCTATCCTGCTAAGGTATTTATGAACACCAATAAATATCTGTATCTAAATGTTTTTTGGTTTTACCTCTGTGAAGTCTGTTTCCTGATAGACTTCTGGCTTGGTGCTCTGGTATTGAGTACCAGGGTTCTTCTCACTGGCAACCACATTAGTCAATTGACAGGCCTTATAGCTTTTAACAATTTTAGCTGTTTTAAAATTGGCACTTCTAATTCTGATGTAAGTTATGTATTCTCCAGGATTCTGTATATGAAGAACAATTCATCTTTTTTTTGGTATCTATATACTTATTTTTTTCTCGTACAATTAGTTTGTAATCAGTCAGCTGTCCTCTGTCATCTCTTATATCTCTGAGACTTGAGCAGGGTTTTGGCCCAGATTATACCTTTTGTGAGGTCAGAGGATGTGGAATCTCTTGGGTTAGGGCAATCAAAGACATAAAGGCCCAATTTCTAGGGCCACTTACTGGGCTGTCTTGTTGCCCTTTGCATTAGAGTTTAGTCCTTCCTTCTGTCATCAAAAGGCCTCTCTATATAAATAGCCCCATGTATATGAGTGGTAGCAAAAGCTATCTGTGTCTCTTGTCTTTTCTTAGCTCTAATGCCTTGGTCAGAGCTGTCAATTCAGCTGTTTGGGCTGACATTTCTGCCAAGAGTGACTCTGCTTATATGATTTTAGTTGCCCCAGTATACCCCTGTCCATCCTGAATGAAGCTGTTGCCATTGGTTGCCATCTGAGGAGTCATGCAGAGGCCCATCAATGGAGCTCAGGGTCAGGCAGCAGGGCAGCTGAAAAGTTATCGTGGGGGCATTCAAGAAGAGAGGCTGGGAATGAGTCATTCTGCCATCATCTTTAACCAGGAGGTTGTTGCTGCACTGATGTTTAAACAGGTGGGGGGGGGGGGGGCGCTTCTGCCAGTTAGTGATACATAGGCCATTGGCTGATGCCAGGACTCCAAGTCTGAGTATGCATCCCCCAGGGTCTACGGAGGTCACCTGTAGGTGACAAAGTAAGGCTTTCTTTGCAGAGGCTCTTTCTTTGCAGAGGACTATTTCTTTGCAATAGTCCAAAATATTTAGGTCCTCAAAGAGGTCTTGAGGGTTTTTTGTTTCTTTGTTTCTTTGTTTTCTCCTGTTGCTCCTGGGAAGTTATTTATAAAGACTTTATGAAGAGAGTTTATCTTCAGGTTTTAGCAAGACAGAATGTTGGACTTTACTATCAACCAAAAGCTGGTGAGTTTGCTTTTCACTTTTAGGGTCACCCTGGGCTTGGGGAGAGGGCACTTTTTTTTAATCTTAAGGGCCTCCCTTCTCTTCTGCTTTGGTCATGGATGCCAACAGGATCTTTGCCAGGTCTCAAGTCCTTTGCTCCTGTCCTCTCATCTCTTTCTCCTCTGTAGTCTCTCTTCCATTAAATACTCTCTCTGCCACTATCACTAAGTCCCTCAGACTCCTTTCTCCTAACCTCTCAATCCGCTGAAACTTTCTCTTAATGTCTGATGCTGTCTGACTAATAAAGCTAGAGCAACTGCTGCCTTTTCTTCTGTGTTTCAGGGTCCATTGGGTGTATTGTTGCAATGTCTTCATGACTCTCTCTAAGAAAGCTGTAGGGCTTTTCTTTTCTCCTGACCATGTTCATCCACTCTGGCCAAATTTGAGATCTGCCAGCAGAGCCTGACGGTAGACAGAGACCCTCCTCTTGCCTTCAACGGTGTTAATATTCCAGTCTGGGTGAGTTAGGGGGAAGCAAGCACCAATAGTTTCTTGATTACTAGTGGGCTCCCATGTGGGGCCAGGAACCATCTTTCTGACCTGTTTTGTGCTGATGGGAACTTGTAGAATGTGGTAGACATAGCCTGCCTCATATTAATACGTTGGTTACAGGCAAAGTCATCTTGTCAAAGTCACCACTCAAAGCCATCTGTCAAAGTGACCACATCAAAGTCATCTGCTCCAAGTTCCCTCCTCAATGTATCTTGTAACAAGAAACACTAACACAACATACAAAAACAAATAAAGCCTTTCCTGCCTATCAAGCAAAGCAAGAAACAACCAGAAAGTTGCACTCATGTAAAAGGCCTCTCTATGACATCCAAAATACAAGTCCAACCTTTTCTCTCTATCAGGCAGAAATGAGAAACACCCAAAAGTGGTGCACACACAGAAGAAAAGAACCAGATTGTGGGGTGTCTCTCAGCTCTCCTAAGCCCACAGCTATCCCAGACTGAGACTCAGGACATCTTCTGTCCCCACCATAGCCACGGCTCCCAGTGATGTCTATCCCTAACTGCAATGTGTCATCGGTACAAAATCAAGGTCTTGTTCCCAGACAGATGTAGCATCATCTAGAATCAGTAAACAGAAAAAGGCACAACCAGCACCAAAAGCAAGCAAAATCAGAAAAATATACAGCCTGTAGTAACAAGAACCAACAAAAAGGTGGTGTTCACAGAAGACGGATAAGATGCCACTCAGAATCTGTGAACAGAGTCAGCCAGAAAAACCAAAACCAGAAAAAGATACAACCTGCAGTAACAAGAACCAACCAGATGGTGGCGCTCACACACGACAACCATCTGTACCACACAAATGTTTACTCAGACCTGAAAAATTACCATGACAACATAAGTCATTTATCTTTACATAAGTTTTCATTCTCCTCTAAATCTCACAGAAAGTTTCTAACCTTCAGACAAATCAGCAGCTGCGCAAATCACAAGCCTTTGCCTTGCTCAGCAAGTACTGATCTACTCTGACCATAGAGAAAACTTCTGACACTCAGACAGATACCTTGGCATGGCTCACACCTAGAAAACTTACCATGGCAACACAAGCCATCAGGTTCCACACAAATAAATCATCTCAGCACGGCTGGAAGAGCTCCATATTTACCTCTACACAGCTTGCTTTTGTTCGCTCTGCAGATCTCACAGAAATCTCAGACAATTTCAGTCCTCAGACAGGCAAGAAGCAGGAGGTTAACACAGTGGTACAAACATAAAAACAGAAATACCTAGACTAGTTTTGCTGGCTTCAAGACCCTCCAGATAGGTAGTCCTGAGTGTCATGGGGAACTTCCCGGATAATGCACCAATATGTAGGGCCAGAGAAATGTTAGTGATCCACCAAAACACAGGCGATCTGATGCAACTCACAGCCTGGTCTTTATTCTATTCAAGCTACTTTGGGCCCTGCCCCTTCCCATCCCCCACCCCCACAATGCACCATTGCTATACAGGAGCACGCAACACATTAGCCTCATGTATAAGAAGTCTAGAGGAATGGATGTGGAGGCCTGAGTATAGAAGTTAGGGACAGTGAGGATCCTCTGATCTAGTTTTCTTTTATTTCCAGGATCTCCTGTGCAGTGAGGTCTCCCAATTGGACCAAATTGCCATGCAATGCTAAGGTCTCCAGTTCCCCCAGGCTTCCCATTGCCACCTGATCCACAAATAATCAGAGGACACTCTGTAACTCCAAGCAACACATCCTTTAGGTCTCCAGGGAACCTAGACTTTAAAGCTTCTCAAGGTGCCTCAGGTCTACCAAGTCACCAACTTCTCCTGGCATCTTAAGTGCCTTTGATGTCACAAGTTTCTCCTAATGATTCAAGGAGGCGGATGATAGACCCCACTTTATTCATCAAGGAAAAAAGCTGGTCCTGGAAGAGTATCTTGATAAGTGCAAGTGCCCAGGCATGGAACACCACATGGCACTGGCTCAAAGGCTTGGATTGATGGACCACAAGATCAAGGTCTGGCCCCTCTTGTCTCTCCCCCTTCCCTACTGAGGTAGACATTCCCCCTTCACCCACACTTACACTTCCCTGATACACCCGTGTCTTTGGCCCAGTTCCAAGTGGTAGAAGGGCTGTAAATGTGTATTCAGGGCTCAATTTGCACCCCCTGTAGCTTCTCAATGCAGAATTCTGATACACTGGGCAGGCATATCAGTTCCACACAGTGACAGGGAGGCATAGACATCAGGGCTTTCCTCAAAACTTCTGACTCTTAAAAAGACATATCCTTATTCTGTGGCTTTCATGTCCAGGTCATGCTACCTCCTTGCTTCTTGAGTCCAGGAGCCTTTGAGTTCTGTGATGTATTTCTTAGTAAAGACTACGTACCAGGCTTTTCACCCAGCTTGCTTAGATTTGGTGTGCAAATGGTGTGCAAGGTCTTGCTTTATGTCTGTTTTTGTTTTTGCTGTTGTTGTTCTTTTTGTTTTTTGTTTTTTTTCTTTTTTTGGCTTTTTAGACACAAACACACACACACACACACACACACACACACACACACACACAAAACTATCTGGAAATCCTGAATGTGGAACTAAGATAGGCCTACAGATGCCAAAGACTATGAACTTCCTGTTTCCTCTGCCAGCACAGTTTCTGTGCCCCAGATGCATTTGGATGTCAGCTGTACTCTGATAATCAGACCACCTATTTCCTCTCCAGACCAGGAATCCAACTTCTCCACTGTTAGTATTCTGTCTAAACTCCACCTCCACAGTTACCTGGCAACAGCTAGGTAGGCTCCTCCCCACAGTTACCTAGCAACAGCCAGGTAGGCTCCTCCCCACAGTTACTTGGCAACAGCCAGGTAGGCCTGGCCCACTATAAAATGGGCTGCTTGCCACCTCCTCTCTCTCTTAATCACTTGTTCTCTTGCCTCTAGTTTCTCTGTCCCTTCTCCCCTCCCTTCTTCCCTTCCCCCTCTCTCCACTTGGTCATGGCCGGCCTCTACTTCTCTTCTTCCTCTCTCTTCTTCCTCTCTTCTTTCATCTTCTCCTCCCATCTTTGCCCTATCTCCTGAATAAACTCCCCCCTCCCCCTTGGAACCATTTGGTCTGGAGTGGTCTGTTCTAAGCTGTGCGGGGATGTCTACCATGAATGTCTAACACTGGTGCATATTGGGCCGAGATGAAAACTTCGAACCATGACCCAAGGTGCATTGGCTGCCACAGCCGCTGGCTGCTGTGACCTGCAGGACTGATGCCACATGGTCTGCTGCTACTGCAGCCAACCACACTGCCCGCTGCCACCGCCATTACCACATGGACTCCATCCGCAGCCACCTGCTGTCACTGACCTCCTGAATTTCCACTGCTGCTGCAGCCAACTCTACTTGCCAACACAGGCTCACGAAACTCCCACCTCCTGAGCTGTGCCACTTCGGGGGAGGGGTGGGGCTGGGGGTGCGGGGGGGGGCTCTACTCGGTGCTCTGATGGATGGGCTAGGCACCCAGGCAGGCCTACACAGACCTCATGGTTCCACCTTGCCTAATAACAGACTGTATAAGCCTGCAAACACACACAGGCATGTTGATTGGCATGGAGATTCCAATTGGCAGGAGGGACACTAGACACCCAGATAGGGCCTTGCCAGCCTTCCCTGGGCTGAGGGGTTGGCATTTCAATGCTCCAGTCCATATGACTGGCCTCCTGGCTGACCTACACATATGACTTTGGCCACTGGGTGACTTTCCCTCCTCGGAAACAGTTCACAGTCCCCCCACAAGCTCTTGCAGCTGCCAGAAATCCTGGTACCAGGTTGAACTGCTTTCTGGTGATCTCCAGGAGTTCACCGAAGCCCTTAGATATTCTCTTGATGACCTGATATCTAGTCTGTTTTATTACAGACTTTTCTTTCGAGACACCAATACGAATAGCTCAGAAAGTTCCCCACCCCTTGACCCACTGGGCAATACATTGTCTTTGGCACACAATCCCCCAAAACCCAGAGGAGGCTGGACTCCCAGGAGCTCTAACATGCCCAGGAACATAGATAATAGGATCACAGGAACTAAGGAGCTTGGTCACACCAGGATTTCAGTATCCCAGAAGCAGCCTGACTCCCAAGAGCTCTGACACCCAGGATCTCAGGATCACAGGATCACAGAGACAGCTGGACTCTGATTAGTTCTGACACAACTAATATAACAGGACAGACAGGCTCCAGTCAGAGACAGTGAGTGAAGGTAGCACTAGAGATAACTAGATGGCAAAAGGCAAGTGCAAGAACATAAGCAACAGAAACCAAGGCTACTTGGCATCATCAGAACCTAGTTCTCCCACAATAGCAAGTCCTGAATACCGCATGATACCAGTAAAGTAAGACTCAGGATTTAAAATCACTTTTCATGCAGATGATAGAGGACTTTAAGAAGGATATAAATAACTCCCTCAAATAAATACAAAAGAACACAGGTAAGCAGGTAGAAGCCCTTAAACATGAAACACAGAAATTCCTTAAAGAATTACAAGGAAACACAACCAAACAGGTGAAGAAATTGAATGAAACAACCCAGGACATAAAAATGGAAGTGGAAACAATAAAGAAATCACAAAGAGAAACTACCCTGGAGACAGAAAACCTATGAAAGAGATCAGGAATCATAGATGCTAGATAACCAACAGAATACAAGAGATAGAAGAGAGAATCTCAGGTGCAGGAAATACCATGGAAAACATTGATACAACCATCAAAGAAAATGCAAAATACAAAAAGCTCCTAACCCAAACATCCAGGAAATCCAGGACACAATGAGAAGACCAAACCTAAGAACAATAGGTATAGATGAGAGTGAAGATTCCCAACTTAAAGGGCCAGTAAATATCTTCAAAAAATCATAGAAGAAAACTTCACTAACCTTAAAATGCCCATAAACATACAAGAAGCCTAAGTGCTCCAAATAGACTAGACCAGAAAAGAAATTCCCCCTGTCACATAATAATCAAAACACCAAATGCACAAAACAAAGACAGAATATTAAAAGCAGTAAGGAAAAAAAGGCAAGTAACATATAAAGGCAGACCTATCAGAATTACACCAGACTTCTCACCAGAGACTATAAAAGCCATAAGATCCTGGACAGATATCATACAGACACTAAAAGAACACAAATGCCAGCCCAGGCTACTATGCCCAGCAAAACTCTCAATTACCATAGATGAAGAAACCAAGATATTCTATGACAAAACCAAATTTATACAATATCTTCCCACAAATCCAGGCATACAAAGGACAATAGAGGGAAAACTCCAACAAAAGGAAGGAAATTATACCCTAGAAAAAGCAAGAAAGTAATCTTCCAACAAACTAAAAAGAAGATAGCCACACAAACATAACTCCACGTCTAATAGCAAAAGTAACAGGAAGCAACAATCACTTTTCCTTAATATTTCTTAACATCAATGGAATCAATTCCTCAATAAAAAGACATAGACTATTGAACTGAATACATAAACAGGAACCAACATTTTGCTGCATACAGGAAACCCACCTCAGTGACACAGACAGAAACTACATCAGAATGAAAGGCTGGAAAATAGCTTTCCAAGCAAATGGTCCCAAGAAACAAGCTGGAGTAGCCATTCTAATATCGAATAAAATCAACTTTCAACTAAAAGTTATCAAAAAAGATAAAGAAGGACACTTCATACTCATCAAAGAAAAATCAACCAAGATGAAATCTCAATTCTGAACATCTATGCTCCAAATGCAAAGGCACCCACATCCATAAAAGAAACTTTACTAAATCTCAAAGCACACATTGCACCTCACACAATAATAGTGGGAGACTTCAACACTCCAATCTCACCAAGGGAGAGATCATGGAAACAGAAACTAAACAGGGATACAGTGAAACTAAGAGAAGTTATGAATCAAATGGATTTAGCAGATATTTATAGGACATTTCATCCAAAACCAAAAGAATATACCTTCTTCTCAGCACCTCATGGTACCTTCTCCAAAATTGAGCATATAATTGGTCACAAAAGAGGTCTCAACAGATACAAGAAAATTGAAATAGTCCCAAGCATCCTATTAGATCACCACAGACTATAGCTGGTCTTCAATAAAACTAGGAACTGGTTCTTTGAGAAAATCAACAAGATAGATAAACTCTTAGCCAGACTAACCAGAGGGCACAGAGGCAGTATCCAGATTAATAACATCAGAACTGAAAAGGGAGACATAACAACAGAAATTGAGGAAATTTAAAAAATCATCAGATCCTACTACAAAGGCCTGTACTCAACAAAATTGAAAAATCTTGATGAAATGGACAATTTTCTAGACAGGTACCAGATACCAAAATTAAATAAGGAGCAGATAAACCATCTAAACAGTCCTATAAACCCTAAAGAAATAGAAGCAGTCATTAAAAGTCTCCCCACCAAAAAAGTCTGGGACCAGATGGTTTTAGTGCAGAATTCTATCAGACCTTTCAGGAAGACCTAATACCAATTGTCTTCAAGCTAATCCATCAAATAGAAACAGAAGGAACAATACCCAACTCGTTCTATGAAGCTACCATTACGCTCATACCTAAACCACAGAAAGACCCAACAAAGAAAGGGAACTACAGACCAATCTCTCTTATGAATATTGATGCAAAAAATACTCAGTGAAATTCTCTCAAACCGAATCCAACAACACATCAAAACAATTATCCATCATGATCAAGTAGGCTTTATCCCAGGAATGCAGGGATGGTTCAATATTTGGAAATCCATCAATATAATTAACTACATAAATAAACTCAAAGAAAAAAAATCACATGGTCATCTCACTAGATGCTGAAAAAGCATTTGATAAAATTCAACATCCCTTCATGTTAAAAATCTTGAAAAGATCAGGAATTTAAGGCTCATACCTAAACATAGTAAAAGCAATATACAGCAAGCCAGTAGCCAACATCAAACTAAGTGGAGAGAAACTTGAAGCAATCCCACTAAGATCAGGGACTAGACAAGGCTGTCCACTCTCACCTTACCTATTTAATATAGTACTGGAAGTCCTAGCCAGGGCAATTAGACAAGAAAAGCAAGTAAAAGGGGTACAAATAGGAAAGGAAGAAGTCAAAATTTCACTATTTGCAGATGATATGATAGTATACTTAAGTGACCCTAAAACTTCCACCAGAGAACTCCTAAACCTGATAAACAACTTTAGCAAAGTGGCTGGATATAAAATTAACTCACACAAATCAGTAGCTTTCCTCTACTCAAAGGATACACAGGCTGAGATAGAAATTAGGGAAAAGACAGCCTTCACAATAGCTACAAGTAATATAAAATATCTTGGAGTGAATCTAACCAAGCAAGTGAAAGATCTGTATGACAAGAACTTCAAGTCTCTGAAGAAAGAAATTGAAGAAGATCTCAGGAGATGGAAAGATCTCCCATGCTCCTGGATTGGTAGGATTAACTGAGTAAAATTTGCCATCTTGCCAAAAGCAAAGTACAGATTCAATGCAATCCCCACCAAAATTCCAAATCAATTCTTCATAGAGATAGAAAGAGCAATTTGCAAATTCTTTTGGAATAACAAAAAACCTAGGATAGCAAGAACTATTCTCAACAATAAAAGAACTTCTGGGGGAATCACCATCCCAGACTAAAAACTTTACTACAGAGCAACAGTGATAAAAACTGCATAGTATTGGCACAGAGACATGCAGGAAGATCAGTGGAATAGAATTGAAGAATCGGAAATGAACCCACACACCTATGGTCACTTGATCTTTGACAAAGGGGCTAAAACCACCCAGTGGAAAAAGGTCAGCGTTTTCAACAAATGGTGCTGGCTCAACTAGAGGTCAGCATGTAGAAGGATGCAAATTAATCCATTCTTATCCCCTCATAAAAAGCTCAAGTCCAAGTGGATAAAGGACCTTCACATAAAACCAGATACACTGAAACTAATAGAAGAGAAGGTGGGGAAGACCCTCGAATACCTAGGCACAGGGGAAAAGTTCCTGAACAGAACACCAATGGCTTATATTCTAAGATCAAGAATTGACAAATGGGACCTGATCAAATTGCAAAGCTTCTGTAAGGCAAAGGACACTGTCAACAAGACAAAACTGCAACCAACAGATTGGGAAAAGATCTCAACCAATCCTACATCTGATAGAGGGCTAATATCCAAGATATACAAAGAACTCAAGAAATTAGACAGAAGACAACCATATAACCCTATTTAAAAATGGGGTACAGAGTTAAACAAAGAATTCTCAACTGAGGAAACATGAATGGCTGAGAAGCACCTTAAGAAATGTTCAACATCCTTAGTCATCAGGGAAATGCAAATCAAAACAACCCTGAGATACCACCTCACACCAGTCAGAATAGCTAAGATCAAAAACTCAGGTGATAGTAGATGCTGGCGAGGATGTGAAGAAAGAGGAACACTCATTCATTGTTGGTAGGGTTGCAAGCTGGTACAACCACTCAGTTGGACATAGCATTACCTGAGGATCCAGCTATACCACTTTTGGGCATATACCCAGAAAATGCCCCAACATATAACAAAGACATATGCTCCACTATGTTCATAGCAGCCTTATTTATAATAGCCGGAAGCTGGAAATATCCCAGATGCCCTTCAACAGAGAAATGGAAACAAAACCATGTGGTACATTTACACAATGGAATAATGTGTATGTAATAACGCAGCTATTAAAAATAATGAATTTGAGAAATTCTTAGGTAAATGGATGGAACTAGAAAATACCATCCTGAGTGAGGTAACCCAATCACAAAAGAACACACATGGTATTTACTCACTGATAAGCAGAGATTAGCCCAAAAGTTTGAAACAACAAAGATTCAACTAACAGACGACATGAAGCTCATGAAGAAGAAAGAACAAGTGAGGATGCCTAGGTCTTTCTTAGAAGGAGTAACTAAATACTCAAGGGAGCAAATATGGAGACAAAGTGTGGGACAGAATCTGAAGGAGAGGTTATATGGAGACCATTCCACCTGGGTATTCATTCCATGTGCAGTCACCAAAAATAAATGCTGATATGGATGTCAGGAAGGGAAAGCTGACAGCAGCCTGATAAGGCTGTCTCCTTAGAGGTCCCCCAGAGTCTGACATACCCAGAGGCAGATACTCACAACTAACCATTAATCTGGTCAAAGACTCCCAATGGAGATGTTAGAGAGTAAACTGAAGAAGCCTAAAGGGTTGGTGGCCTCATGAGGAGAGCAACAATACCAACCAGCCAGAGCTCCCCAGGGTCTAAACCACCAGCATAGGAGCACATAAGGAGAGCCACATGACTCCAGCTGTACATGTAGGGATGGATGGCCTTGCTGGGCATAGGTGGGAGATGAGGTCAATGGTACCTTGAAGGCTGAGCACTGAGTGTGTGGGGGGTAATCTGAGGGTGGGGAGGGAGATTGGGGGGAAAGGTGGGTAAACACCCTCATAGAAGCAGGAAGAGGGGGGATGGGATAAGGGGTTCCTGGGAGGTGGGGGGAATGCAGTAAGGGGATAAAATTTGAAATGTAAATATAATATCCAATAAAAGAGGGGGGAAAAAGAAAAGCAGTTAGAACCAACATCCTTAATAAAATGTCAGCCCTCTTAAAAAAACTATCTTGATACTAAAATTTGTTTTGAGAATTGTATATTGCAGAATGATCAGCCTTGGTGTATCTACTCAACAAGCAAGCTGGGCAGACCTGCTCAAACCTCTGAGGTCCGGGAATTCCATCTGGAGGCAGTGAAGACACAGCATCAGAGGCTTATCAATTTGCTCTTCCCCCCACTCCTCTTCTAATATCTCAACACCCATAATCAGCTTGAAGAACCTAATGAAGAGTCAGCACCCCTATTCCTTGGGCTTGGGGACTAAGGTGGTAAATGTTGGGCTGTCTTTCTAGGGAAAAGTAGTGATTTTGTGGGAATAGAGAGGATTAGCTAGGATTTATTGCATAGCCATAACCTATTAGTAGAAATCTGTATAATTAGTATCAAAATGAAGATATAAATTCTTAAACGGCGCCAATTTACTTTGATTACAAATTTTAAGGTTTTCATTGGCACGAGCTTCTTATTGGTATAAGAGTGAGATGAATATTGTTACCCTCATAGGCTTGACCAGTATAACACACTTAGGAATACAAGGCTTAGACCCAGTCCTTCTTTCACTTTTTTAAAACTGATTTGAGATGGTCAGCCTGTGAGTTAAGGGACTACAGCAAATTCATGGGTTGGAGTTTATTGTTAGGGTGTTTTCTATGTTTTAGTTAGAAATAGCTGAGTGGAGTTAACAGGCAACAGTCCAGATTACCTTACATGGATAGTTGGTTTTCAAAACATCAGAAGGGCTGGAGAGACGGCTCAGCGGTTAAGAGCACTGACTGCTCTGCGAGAGGTCCTGAGTTCAATTCCCAATAACCACATGGTGGCTCATAGCCATCTGCAATGGAGATCTGATGCCCTCTTCTGGTGTGTGTCTGAAGACAGCTACAGTGTACTCACATATGTAAAATAAATAAAATCTTTAAAAAAACAAAACAAAACAAAAAAAACATCAGAAATCCACAGAATTGACATGACAAACATTTCTGTATTAATGTTCATTTTGATTAGAGACCTGTCTGCTCCTGACAGCTTCATATATTGAATTCTAAGAAGAAATTGAGCATCTTTGGAGTTACTCCAGTTGTGGTGAGACAGCCACTAGACAAGAAGTGACTCTGTCCTTCTACAGACAAATTACTGTCCAGAAAAGGACACACTTGCAGAATAGTTGACTGATTATATCTGCCTAGACAGACTAATCAGTCCTTAATAATTCTGCAGCACTAAGGTCTGTCAGATGATCCTGGGCCAGAAGGCAGAAGAACAGATGCTCCAACGTCTTGTAGTAGAGGGAGTGTCCAGGTGTTCAGAGGTCTCTATAAATTGGCTCTGTTTTAGAAGCTATGCTTTGTGCTTCCCACAATTATAGTTAACTCAGTCATTCTGGATTTCTGACGGGGTTGAAAACTTATAGCCTCATAGCATATTCTGACTATTTACCTTGAGAGAAAAGATTTGAGTGGATGGTCGTCAGCTGACATTCATCCTAAAGCCAAGGAAAAAGCCAGGTTCAGAACTAAGTGTTTTAGTTAGGAGAGACGACAGAGGTTTTGATTAGTCAACAAAATGATGGACTGGGTATGATGACTATCTTGTACCTCATGGGTACAAATTGGCATAATTATGCTCTAATTGTATTTTGAGAGAAAAGTTTCATTTTAACAAGAAGGGTGATATGTAGGAGGAGCTAAGGTGGGAGGAGTACTGAGAGGAAGAGAAGGAGTAAGAAGAGGAGGAGAAGGAGGAGAGGAGAAGCTAGGTGATGAAAGAGAGAAAGAGGGGGGAGACAGGGAGGCAGATATCCATGTATCTCCACCAGTCAAAGATAGTTGATATATCTAGGTTGGGTAGTGGGTTACACCTCTGATTGAGCAATACCAAACTTATAAAGCCTTTGATTAACATTTTTTTTAAAAAGTGTATAAATAAAAAAAGGAAAAGAGGGCATGGGATAGGGGTTTTCTAGTGGGGGATGGGGGAAGGGGATGGCATCTGAAGTGTAAATAAAATATCCAATTAAAAAATGAAAAAAACCGAGGTGGAAAAAAGGAGAAAAAAGAGAAAAAAAAAGAAAGAAAAAGAAAGAAAAAAGAAAAATAGGAGATTTAATAATACAAAGGGAAGGATTTAGAAATTTAGGAGGCAGTTTATATTAATGGAAACAGCATCATAGAAACTGGAAAATCACACCCTCATAGAAGCACAAGGAGGGGGGGTTGGGATAAGGTGTTCCTGGGTGGTGGGGAGAATGGGATAAGGGGATAAAATTTGAAATGTAAATATTACAACCAATTTTAAAAGGGGGGAAAAAAGAAAAGTTGTTAGATCCAACATCTTTAAAAAAATGTCAGCCCTCTAGGAAAAAAATTTTTTTTCTTGATACCAAAACTTGTTTTGAGAATTGTATATTGCAGAATACACAGCCTTGGTGTATCTACTCATCAAGCATACTGAGCAGACCTGCCCAAACCTCCGATGTCCTGGAATTCCCTCTGGCTGCAGTGAAGACACAGCTTTAGAGGCTTATCATTTTACTCTTTTCCCCACCCCTCTTCTAATATCTCAATGCCCACAATCAGCTTGAAGAAGTTAAAGAAGAGTCAGCGCCCCTATTCCCTGGGCTTGGGGACTAAGGTAGTTAATATTGGGCTGTCTTTCTAGGAAAAAGTGGTTTTGTTGGAACAGGGAGGATTAGCTAGGACTTATTTCATAGCCATAACCTATTGGTAGAAATCTGTATAATTAATATCAAGATGAAGTTATAATTTCTTAAATGGTACAAAATTTACTTTGATTTCAAATTTAAGGTTTTCACTGGTACGAGCTTCTTATTAATATAAAAGTGAGATGAATATTGATACTTTCATGGGCATTGTGCCTGTATAACACATTTAGGAATACAAGGCCTAGACCCAGTCCTTCTTTAACTTTTTTAACTGATTTGGGACGGTTAGCCTATGAGTTAAGGGACTATAGCAAATTCATGGCTTTGAGTTTATTGTTACAGTGTTTTCCATATTTTATTTAGAAATAGCTGAGAGGAGTTAACAGACAACAGTCCAGATTATCCTTACATGGATAGTTGGTTTCAAAAGGTCAGAAGTCCATAAAATTGACATTACAAATATTACTGTATTAATGTTCATTTTGATTAGAGACCTGTCTGCTCCTGAAAGCTTCCTGTCGTAGATTCTAAGAAGAAATTGAACATCCTTGCAGTTCCTCCAGTTGTGTGGTGACAGCCACTAGGCAAGAATTGCCTCTTTCCATCTACAGACAAATTAGTGTCCAGAAAAGTACACACTTGAAGAATAGTTGACTGATTATATCTGCCTAGACAGAGTAATTAGCCTTTAATAATTCTGCAACACTAAGGTCTGTCAGATGATTCTGGGCCAGAAGGCTGAAGATTTGGTGCTCCAACGTTTGGTAGTATAGGGGCCTTCCAGGTGTTCAGCAGTTTCTATAAATTGGCTAAGTTTTAGAAGCTATGCTTACTGCTTCCCATAATTTCAGTTAACTCAGTCATTCTGGATTTCTGACAGGGTTGAAAACGTATAGTCTCATAGCCAATCCTGGCTATTTACTTTGAGAGAAAAGATTTGAGTAGATGGTTTTCAGCTGACATTCATTCTAAAGCCAAGAAAAAAGCCAGGTTCAGAACAAATTGTTTTAGTTAAGGGAGATGACCGAGGTTCTGGTTAGCCAACAAAATGATGGACTGTGTATTAGGACTATCTTGTACCTCCTCACTGGTACAAATTGGTATAATTATGCTCTAATTGTATTTTTGAGAGAAAAATTTTATTTTAACAGGAAGGATGACATGTAGGAGGAGCTAAGGTGAGAGGAAGAGAAGAAGAAAGAGACGAGGAGAAGAATGAGAGGAGAAGCTAGGTGATGAGAGAGAGAAAGAGAGGGAAACAGGGGGGTCATGGAGGCAGATGTTCACATGTCTCCACCAGTCAAAGATAGTGTATATATCTAGGTTGGGTATTGGGTTACCCAATACCCTTCTGATTGAGAATTAACAAACTTATAAAGCCTTTGATTAACATTTAAAAAAAGTTGTATAAAAGCAAAAAGGAAAAGGGGGCATGGGATAGGGGTTTTCTAGAGAGGGGAAATGGGGAAAGGGGATGGCATCTGGAATGTAAATAAAATATAAAAAAAAGAAAAACGAAAAAAAGAGAAAATGGTAAAATTCAAAAAAGAATGAAAAAATAAATGCATATTCATATCAATACTGAGAACACCTGTAAGATTGGGAAACAGAGGCAGTTGGTCAGAAAGACTGAGGCTCCTGACTGATTTCTTCTGTATGAGAAGTCCAAAATAAATGCTGGGAAGGCATGATGGGTATATGGGTACTCTCTGTAGCCTTTCTAACATATTTCCTTTTACCAGGTTCTTCAGTACAAGAACATATTCCAATAAGTTCAGAACACATATATGGCAGAAGGTTCCTCCTTACATCCAAAATTCCAAATGTCTTCAAATACACCCAGAGAAATCAGTTCCCAAATGCCTCAAGAACCTGCAAGGAATTTACCTTTTCAAATGTATCAGAGTCCCCTGGTGACCCCAAGAAGTCTAATGCAATCAAGTCTTTCAGTTCCTGAAAGACTTGACCTATGTCACCAGGAGTCCCAAGGGCCATCAAGAAATTCAAGGAACCCAATGCAACCAGGTCCTGTAATGGGCCCAGATTTACCAACGCTGAGAAGACTGTCAGGCCATCCAAGTCATCAGATATCTTCAAGTCCCTCAGTGAGACCTGGTTTGCAAGTTCCCATAGGATCCATGGCACTGCCACATAAATATGGTGACAAACAAACTCACTCTGAGGGTCCAAATAAGGAACGAAAGGAACACACTGTGTACACCAAAGAACAATAGCACCTGCTGCAGAAACATTTTCATAAGCAGAAGTATCCAAATAGGAAGGAACTTAAGCAGCTGGCATCATTGGTTCGTGGGACAGAGACAGAGATACAGGTCTGCTCCTCTCTTTTTCCTCAATCCAACAGCACATTAATTCTGTGCTTCTTAAATGCTTAGGGCAGTGTGGACACTTTTGGGTGGTGGATATTCATGCATTTAATGCTGGGCCTCACATTCTCCATCACCTGGTTGTGCCCTTCCCCCCAAGCCTTGAGCAGGCCTGAGAGACCGTGTTTACCACAACAGACCAAGTGATAGGATCTAGGTGGAGTTACCCACCTTGGCTGCACAGAACACAGAAGCAGAACTGTCCCTAGGCTTGCCTTGAGACATCTCTGACCGTGGCCTAGAATGGATTATGGATTATCCCACCCATCTCCAGCTGAAACCAGTAGGGGTAGTGGGTTGGGCCTTCCCCTTTAAATTGAGAGCTGAACATTAAGGCTTTGAGCCTTGATCAGAGAACTGTGTCTTGGCTTCATCTCTTCTTGCCCTCTGCCCCCTTTCATTCCCAGCCCCCCTTTCAGGTGAACCCAGTTGACTTGTGGCCGCGGGCGGCTACAGATTGGCAAGCACAACGTGGGACTTGAAAACAGGGGATCAACTGAGGAAGGCTGTCTTAGGTGGAGCTCCACGGAAAACGGAACAAGAAGAAGAGTATCCTGTGCACTTGGTAAGTAGCAAACTGTATTGATACTAGGGCTAGTTAATTTTTGGAGGCCGTGTTTGCAGGAAGTGTGTTTTAGGGGATACGGTCTAGGTCAGATAGGTGTTCACCCAATGCCTATTTTGTTTAGGAGGTGACAGCGAATTATGGTTCAGGAGAATTCTAAAAGGACATTTGCCTGAAGCCTGCAAGAGCTGCTTCAGCTGAGAGGAGCAGGGTTAGAAGAAATTGGAAAACTAAGAAAGCAGGGCACTGAGGAGTAAATATCAAATATCAACAGCCACTGCTACATCTCCTAAAGAAAGAGAAAGTGTTAGATCTTGAATGTCAGAGAAAATTAAGGGTTTTGAAAAGCAGTTGTTCTCTCTCTGGGTTATGCCAGCAAAAAAGAATGAAAAGGTTGTTTCAGAGCTCTCCTAGGAACAAGAGAAAATTCAGGAGATGACTTGAGTTTCTCTCTGGCTTCCACAGGAGAAATCCTTAGTTCTACTTTCTTTGTTTCTTGTCTTATCCTTTGTGCACCAATGTCCACGTGTGTCAATTGTCTGTTTTTGTTTTGTTGTCTGAAGGAATGGTGTTCTATGTTTCATGTTCAAAAAAAAAAAAAAAAAAAGATAGTTAAAATGCTTGATCCAACCCTTGATCTAGTTTACTTTGGTTTTAAAGGCAGTTGTGATATACACAGCAGAGGTTGATAAGTTGCCCTACACCTGTAGCTAAGAGTCGAGCTGAGCTGGAAAAACCTTTCCAGGAACTGATTGTCAGCATAAGCTGCTTTAAAAAGGCCCAGCAGCTTTTTGGCTTCTATGATAAAGAAGACTTATCTTTCTTAGAAAAATCTCTGTGATAAGGTGCTTTTCTCTTGAAATTACAGCTAGAAAAGACAAGAAAATTTGGTCTAAATATATAAGATGTGTAGCAACTTCATTGTTGTTTCTGATTGGTTTTAAAAGTGTAAATATGTTCTACATATTGGTTATAGATTATTGGCCTATAAGTTATTGGGTTTGATTAAAAATTTACAACTTTGCTAACAAAAGGTTTGCTTAAAACTGGTAACACAGGGTTAGTCATTCAAAAACCAGATGTATAAAAGATTTAAAAGCAATGTCTATTTAATGAGATATTAAGGGCTGCACTATCATGCATTCATATATATAAACTGGCAGCCAAACTTTGTAATGTAAAAGTAATCCACTTGGTGTTGATTTTAGAGAAAATAGATTGCTTACATTGTTAAAAATTGGTTTTGTTTCCAAAAATTATGCTTATATGCTAATATTGCAAAGGAAACTTAAATGTGGTTAACTGCCAACATTCCTTTGGCTGCAGCTGACAGGCAGTTCAATTATGAGCTTGAGATTTTTTGACTCGTTTATGTTTATAGAAGAAAGGCTAGAGCAGGTAGAGTTAAACAAAAGAGTTAAAAAAAAACCAATTGTGGCACAATATGGGTCTACTGACCCCTTCACACAAGCTTTTTTGGATATTGTGGTAGAAGCAAATTTAATGCCCAAATATTGGAAAACTATATGTAAGGCTACTTTGTCAGTAGGAGATTACTTGCTTTGCAGCTCAAAATAGTGTGATACCAGTAAGAAAACCACCATGATGAATGCCCAGGCAGGCAATGCAGATTGGGATCTTAACATGCTTCTAAGAGAAGGTTAATATGAAGGTAATGCTAATCAGGTTAAACTGCCTGCAGGAGTGTATACATAGATTGCAATGGCTGCCTGCTGTGCTTGAAATCAATTACCTACTAAAGGGGATCTTAGTGGAAATTTATTCAGTATTGAGCAGGGTTCTGAGGAACCATTCCAGAAATTCGTGGACAGGCTTCTAAAGGCAGCAGCTGGTAGACCTTTTTGGAGATCCTCAGTCAGGAATTCCTTTTGTTACACATTTGGCTTATGAGAATGCTAATGCAGCCTGTTGCACAAAGCAAAGACAGACTTACATGGATACATTCGTCTTTGCACTAAAATTGGGCCCTCTTACAATCAGGGTCTGTCCATGGCTGCTGCCTTACAAGGAACCACTGTACAAGCAATGCTTGCACAGAACCATAAAGATAAAAGATGTTTTAAAATGTGGATATTCAAGTCATTTTTAAAAATGACTGTCCCAAAAACAGAGGCACAAGCAAATAATCCAGTCACATGACAGAAATTTGTCCTTGGTGCAGGAAAGATAATCTCTGGGCTAGGCCTCAGGATATAGGCCACGATTAAAAACATTTACATTTGAATTAAGTTGATATACAATGGGTGCAGCAGAAGCTTGTGTGGCAAATACTCTTTTTGCCTCTGTCATCCTGACCAGCCCCTTAAAGGGTATTTTCTGGAATTTGTTTATTGCCTAGTTTGTTCCTTGGGGAGGGGTCAGCCTCAGGCCCAAAGACATTCACAACAATCTTCAGGGCCAAGAGTTGTAATGATTATGCTGGAGAAATTTAAATAATGGCTGCTTCCCCCAGGGCATTGTAACTACCTGCTGGAAAAAGAATTGTTCAACTTGTTTTTGTTCCTTTGCATCTGCTTCCTTTCAAATTGTTAAGAAAGAGAAAGGACAAGATGGCTTTGGTTCCTCTAATATATATTGGGTTCAGTCTATTACTAGCAAGAGACCTAATCTTAAGTTATGTAACAATTATTAGAAGATTGCCTTCAGCTTGGCATTCATCTGATACTCTCACTCAGCTAAAAAAGATTGGTTATTGAATTAATCCAAAACAAAGTTCAAACTTAAGATTTATAAAACTAATGGGGCATTACAGCCTGACTTGCCTACTCCAGCTGCCATTTCAGTAAATACGTATATAATTATTATAGATCTAAAAGATTGTTTTTATACCATTCCTTTACATTTATGGTAAAGGTGTTAGGTTTGAATTCAGTAAATTTGCTCGAAATTGAGAATCCATGGTTCTCATATCATTGAAAAGGTTTGCTTTTAATTTGATGTGCGTTTAATGATTTTCAAAAGTTGTTAAGAGATATCAATTGGCTAAAACCTCATCTTAAGCTTACCATAAGAGGATTTGAACCTCTGTTTGATATTCTCAAGAGAGATACAAGTCCTAATTCCTCTTGACAATTTACTAAAAGAAAAATAGCTTTGTGGAAAGTAGAGTAAGCTGTTAGTTATCAACAGATAAATTATATAGACTATGAAAATTTGTTGGCTGTTTTTGTTATTATTACTCATGCCCACAGCAGCCCTTTGGCAAAAGAAACCATTAATGTAGATTCATCCTTCGCCGGGCGGTGGTGGTGCATGCCTTTAATCCCAGCACTTGGGAGGCAGAGGCAGGTGGATTTCTGAGTTCGAGGCCAGCCTGGTCTACTGAGTGAGTTCCAGGACAGCCAGGGCTACACAGAGAAACCCTGTTTCGAAAAACAAAACAAAAAAAAACCAAACAAACAACAAAAAAAAAGATTCATCCTTCTTCATCTACAAGTTTGAACATCCTATTATAAAATTATTATTGTGTTAATACAAGATTGTAAAATAGAATCCTAAAAACATTTTCAATAAAAAGTTTATTCCTTATTCCAAATAGCAATTAAATTGGTTATTGAAAAATAATACTTGGCCTATTATATGGCAAACATTTTAAGCAAATTTGATGATCACTATCCAAAAGATAAGTTGTTACAGTTTTTCTCTGCATGCTTTTATATTTCCTGAAATTTACTACGCATGCAGCTCATAGAAAAGATGTTTGCTGTATTTACTGTATTTACAGATGCCTCATCTATTGAGAAGGCAGTATATGTAATTAGATCACATGTTTATTTTCTTGAGTTTTCTCTACTTGAGCACAAATAATTAACTTATGTGTTATAGCCACTGTTTAAAATTCTAGAAAAATCAAGCTTTCAATTTATATACTTATAGCCAGTATATGGTTCATGATTTATAATTGCTTAAAATTGTTCCATTTTTAGATATTGCTAATTCTCAAATTTTATAGTTATTTATAAAAATACAGCTTAATTTTAAAAACATGTACTGTTTCTTAACTTTATAAAACATTTAAAAGCTCATTGGATTGCCTGAACCCCAGGACAATGCCAGAGCAGATTTGTATACTAGGCAGATTATAGGCCTCTCAGAAATAATTGGCCATACTATCTTATTCTTTACAGCATCAAAATAGTAATAGCTTGATGCAATAATTTGGCATTTCTAAAAAGTGTGCAAGTCAAATTGCAAAAACTTGTTTTCAGTATTCTCAATTTTTTCATAATGATGTTAAACCTTGAGGACTTATGTAATCAATTTTGGCAAATAGATGTTACTCATTTTTGATTTTAAAAAATTGAAATATGTACACATGACTTGACACCTTATAGGCTTTCTAGTTGCAACTACTTTAACAAGAGAAGCAACTAAAACTATAATTAGTTATTGCCTATATTATTTTCCTGTGCTTGGTGTTCCATACCAGACTAAGATAGGTAATGGAACTAGCTATTGCAATTATTTGACTACAGTCAAAAATTTGAGATGTTTTGTTGACAACTTTACTACCAGGATTCCTTATTATCTTCAAGGACAAAAAATTGTGAAAGAGAGATTATGAAACTTTAATATCTTTATAACTCTCTGAGTGTGGGAAAAGCAGCTATTGGTGCTTCTTCCCTGATTTTACAAAAACTCTAAAAGGTTGGCTTTTTAAACTAAAGAGAGGGGGGAGAGAATTATACACTCCAAGGTCACCAAAAGCACATCTTGCTTTTGTGTTATTTGTTTTAAATTTTCTGCAAACTGATGTTAAAGGTCAGTCTGCAGCAGATCACCACTGGCATCCAGTCACTTCCAGGGTCTAATGGAAAGACCCCTTAACTAATACTTGGAATGGTCCCAACCCTGTCTTAATTTGGAGTCATGGCTCTGTCTGTATTTTTTCAGAAAAAAGAAAATGGAGCCCGATGGCTGCCTGAAAGATTGGTCCATCAAGTGGACACAGATCTTGAGCCTAATAATTATGGAATCTGATAACAAAATCTAGTCAGACACATTATCATGTGTTAGCCAAGGAGGACCCAAGACTCTAGATAAGGTTGTTAATCTATACAGGGTGTTCCCAAGCCTCATCTCCACCCAACCTAAAAGAGGGGACTTCCACCCCTAGACCAAGCAGAGAGGGGCCACCCAGAACCCCCTGTGTGTGGCAGTCTGAATTCTTGCTAAGGTTGTGAGGCTAAGCACTGCAAGGGAATATAAATAAAAGTTAAAAATATGTTTCTGGGCTCCCTGAGGGACAAGCCTGACTGCATAGGGGTTGATGTCAAAAGTATCCCCTCTCCAGGAAAAAGACATCTGAATGGGTATGGCCCTTATGCCTTACTGGACAACGACAGGAGGACTGGAGCCATTACAAGGTCCCCTTTAATTACTGGAGGTCAGATCTCTATCCCCACCTTGACAAGATTAGAATCACCATAGTCCTTCTAGACTTGGAGAAGAGAGGAGATGTCACAGACAGCCCGGCTTATACACTGAAGGCCTAAAATCAGCTATAAGCCTAAAATCAGCAATAGGCCTGACTTACTTGCCTGCTAACACAAAGTCTCGGGTCTCTATGGAAAAACACTGAAACAGAGGGCTATAAACTATTATAAACAGACAGCTTTTGTTGATATCTACCAGCCTGAGTAGTCCTAGACCTTATATCTGATCCCTGTCAACCAGCAGTTGGATTAGATACTAAAACATTTCCACTTTCAACCTTATTTCCTAGATGGCTTGGATAATCATGTTGCTGTTAACTTTTGAACCTTGTGTCTCAAGCAGATAGGTTGCCTTCACACAAGATCTCTCTCAACAAGCCCGGCCACTCTGTGCCCCAGATGGGATGGAATTGTGTACCCCATCCAGCTGCTGACACTGCTGATTTTTATAAATTAAAAAAGGGGGGAACTGTGCCCTCCCCCCAAGCCTTGAGCAGGCCTGAGAGACCTTATTTACCACAACAGACCAAGTGATAGGATCGAGGTGGAGTTACCCACCTTGGCTGCACAGAACACAGAAGCAGAACTGCCCCTAGGCTTGCCTTGAGACATCTCTGACCATGACCTAGAATGGATTATGGATTATCCCACCCATCTCCGGCTGAAACCAGTAGGGGTTGTGGGTTGGGCCTTCCCCTTTAAATTGAGAGCTGAACATTAAGGCTTTGAGCCTTGATCAGAGAACTTTGTCTTGGCTTCATCTCTTCTCGCCCTCTGCCCCCTTTCATTCCCAGCCCCCTTTCAGGTGAACCCAGTTGACTTGTGGCCACAGGCAGCTACACCTGGTTACCAATAAGGATGAATATTATTCCCATGCAGGGTCTCAGAGACCTAGATATCAGAGTTTGGACTAAAACACAGGACATACTAACTCAATCTCCCCAGTCTTTTCATGTCAGGTCATGCACATTCTACTTTACTACAATCTTCTAGGCATCTTGAGTCTCAGACTTCTCTGATACTGACTTGTGAAGTATTGCTATAGAAACTCATATCCAAAACTTTCAATTTGTTGGCCACTTGGGGGCAAATAGGTATTCTTCTGACGTCTCCTTTGTTTTTCAGATCTGGTTCAAGAACAATCGAGCTAAATACAAGCAGATGAATCTCCAGAATATTACAGAAGCTCTGCGGGAGACAAATCAAAGCAGAAAAGCTGTTTCTGACTCAACCCATTTTCCCGGTTCCAGACCTGTTTTTGCCACTGAGAAAAGAGAGTCCATCGGTTCAGCCACATTTGGTGTGGATTCCATTCCCAGACTCAACTACAGCCAGGAATCCACTCTGCCTCATCAGCAGGCCTGTGATGCTGACAGGTGTAGTGAGCAAGAAACCCTGGTTGATGGATGTGTTTCTGTTCCAGCTGGGGACTCTGGTCCATCCACAGCAGTTAAAGTCCAGACTGACCTAGCAGTAGCTGAAGCTCCAGTTGGCTTGGAAGCTGCTGCCCAAGTCACAGAGGATGCTCAGGGTTCTGGTCCATCTGCAGAGGAGCTCTGGCAAAGGATCCTTGAAGATTTTGATAATTCAGATGACTGGCTTAGTTTTACATACCTTCAAGACTGAAAGTAACACCTCTCAGCCCCTTGACCAATCCAGGCCTTTACAGCCATGAAGAAGTGTTAATGTACATCCTTAAACCAGCATTTGTGGAAATTATCCAGGCCTGTCTGTAGAAGTTTTATACCACTGTGGTTTATATAGTGGGATTGTTTTAAAGTAAGTTTAGGTATTTATTCTTTATTGTTAGATTATATGTTCATTAAATAAAAGGAGAAAAAGTTACTGTAAAAGTCTTTTAATACATTATTTTATTCCTTTACATTCCAGTCATTACCCCTTCATCCCCCCACCCTCTCCACCCAGAGTGTTTCATCCCACCTATTGGGGTCAGAAGTTTCCTCCTAATATTTATGCATGTGAATGCCTGAATGCATGTATGCCAGTGTCTTGGGACTTGGAGTCAGAAAAGAGTGTAGACTCTCCTGGGGTAAAGCTATAGACAGTGGTGTTCTCACATGTGTGTGCTTGGAAACGAACACACATTGTGGATCATTTGCAATACTCACAGCAGTGAGCTCTCTCCATTCTTACTGGTAATGATTTGAATCATGTGGGGTATTTGCTCTCAGAACACACAATTCAGAGTCCTTTGGTAGAAAATGATACTTTGTTTAGTGTATATTTGTGGTGACTGTGGGGTCAAGCAATATAGGGATCCACTGTCTCTTCTAACTGTGGTTCTAGGAGCTCCTGTGCTCTCTCCTTGTTTCAGAGGTCACTACCTTCACCAGGATCACTCATACACAAACAGAACATACAATCCTATGATAGAAAAGCAATACATCTGATAAATAAATACTATGAACCACCTATCCACTGAAGTATATCTCATTTCTTATTTACAAAATAGTTTTATTTACTTTAAGCACTAATAGCTCATTACATGTGAGTAGAGGTCAGAGGGCAATTGGTAGGAGTAACTCTTCTCTTTCAACCTTGTTAGTTTCAAGGATGGAACACCAGTTCAGGCATTGTAGTAACATGCTTGACCACAAGAGCCACCTACTGGGCTGCCTGCTCTTCTACTTTTTACTTTGACCCTGGGTCTCACTAACCTGCCAGGACAGCCCTAATTTGCCTTCTGACTTCCTCAGCCCTGAGTGGCTGGCATTACAGATGTGACCCTCAAGCCCAACTTTTTCTGATTTTGAGGAATAACCACATTATCTCTTTAGTGTCTGTACCAGGTTTGACTCCAAGCAGCAAGGCATAAGTGTTTCTCCTTGCTGACAACTTCTCCTGCGTTAGTTTTCATTGGTTTTATTGGTCTTGGCCATTCTGACTAGGCAAGGCAACATGTCAAGCGGTTATAATTTGCTTTGTTCTGATTGCTAAATATGATGTAGTTTGCTTTTTTTATACAATGCCTCTCTATAAAAAATTTTAGAGGGACTGGGGCTCTTTTGGTTAATCAGGTTGAAATGAACTTCACAATGGTCCTGTCTCCTCCTCCTATGGGCTGGGATAAATGGCATGTTTTAACAAACCCAGCCTGTTTAACCTTTATTAAAAAGTTTCTCAGGACTTTTGTTTACCTTTCTATTATTGCATTTCTGTTCCTAAAAAAAAATTTAATGGGTTCCAGGATAAATTAATGAAATAGCAGGGCCCTGTTGATTCCTTCTCCCTAACCTAAGCAGCTGAGGATGCTGCCTTCAGATTTTGCTAGCCAGAGGCCCAGTTAACCAGTTACCAAAGAATGCAGAGTTACAGGACAAAGAACTACTGAGTCATCCCAGGAATCCTCCATGGACTGGTACAGCCTGCTGATGTTCAAAAAATGTAAAGCAACCAATCCTGTGCACCCACTCGAAAAGATACACCTAACCCTCAAGAGACTGGAGGACTCAGGGAGAGAGGAGTTCTTGTAGGGTGGGGTGGGAATGGTGACATCCTCATGGAGACAGAAGGAGGAGGTATGGAGGTATCCACAGTCAGTGAATAAAAAAAAGAAGGATAAAATCAGGTCTATAAAACGAAAAGTAAATAAAATTTATTTTAGAATGGGAATATTATCATAAATGTTAAAAAAAAAAAAAAGAAGAGTCCCAAATTCTCCTCCTTTCTTCTGGACTCTCTGTCTCAAAACAGGGAATGAAAGTCTATGGAACAGGCAAGATCCAATGGACCCCATTGCACACTTATCTTCTAAACAGTAGCACTGATGATCTAATTACCCTGGATATCAGAAGGCTCTTACACTTAACCCAGATCCCCTCTGATATTGAAATTCTATACCAAGGACTTAGCCTTAATTGAATCTATTGAATCTTGCTATCCAGGACCCTCCCACAGGTGCCTCATTGCATCCTCTCACATCCAGCAAATATTCACACCCTGTGGACACACCCAGTCTGGAGCCACACCTTAGCACCTAATAGAATCCTGGCCAGATGGAAGACATTTTTTATTTACTTTTCTTTCTTTTTATTATTATTATTATTTTTTTTTTGCTTTCTTTCCTTTCTTTTCTTTGGAGAGAGTTTCTTTGTATGAACTTTGCTGTCCTGTGAGTCCTGAAGACAAGGCTGGACTAGAACTCACCTGCCTCTTCTTTCCTATATAGTGCAAAGATTAAACTTGTGTAACAAACAACTGACCCATTCTTTGGGATTCCTCACCCTCTTGGGCTCCATCAAGAAAAAAAATGTCCTTACTCTCTACTGAGCGTCTCAAGAAATGGGTTTCTTCTCATCCTGCTGCCCAGAGGACATGCACATTTCTGCACACTGTGGTCACTTCTTTATTTATCCAATCTTTCTCTTTTTAGGCTGAGGCAGTGTCCATGTGCATGTGCCTGACTTCCTGAATCTCACTATACAGACAGCCAGGACTCATTATTACAAAAAACCACTTGCCACTGATTCTTGAATCCTGGAATTAAATGTGTGGTCAAAACATCCAACATGGTTACACATTTAAGTCAGACAAGGGCCTGCTCAGCCAAAACCCATCCTGGATGTCACAATTTTGAGTCAGAATACCACCACTATGCCTGATCTGGGCAACCTCAATTGTTCCTGAAATCCTCAGGATCCCATGTATACTGAAAGGGAAATGAATCAGAGAATCCCTACAGTCCCTTTGTCCTAGAGTCAGGCCTCTCTATCTATCTGATCAAGGCTTTCCATACAACTCAGAGCTCAGGCCTGTGCCTAGAATGAAGAATAGAGCACCTAGAGGTCTCTTGAAAGCTCACTCATAGACTGCTCTAATCTTTGCATGTCACTGGTCCTCAGTGTTCACATCTATGGGATAGACTTGAAACATCTACTAATTTTAAATAATATCTCCTGCCCGTGGACAGAGCATATTTTAGATTTCACCAATCAAACACCCATACAAGCTACCTAGACTCCTCTTCCACTAGCTCCCAGTATTCCCCACCATGATATCTCCTTCACACAGCAACCTCAAACATTTCATGCAGCCCACCAACTCACCAGGAATCCAGAGGGTTGCTGCAGCTTCCTCGATCCTGTCTATTTGAGTTGTACTCACAAGACCTGCCCTTATATATCTCTCCAACCCTGGAATTCAATGCCCCTCCCATCCCTTGGCTCCTCCCATTTGCAACATTCAGATCCACTATCCTCACCCACCCTTTGATGCTACTTTGTTGTAGCCACACCATCTTAGAGCCCATGCTTTTTTTCTTTGTAATCATTATATTGTTTATTTCATATTTTATTACTTTTATTATTTCACAGTCCAGCTGTTATATTCCTCCAAGTCCTCCCTCCCACAATTCCTCATCCCCCATTTCCAAGAAGATGCCCTCCCCTGTGTCTTTCGAGGGTTAGGCTCCTCTTCTCCCATTGAGGCTGGACTAGGCAGTCCTCTGCTGTATATGTGTCAGGGGCCTCAGACCTACTCATGTATGCTGCCTGATTGGTGGTTCAGTGTCTGAGAGATCTCAGGGGTCCGGGTTAGGTGAGACTTCTCATATTTCTATGTGGTTGGCTTCCTCCTCAGATTCTTCCAGCATCCCCCTAATTCAATCACAGGAATCCCTGGCTGCTGTCCAATGCTTGGGTATAAGTACCTACATCTAACTCAGTCAGCTGCTTGATGTGCCTCTCAGAGGACAGCCATGCTAGGTTCCTGTCTATAAGCACACTATAGCATCACTAATAGTGACAGGCCTTAGAGCCTCCTCTTGAGATGTACCCCAAGGTGAGCCAGTCACTGGACCTCTTGCTAAGTCCCTTCTCCATTTTTCTCCCTGCAATTCTTTTAGGCAGGAACAATTCTGGGTCAGAGTCTTTGACTCTGGGATGGCCACCCCATCCCTCCACTTGATGACATGTCTTTCTACTGGAAGTGGACTCTCTTATGATTTCTCTCTCCCCACTGGTGTGGATTTTATCTGAGGTCCCTCCCTTTGAGTCCTGGGAGTCTCTAACCTCCAAGGTCTCTGGTAGTTTCTACATGATCCCCCCACACACACCTCCCATCCTCCAGTGTTGCATTCTGCTGGCCCTCAGGGATTTTCTCCTGTCTCCCTCCACCCATTGCCTATACTTGATCATGAACTATTTTTCCCTCTCCCATCCTCACACCCAGATCCTGCCTTTGGCTCATGAATGTTGATATTAAATGTGTAGTAAAACACAACAACCTTTTTGCACTCTTTATACTGTACAAATGTCTGCTTCATCATTTTATCTTCTCAATTGAGTGTATGAAAGCAGTGCTGGGGTCAGCATTTGTGAATGTATGGGCACATATGCCTCCAAGGAGTGTGGAAGAGGCTGAACTGGGGATCCTGAAAGTTGAGAGACACAAAACAGGAATATTGGGAACTAAACTGGTTTCTCTGAGCCATCTCAAGCACCCAAGATTTTCATTTTCTTCATCTTTTGGCACAGTGTAAACTAGTAAGACAGGCATGTGGAATTGTATTAAAATCACTTTATTGGTTTAAGGATAAAGCATAAATAACACCATAAAAGATTACTGCAACTCATTAATTGATTATACTTCATAGTGAATCTAGTGTGTTAGTACACACTTGTAATTTCCACATTAGGAGAAGAAAGAAGATAGAGAGAATGCTAAGGCCTTGCTTGACTCCATGAAGAAATGCTGTATCTAATAGCTGTAAGTAGTCTGTGCTGTATTCTGGGGCCATGCTGGGGTCAGCATGCCTTGCTCTAACTGGAAGACCATATTAGTGTGAGTTGCCTGTACTGTAACCTAAGCCCATATGTATGTCCTGGCTGCCTCTGTGGGCCTTGTCTGGGTTGTTAATTCTCCTTGTTCTTTGGTTCCTGCTCTGTGTTTTCTCAAGGAACCATGTGGATGCCAATAATATATGCTCCCATTGACTATGAAGAGCAGCAAGGATATTATTCGTGATATCAATGTCTGCATCCTTACAGTTGAGAGAATGAATGGAAATATTCTGTGACAACCACTAATCACATCCCGACTCAATCCAACCCTAAAAACTAATAAATTAGACAGGAAATCAACAGAAAAGAGCTCTTAAAATGTGGTGGGACACTGAAGTAAGCTCTCCAAAGATGACGACTTCTGGCAAGGGTGATGGAGGAGAAGCATTCTGTTTTATTTAAGGGGCAGTTCACGAAGAATATGGCTACACCCCAGTGAGAATACAGGTGAAAAAATAGATCCATTTTTTCTGCTGCTTCTGCTGCATACATCTTGTAGTCTTTGGATGGAGTTCCACACAGGATTGACCAATGTTGGAGAACATGCCTTCCTGGTCTGAGGAATTACTCAAAGAGTTGTGTTCAGGAAGAGGGCTCACTACTGATGGTGACTGAGACATAGAGAAGGTGGATTCTGAGTTTGGGGCAAGAGTTGAAGAACTGAGGAGGGGAAGAGAGCTGAAACCCTGTGATCTCTCATATCTAGAACCTGCACTGGCCAACACAGCAAGGGGGACAAAAACTTTGAGAAATGCACACCTACCATTAGATAATTGGTCTTGCTTTCCAGCTAGTTCCCTGCACTTCTGCCTGTACAGCTGCCCCCTAACAGAGTTCTTTTTCAAGACTTGATCAGTGCATTGAAGAACACTGATTGAAACTGCATCGACTCTGTAGATTGCATTTGGTAAGATGGTCATTTTTACTATTTTAATCCTGCCAATGCATGAGCATGGGAGATCTTTCCATCTTCTGAAATCTTCATTTTTTTTCTTTAGAGACTTGAAGTTCTTGTTTTACAAATCTTTCACTTGCTTGGCTGGAGTCACACCAAGATATGTTATAATAGTTGTGACTACTGTGAAGTGTATAATTTTCCTAATTTCTTTCTCATCCCTTTTATCCTTTGAGTAGAGGTAGGCTATTGATTTGTGTGAGTTAAATTTTTATCCAGCCACTTTGCTGAAGTTGTTTAACAGCTGTAGAAGCTCTCTGGTGGAATTTTTGGGGTCACCTGTGTATACTATCATATCATCTGCAAATTGTAATGACTTGACTTACTCCATTCCAATTTGAACCCTTTTTGTTGTCTAATTGCTCTGACTAGAACTTCAGTTTGAATAGGTAGGGAGAGAGTGGGCAACCTTGTCTAGTCCCTGATTCTAAAGGGATTGCTTGGAGTTTCTCCCCATTTAGTTTGATGTTGGCTATTGGTTTGCTGTGTATTGCTGCTAATATATTTAAGTATGTACCTTGAATTCTTGATCTCTCTGCCACTTTTACCAATGGGGAAGGTGGAGTTGTATTTTGTCAAAGGCTTTTTCTGCATCTAATGATATAATCATGTGGTATTTCTCTTTCAGTTTGTTTATATATTAAATTACATGAATGGATTTCCATATATTGAATCTGGGATGAAGCTACTTGATCATGGTGGATGATTGCTTTGATATATCCTTGGATTCCATTTGCAAGAATTTTATTGAGTATTTTGCATCAATATTCATAAGGGAAATTGGTCTGTAGTTCTCTTTCTTTGTTAGGTCATTTTTATGGAATAGGTATAAGTGTAACTGTGGCTTCATAGAAAGAACTGGGTAGTGTTCTTTTTTTATCTTTTGTGGAATAGTTAGAAGAGTGTTGATATTAGGTCTTCTTTGAAAGTTTGATAGAATTCTGCACTACAACTATCTAGTCCTGGGTTCTTTTTGGTTGGGAGACTTTTAATGACTACACCTATTTCCTTTGGGGTTATGGGACTGTTTAGATTGTTCATCTGATCCTGATTTAACTTTGATACTTGTTATCTGTTAACTGTCTAGAAATTCATTCATTTCATCCAGGTTTTCTAGGTTGTTGAGTATAGACTTTTGTTGTAGGGTCTGATTATTTTTTTAATTTCCTTGGGTTCTGTTATTATGTCTCCCTGATTTTCATTTCTGATTTTGTTAATCTGAATACTGTCTCTGTGCCTTCTGTTTAGTCTGGCTAAGGGTTTGTCTATCTTGTTGATTTTCTCAAAGAACCAGCTTTTGGCTTTGTTGATTCTTTGTATAGGTCTTTTTGTTTCTACTTGGTTGATTTCAGCCCTGAGTTTGATTATTTCCTGCCTTCTAATACTCTTGGGTGTATTTGCTTCCTTTTGTTCTAGAGCTTTCAGATAAGCTGTTAAACTTCTAGTGTATGCTCCCTCCAGTTTCTTTTTTGGAGACACTCAGAGCTCTGAGTTTCCCTTTTAGCACTGCTTTCATTATGTCCCATGAGTTTGGGTATGTTGTACCTACATTTTTTTTTGAAATCTAGTAAGTCTTTTATTTATTTTTTGTTTCTTCCCTGACCAAGTTGTCATTGTGTAGATAGTTGTTCAGCTTCCATGTTTATGTGGGCTTTCTGTGACACTATTGTGACATTGATGACTGAATACTCACAGTCAAGAAAGAGGGATATGGAAGAATTCTGACATAACAGCTATTTATATGCCAACTCACCCACCTCCCAAAAAAGTAGCATACTTCTCATAGAGGCACTGAAAAAAAACTCTTAAATTAGTTGGGCTCCTAAAGTGTACCTTTCAACAATTAATAGCTGGTGAAAGGGGTAGGAAGAAAGGGATATATTCTATTGATGGGGGAGTCCATGAGGATTATCTCCCCATACTCCAGGGAGAATATAGATAACACAAATCTATCTGTTTTATAATTTTTTATTTTTTCACTCTGGGAGAAGGGGTTACAAGGTGGGTAGACATGGCAGGACAGGGAAGTACATGTGATGAGGTGGTATCTGATGGAAAAATATGAGAGAATAAATTCAATTGTTGAATTGATTGAATATGTGGAATAACTATCTGTTATAACTATCTCTCACCTTAGCTCCTCCTACATGTCATCGTTCCTGTTTAAAAATAAAACTTTTCTCTCAAAAATACAATTAGAGCATAATTATACCAATTTGTACCAGTGAGGAGGTACAAGATAGACCTAATACCCAGTCCATCATTTTGTTGGCTAACCAGAACCTCTGTCATCTCTCCTAACTAAAACAATTTGTTCTGAACCTGGCTTTTTTCTTGGCTTTAGAATGAATGTCAGCTGAAAACCATCTACTCAAATCTTTTCTCTCAAAGTAAATAGCCAGGATTGGCTATGAGACTATAAGTTTTCAACCCTGTCAGAAATCCAGAATGACTGAGTTAACTGAAATTATGGGAAGCACTAAGCATAGCTTCTAAACTTAGCCAATTTATAGAGACCCTTGAACATCTGGAAGGCCTCTATACTACCAAACGTTGGAGCACCAAATCTTCAGCCTTCTGGCCCAGAATCATCTGACAGACCTTAGTGATGCAGAATTATTAAAGGCTGATTACTCTGTCTAGGCAGATATAATCAGTCAACTATTCTTCAAGTGTGTACTTTTCTGGACACTAATTTGTCTGTAGATGGAAAGAGGCAATTCTTGCCTAGTGGCTGTCACCACACAACTGGAGGAACTGCAAGGATGCTCAATTTCTTCTTAGAATCTACGACAGGAAGCTGTCAGGAGCAGACAGGTCTCTAATCAAAATGAACATTAATATAGTAATATTTGTAATGTCAATTTTATGGACTTCTGACCTTTTGAAACAAACTATCCATGTAAGGATAATCTGGACTGTTGTCTGTTAACGATCCTCTCAGCTATTTCTAAATAAAATATGGAAAACACCCTAACAATAAACTCAAAGCCATGAATTTGCTAAAGTCCCTTAACTCATAGGCTAACTGTCCCAAATCAGGTAAAAAAGTTAAAGACTGATTGAGTCTAAGCCTTGTATTCCTAAATGTGTTATACAGGCACAATGCCCATGAAAGTATCAATATTCATCTCACTTTTATATTAATAAGAAGCTCGTACCAGTGAAAACCTTAAATTTGAAATCAAAGTAAATTTTGTACCATTTAAGAGATTATAACTTCATCTTGATAATAATTATACAGATTTCTACCAATAGGTTATGGCTATGAAATAAATCCTAGCTAATCCTCCCTGTTCCAACAAAACCACTACTTTTTCCTAGAAAGACAGCCCAACATTAACCACCTTAGTCCCCAAGCCCAGGGACTAGGGGCGCTGACTCTTCATTCACTTCTTCAAGCTGATTATGGGCATTGACATATTAGAAGAGTGGTGGGGTGGGGGTAGCGAAAATTGATAAGCCTCTGATGCTGTGTCTTCACTGCATCCAGCTGGAATTCCAGGACATGAGAGGTTTGAGCAGGTCTGCTCAGCTTGCTTGATGAGTAGATACACCAAGGCTGTGTATTCTGCAATATACAATTCTAAAAACAAATTTTAGTACCAAGATCATTTTTTTAAAGAGGGCTGACATTTTATTAAAGATGTTGGTTCTAACAACTTTTCTTTTTTTCCTTTTTTTTTTTTGGATATTATATTTACATTTCAAATTTTATCCCCTTACCCCATTTCCCCACCCAGGAAGCCCTTATTTCATTCCCCCCTCCTCCTGCTTCTATGAGGGTGTGTGTGCCCCCACATGCCCCTCATTCCCACCTCCCCACACTCAGATTCACCCTCACTCAGTGTTCAGCCTTCATGTGACCAAAAAACTCCTCTCCCACCTATTCCCAACAATGCCAGCCTCCCCTACATATACAGCTGGAGTCATGGGTCCCTTCCTATGTGCTCCTAGGCTGGTGGTTTAGACCCTGGGGAGCTCTGGTTGGTTGGTATTGTTGCTCTCCTCATGGGGCCACCAACCCTTTTGGCACCTTCAGTCTTCTCTTCAACTTCTCAATTGGGAACCCTTGATCAAATCAATAGTTAGCTGTGAGTATCTGCCTCTGGGTATGTCAGACTCTGGGGAACCTCTAAGGAGACAGCCATATCAAGTTGCTGTCAGCATGTACTTCCTGTCATCCATATCAGCATCTATTTTTGGTGACTGCACATGGGATGAATACCCAGGTGGAATGGTCTCCATATAACCTCTCCTTCAGATTCTGTCACACACTTTGTCTCCATATTTGCTCCATTGGGTATTTTGTTACTCCTTCTAAGTAAGACCTAGGCATCCACACTTGTTCTTCTTTCTTCATGAGCTTTATGTGGTCTGTTAGTTGAATCTTTGTTGTTTCCAACTTTTGGGCTAATCTCCACTTATCAGTGAGTAAATACCATGTGTGTTCTTTTGTGATTGTGTTATCTCACCGAGGATGATATTTTTTAGTTCTATCCATTATCTAAGAATTTCTCAAAAAAAAAAAAAATTAAAAAAATAAGAAAAAAACCAAAAAATAAGAACAATTAAAAAATTAAAAAAAGAATTTCTCGAATTCATCATTTTTAATACCTGAGTAATACTCCATTGTGTAGATGTACCACAATTTTTTGTTTCCATTCCTATGTTGAAGGGCATCTGGGATATTTCCAGCTTCTGGCTATTATAAATAAGGCTGCTATGAACATAGTGGAGCATATGTCTTTGTTATATGTTGGAGCATTTTCTGGGTATATGCCCAGGAGTGGTATAGCTGGGTCCTCAGGTAGTGCTATGTCCAATTTTCTGAGGAAATGCCAGACTGACTTCCAGAGTGGTTGTAGCAGTTTGCAACCCCACCAACAATGAATGAGTGTTCCTCTTTCTTCACATCCTCTCCAGCATCTACTATCACCTGAATTTTTGATCTTAGCTATTCTGACTGGTGTGAGGTGGTATCTCAGGGTTGTTTTGATTTGCATTTCCCTGATGACTAAGGATGTTGAACATTTCTTAAGGTGCTTCTTGGCCATTCGTGTTTCCTCAGTTGAGAATTCTTTGTTTAACTCTGTACCCCATTTTTAAATAGGGTTACATGGTTGTCTTCTGTCTAATTTCTTGAGTTCTTTGTATATCTTGGATATTAGCCCTCTATCAGATGTAGGATTGGTTGAGATCTTTTCCCAATCTGTTGGTTGCAGTTTTGTCTTGTTGACAGTGTCCTTTGCCTTACAGAAGCTTTGCAATTTGATCAGGTCCCATTTGTCCATTCTTGATCTTAGAGCATAAGCCATTGGTGTTCTGTTCAGGAACTTGTCCCCTGTGCCTAGGTATTCGAGGGTCTTCCCCAACTTCTCTTCTATTAGTTTCAGTGTATCTGGTTTTATGTGAAGGTCCTTTATCCACTTGGAGTTGAGCTTTGTACAAGGGGATAAGAATGGATTGATTTGCATTCTTCTACATGCTGACCTCCAGTTGAACCAGCACCATTTGTTGAAAACGCTGACCTTTTTCCACTGGGTGGTTTTAGCTCCTTTGTCAAAGATCAAGTGGCCGTAGGTGTGTGGGTTCATTTCTGATTCTTCAGTTCTATTCCACTGATCTTCCTGCATGTCTCTGTGCCAATACCATGCAGTTTTTATCACTGTTGCTCTGTAGTAAAGTTTTTGGTCTGGGATGGTGATGCCCCCAGAAGTTCTTTTATTGTTGAGAATAGTTCTTGCTATCCTAGGTTTTTTGTTATTCCAAAAGAATTTGCAGATTGCTCTTTCTATCTCTATGAAGAATTGATTTGAAATTTTGATGGGTATTGCAAATTTTACTAAGTTAATCCTGCCAATCCAGGAGCATGGGAGATCTTTCCATCTTCTGATTTCTTCTTAAATTTCTTTCTTCAGACACTTGAAGTTCTTGTCATACAGATCTTTCACTTGCTTGGTTAGATTCACTCCAAGATATTTTATATTATTTGTAGCTATTGTGAAGGCTGTCTTTTCCCTAATTTCTATCTCAGCCTGTGTATCCTTTGAGTAGAAGAAGGCTACTGATTTGTGTGAGTTAATTTTATATCCAGTCACTTTGCTAAAGTTGTTTATCAGGTTTAGGAGTTCTCTGGTGGAAGTTTTAGGGTCACTTAAGTATACTATCATACCATCTGCAAATAGTGAAATTTTGACTTCTTCCTTTCCTATTTGTACCCCTTTTACTTGCTTTTCTTGTCTAATTGCTCTAGCCAGGACTTCCAGTACTATATTAAATAGGTAAGGTGAGAGTGGACAGCCTTGTCTAGTCCCTGATCTTAGTGGGATTGCTTCAAGTTTTTCTCCACTTAGTTTGATGTTGGCTACTGGCTTGCTGTATATTGCTTTTACTATGTTTAGGTATGGGCCTTGAATTCCTGATCTTTCCAAGACTTTTAACATGAAGGGATGTTGAATTTTATCAAATGCTTTTTCAGCATCTAGTGAGATGACCATGTGATTTTTTTTTCTTTGAGTTTATTTATGTAGTTAATTATATTGACGGATTTCCAAATATTGAACCATCCCTGCATTCCTGGGATAAAGCCTACTTGATCATGATGGATAATTGTTTTGATGTGTTGTTGGATTCGGTTTGAGAGAATTTCATTGAGTATTTTTTTTGCATCAATATTCATAAGAGAGATTGGTCTGTAGTTCCCTTTCTTTGTTGGGTCTTTCTGTGGTTTAGGTATGAGCGTAATGGTAGCTTCATAGAACGAGTTGGGTAGTGTTCCTTCTGTTTCTATTCGATGGAATAGCTTGAAGACAATTGGTATTAGGTCTTCCTGAAAGGTCTGATAGAATTCTGCACTAAAACCATCTGGTCCCGGACTTTTTTGGTGGGGAGACTTTTAATGACTGCTTCTATTTCTTTAGGGTATATAGGACTGTTTAGATGGTTTATCTGCTCCTGATTTAATTTTGGTACCTGGTATCTGTCTAGAAAATTGTCCATTTCATCCAGATTTTTCAATATTGTTGAGTACAGGCCTTTTTAGTAGAATCTGACGATTCTTTAAATTTCCTCAATTTCTGTTGTTATGTCTCCCTTTTCAGTTCTGATGTTATTAATCTGGATACTGCCTCTGTGCCCTCTGTTTAGTCTGGCTAAGGGTTTATCTATCTTGTTGATTTTCTCAAAGAACCAGTTCCTAGTTTTATTGAAGACCAGCTATAGTCTGCGGTGTTCTAATAGGATGCATGGGACTATTTCAATTTTCTTGTATCTGTTGAGACCTCTTTTGTGACCAATTATATGCTCAATTTTGGAGAAGGTACCATGAGGTGCTGAGAAGAAGGTATATTCTTTTGGTTTTGGATGAAATGTCCTATAAATATCTGCTAAATCCATTTGATTCATAACTTCTCCTAGTTTCACTGTATCTCTGTTTAGTTTCTGTTTCCATGATCTCTCCCTTGGTGAGATTGGAGTGTTGAAGTCTCCCACTATTATTGTGTGAGGTGCAATGTGTGCTTTGAGATTTAGTAAAGTTTCTTTTATGGATATGGGTGCCTTTGCATTTGGAGCATAGATATTCAGAATTGAGATTTCATATTGGTTGATTTTTCTTTGATGAGTATGAAGTGTCCTTCTTTATCTTTTTTGATAACTTTTAGTTGAAAGTTGATTTTATTCGATATTAGAATGGCTACTCCAGCTTGTTTCTTGGGACCATTTGCTTGGAAAGCTATTTTCCAGCCTTTCATTCTGATGTAGTTTCTGTCTGTGTCACTGAGGTGGGTTTCCTGTATGCAGCAAAATGTTGGTTCCTGTTTATGTATTCAGTTCAATAGTCTATGTCTTTTTATTGAGGAATTGATTCCATTGATGTTAAGAAATATTAAGGAAAAGTGATTGTTGCTTCCTGTTACTTTTGCTATTAGACGTGGAGTTATGTTTGTGTGGCTATCTTCTTTTTAGTTTGTTGGAAGATTACTTTCTTGCTTTTTCTAGGGTATAATTTCCTTCCTTTTGTTGGAGTTTTCCCTCTATTATCCTTTGTATGCCTGGATTTGTGGGAAGATATTGGGTAAATTTGGTTTTGTCATAGAATATCTTGGTTTCTTCATCTATGGTAATTGAGAGTTTTGCTGGGCATAGTAGCCTGGGCTGGCATTTGTGTTCTTTTAGTGTCTGTATGATATCTGTTCAGGATCTTATGGCTTTTATAGTCTCTGGTGAGAAGTCTGGTGTAATTCTGATAGGTCTGCCTTTATATGTTACTTGCCTTTTTTTCCTCACTGCTTTTAATATTCTGTCTTTGTTTTGTGCATTTGGTGTTTTGATTATTGTGTGACAGGGGGAATTTCTTTTCTGATCTAGTCTATTTGGAGCACTTAGGCTTCTTGTATGTTTATGGGCATTTTAAGGTTAGTGAAGTTTTCTTCTATGATTTTTTGAAGATATTTACTGGCCCTTTAAGTTGGGAATCTTCACTCTCATCTATACCTATTATTCTTAAGTTTGGTCTTCTCATTGTGTCCTGGATTTCCTGGATGTTTGGGTTAGGAGCTTTTTGTATTTTGCATTTTCTTTGATGGTTGTGTCAATGTGTTCCATGGTATCTCCTGCACCTGAGATTCTCTCTTCTATCTCTTGTATTCTGTTGGTTATCTAGCATCTATGATTCCTGATCTCTTTCATAGGTTTTCTGTCTCCAGGGTAGTTTCTCTTTGTGATTTCTTTATTGTTTCCACTTCCATTTTTATGTCCTGGGTTGTTTCATTCAATTTCTTCACCTGTTTGGTTGTGTTTCCTTGTAATTCTTTAAGGAATTTCTGTGTTTCATGTTTAAGGGCTTCTACCTGCTTACCTGTGTTCTTTTGTATTTATTTGAGGGAGTTATTTATATCCTTCTTAAAGTCCTCTATCATCTGCATGAAAAGAGATTTTAAATCCTGAGTCTTACTTTACTGGTATCATGGGGTATTCAGGACTTGCTATTGTGGGAGAACTAGGTTCTGATGATGCCAAGTAGCCTTGGTTTCTGTTGCTTATGTTCTTGCTCTTGCCTTTTGCCATCTAGTTATCTCTAGTGCTACCTTCACTCACTGTCTCTGACTGGAGCCTGTCTGTCCTGTTATATTAGTTGTGTCAGAACTAATCAGAGTCCAGCTGTCTCTGTGATCCTGTGATCCTGAGATCCTGGGTGTCAGAGCTCTTGGGAGTCAGGCTGCTTCTGGGATACTGAAATCCTGGTGTGACCAAGCTCCTTAGTTCCTGTGATCCTATTATCTATGTTCCTGGGCATGTTAGAGCTCCTGGGAGTCCAGCCTCCTCTGGGTTTGGGGGGATTGTGTGCCAAAGACAATGTATTGCCCAGTGGGTCAAGGGGTGGGGGACTTTCTGAGCTATTCGTATTGGTGTCTCGAAAGAAAAGTCTGTAATAAAACAGACTAGATATCAGGTCATCAAGAGAATATCTAAGGGCTTCGGCGAACTCTTGGAGATCACCAGAAAGCAGTTCAACCTGGTACCAGGATTTCTGGCAGCTGCAAGAGCTTGTGGGGGGACTGTGAACTGTTTCCGAAGAGGGAAAGTCACCCAGTGGCCAAAGTCATATGTGTAGGTCAGCCAGGAGGCCAGTCATATGGACTGGAGCATTGAAATGCCAACCCCTCAGCCCAGGGAAGGCTGGCAAGGCCCTATCTGGGTGTCTAGTGTCCCTCCTGCCAATTGGAATCTCCATGCCAATCAACATGCCTGTGTGTGTTTGCAGGCTTATACAGTCTGTTATTAGGCAAGGTGGAACCATGAGGTCTGTGTAGGCCTGCCTGGGTGCCTAGCCCATCCATCAGAGCACCGAGTAGAGCCCCACCCCCACCCCCAGCCCCACCCCTCCCCCGAAGTGGCACAGCTCAGGAGGTGGGAGTTTCGTGAGCCTGTGGTGGCAAGTAGAGTTGGCTGCAGCAGCAGTGGAAATTCAGGAGGTCAGTGACAGCAGGTGGCTGCGGATGGAGTCCATGTGGTAATGGCAGTGGCAGCGGGCAGTGTGGTTGGCTGCAGTAGCAGCAGACCATGTGGCATCAGTCCTGCAGGTCACAGCAGCCAGCGGCTGTGGCAGCCAATGCACCTTGGGTCATGGTTCGAAGTTTTCATCTCGGCCCAATATGCACCAATGTTAGACATTCATGGTAGACATCCCCGCACAGCTTAGAACAGACCACTCCAGACCAAATGGTTCCAAGGGGGAGGGGGGAGTTTATTCAGGAGATAGGGCAAAGATGGGAGGAGAAGATGAAAGAAGAGAGGAAGAAGAGAGAGGAAGAAGAGAAGTAGAGGCCGGCCATGACCAAGTGGAGAGAGGGGGAAGGGAAGAAGGGAGGGGAGAAGGGACAGAGAAGCTAGAGGCAAGAGAACAAGTGATTAAGAGAGAGAGGAGGTGGCAAGCAGCCCATTTTATAGTGGGCCAGGCCTACCTGGCTGTTGCCAAGTAACTGTGGGGAGGAGCCTACCTGGCTGTTGCTAGGTAACTGTGGGGAGGAGCCTACCTGGCTGTTGCTAGGTAACTGTGGGGAGGAGCACACCTAGCTGTTGCCAGGTAACTGTGGAGGTGGAGTTTAGACAGAATACTAACAGTGGAGAAGTTGGATTCCTGGTCTGGAGAGGAAATAGGTGGTCTGATTATCAGAGTACAGCTGACATCCAAATGCATCTGCGGCACAGAAACTGTGCTGGCAGAGGAAACAGGAAGTTCATAGTCTTTGGCATCTGTAGGCCTATCTTAGTTCCACATTCAGGATTTCCAGATAGTTTTGTGTGTGTGTGTGTGTGTGTGTGTGTGTGTGTGTGTGTGTGTGTGTGTCTAAAAAGCCAAAAAAAGAAACAAAAAACAAAAAGAACAACAACAGCAAAAACAAAAACAGACATAAAGCAAGACCTTGCACACCATTTGCACACCAAATCTAAGCAAGCTGGGTGAAAAGCCTGGTGCTTAGTCTTTACTAAGAAATACATCACAGAACTCAAAGGCTCCTGGACTCAAGAAGCAAGGAGGTAGCACGACCTGGACATGAAAGCCACAGAATAAGGATATGTCTTTTTAAGAGTCAGAAGTTTTGAGGAAAGCCCTGATGTCTACGCCTCCCTGTCACTGTGTGGAACTGATATGCCTGCCCAGTGTATCAGAATTCTGCATTGAGAAGCTACAGGGGATGCAAATTGAGCCCTGAATACACATTCACAGCCCTTCTACCACCTGGAACTGGGCCAAAGACACGGGTCTATCAGGGAAGTGTAAGTGTGGGTGAAGGGGGAATGTCTACCTCAGTAGGGAAGGGGGAGAGACAAGAGGGGCCAGACCTTGATCTTGTGGTCCATCAATCCAAGCCTTTGAGCCAGTGCCGTGTGGTGTTCCATGCCTGGGCACTTGCACTTATCAAGATACTCTTCCAGGACCAGCTTTTTTCCTTGATGAATAAAGTGGGGTCTATCATCTGCCTCCTTGAATCATTAGGAGAAACTTGTGACATCAAAGGCACTTAAGATGCCAGGAGAAGTTGGTGACTTGGTAGACCTGAGGCACCTTGAGAAGCTTTAAAGTCTAGGTTCCCTGGAGACCTAAAGGATGTGTTGCTTGGAGTTACAGAGTGTCCTCTGATTATTTGTGGATCAGGTGGCAATGGGAAGCCTGGAGGAACTGGAGACCTTAGCATTGCATGGAAATTTGGTCCAATTGGGAGACCTCACTGCACAGGAGATCCTGGAAATAAAAGAAAACTAGATCAGAGGATCCTCACTGTCCCTAACTTCTATACTCAGGCCTCCACATCCATTCCTCTAGACTTCTTATACATGAGGCTAATGTGTTGCGTGCTCCTGTATAGCAATGGTGCATTGTGGAGGTGGGGGATGGGAAGGGGCAGGGCCCTATGTAGCTTGAATAGAATAAAGACCAGGCTGTGAGTTGCATCAGATTGCCTGTGTTTTGGCGGATCACTAACATTTGTATGTATTGTAAAGCTAGTTCCTCAACCTAGAACTGACCTTAATATTCACATGTAATTTAAACAGTATAAAGGCAAAAAAGGAGGAGGTGGGATGGGATAGGAGATTAATGGGTTGGGGGAATGGTGAAGTGGGATGGAATCTGAAATGTAAATAAATAAACTATCGAAAAAAAATTAAGGAAAGAGACAGGCAGACACACACAAATACACACACACACACACAAAGAGAGTGAGAGATAGAGAGAGAGAGAGACAGAGACAAAGATATGGTGACAACAAAATCAAGCAGGACATATTGTAACCTGAGGACACAAGTTTTCAAACAAAATAGATGAAATGTGCATTTAGGGCAGAATGTCACCATGAACTACTCAATATCAGACAAAGGGTATTATAAAGGCTCAAACAAGAGATCTTGGACTCAAATCACTGCATTTGTTCAGCAGTCAAATGAGAGATTCAGTCAAACAGTGAGTTTGAGTTCAACCAGTAAGTAAAAAATCTGAAGCTAGTGTGATAGTAAAACACACTGTGCCATCAACCCCAAGTTTTATGTTCACATAGTGGAAAGGCAAAACCAGTTTCCACATGTTCTTCTCTAATATCCACATGTGGACCCTGGTAAGATAAAAACCAAGGTCATACATAAAATAAGACATGGCCTAACAATTTAAACTCTATTTCCTTTTTAAAAATTTACTACACAACATTGGGGTTTGTTCCTACAAACTCACACAGACGTAGACAATACTCTGACAAAGAGCCTCACCTGAACCTATTTTGAAGAATTTGCAGTTGCTTTTGTGATTAATTTTAATCCTCTGTAGATGAAAAAAATGCTTCCTAGTAATCTAAAGTTACACCTAATACACTTTTTGAGAATAAGTAAAGGACCAGCTGGAGATACTATGCTCCTGCAGTTGGAAGTGACTGGACACCTGAGTACCAAACTGGAATTCCTAGGCATTGATAAAAAAAAACAATTCATTCCTTCACAAATAGACACCAGCATTCTAGTTAGTACCATTTAGCCTAGAGACAATCTGGGAGCAGAGACCCAGGCACCAATACATCAAAACCTTGAGTCCTCTGTTGAGGAGCCTTGGAACAACTTCATAGATACCATAATGTTTACAGAGAGCTTGAAGGGCCATTTAGACAGTGGAGATGGCCAGGACAGAGAGGGTGCTTGAGTCAGGGGCGCAAACAACGTGGTTCAAGACTGAACAGGATGTTGGCCTCTAAGGATAGGTGCTTAGTATGAGGAATAATGGTTAGGCGCCATGGAAGGAAAATGAATAGAAAACTATTTCCTGAGAAAGTAACTACAGATGCAGCCCCAATGTCTTCTAGTCTAGAGCTTCATGAGACAAAGGCCAATTTTCTCTTTATTTTCAATTTCCTCACTAACCTATTATCATCCTTTAATTGCTCTGGAACAATGATTAAATATTGAACATTTTACTGGCCCACACCTAAACCTCAGGATGCTGACCCAAGGTTATCTGTAGAACAGGCTAGGACAATAGAAATTCCTCGTCTCAAAACTGAAACAAAGGACAATAAACAGGAATAATTTAATCTACAAGACTAGGCCTACATGAGGTAAGGCTCAAACCTGAGTGGTGCTAAAGTGTGGGTGAGTATGATGGATCTGAGGTTTTGTGGAGCGGGTGGATAAAAAGATTGGGAGGACAACTGAGTTTCAAGTTTGTAGAGATATGTAAGTGCAGGTCCTTTGATTAGAAGTCAAACAGACAGTGGTTTGGGCAAGCTGCAGCAGCCTATTTTTTCCTTGTGAGTTGGTGGCTGCATGAAATGTTTAGAAGGAAAGGAACAATTAAGAAGTGATCCCAGTGGGCAGGTAACCCCTGCACAACAGAATGAGAAGACACCCATTTCTTGCTATGGTTACTCACTAAGGAAGGCCTAATTTCTACCGTACTGGAGCTCCAAAGTACAGGAGACCAAAAGTGATAGGCTTTGATAATTTCTCAGAGTTGAAACAAACCTGAATTGAGTATATCTTCTCAATTAAGGATGATGTCCTCAAAGTCAGGCGTGGTGGCACACACCTTTAATCCCAGCTCAGGTAATCAGAGGCAGGTAGGATTTACCTAGTTTCCTGGCAGCCTCGTCTATCAGTTGAGTTACAGGACAGCCTGGTAGATTATACAATGAAATACTGTCCCAAGAAACAAACAAGCAAAGAAACAAACAAATAGAAAACAACAAAGAAAACACAAATTGATTGAGTCTTCCACCAGACTAGACTTAGTGGGCCAGTGTTGGACCGAGAGAGTATCTGCTGGAAATGAGGGATGAAACTGGAGCTGCTGAGATGTTCCTGGGTGGAAGTTCAATTACAGCCAAATCCTAGCAGTAGACATTGAATACCAATAGGGATCATATTTGGAGCCTCAGCAACAAAGATAGGCTTTACCTCAGAGTAAATAAATTTAAAGAGGTTTTTCAAGCAGATGGATCCGAAAACTGCTGGTGTCACCATAATGATGTCTAGTAAAAGAGTCTTCCATCCATAAGTAATCAACAGAGATGGGCATGGAAACCTCATACATCTCAGGGTAAAAATCCAACAGGATGGCATTTCAGTTCTGAATATCTATCCTCCAAAAACATGTGCACATACGTTTCTAAGTGAAACCTTGCTAAAGATCAAATCATTCATCAAACACCAAGCACTAACAGTGGAAGAGTCCAACACCCCAATGTCATCAACAGACAGATTATCCAGACAGAAACTAAGCAGAAATATTGAAACTAACAGAGGTTATGAATCAAATGGATCTAATAGTTCTATAGAACATTTCAATCAAACACAAAGAATACGCCTTCTTCTATTCTTCTTCTAGTCTACCTTCTTGTTCACTGCATGGAACAGACTCCAAAATTGACCACATACTTACTCACAAAGCAAGCCTCAACAGATAAAAATAATAACTCCTTGTATCCTATCAGACTTCTATGGATTAAAGCTGGACTTGAGGAACAGAAATAAAAGAGAATCTACATATTCATGGAAACTGGAAAAAAAAAACCTGTCTATTAAATGGTTTCTGGGTCAGGTAAAAAGTAAAGGAATTGAAGACTTTCTAGAATTCAATAAAAAGGAGGTCACATCATCCCCAACTTTATGGGAAACATCAAACCAGTGCTAAGAAAAAAGTTCATAGCACCAAATGCCTTCATAAAGAAATTAGAGAGTTTTCATACTAACAATTTAAATGTATAGTTGAACACACCAGTAAAAAAAAAAAAAAAGAAAGAAAGAAAGAAAGAAAGAAAGAAAGAAAGAAAGAAAGAAAGAAAGACACCCAAGAGGAGTAATTGACAGGATATAATCAAACTCAAGGCCATTTCTAAAGATTCAATTAGAAAGAAAAAGAACATTACAATGAATCAAGTTCACCAGGTTCTTACAGAAAATAGACAAGATAAAGAAAGGCTTGGCCAAGGTAGAAAATACACAAATCAACAAAATCAGAAATGAAATGGGAGAGGAAGTAATTTCCAATGAGAAAATTCTTACAATCATTAGACCTTGTTTCTAAAGCCAATGCTCCACAGCAGAGGAAAATCTAAAGAAAGTGGATGGTTTTCTAGAGAGATAGCACTTTCCAAAGATAAGTCAAGATCCTGTAAACTATCTGAACACTCTTTTTTTTTTATGAATGAGGCCATTTATTAACCCAGCATCCTTTGTTCTAATGCTTCTTGTTGGCAGCTGCCACCTGTCCAGTAATTCTGTCCAGATCTCTCTGTCCCTGAGGTGTTAGCTTGCGGCCCCCATCTTGGTCCTTTCCCACCATTTTCAGCCCCTCTAGGGCTTGGAGGACCTGGCGGGCCACACTCTTAGAGCCTCTGCTAAAGTGGCTGGGCCTGGCACCATTTCTCTAGCATCCTCCGTAGATCTTGGTCATGGAACCAACCCCTGCACCACCACAGAGGTACAAGTGCCGTGCTGTGGAAGCAGTTCATTTGTAGAAACAGTTCTCATCATATGGGGTGAGCTCTTTATGTTTGGCCAGCTTGATTGTGTTCACCCATTTGGGGACTTTAAGCTTCCCGGACTTTTTGAGGAAGGCTGCCAGAGCTCTTAAGAACTCCTGGTGGTTAATGTCTTTTACAGTAACTGCAGACATCCTGCTGCCTCCACGCTGCCAGCCAGGAGAAAGGGCCTGAACACTCTTATAACCCCTATAGAAATAATAGCAGGACCAAAATGATGGCTGGAATGGCCAAGATAGGGCATGCTGGTGGTATTTTGGCTGAAAAGTGTGCCACCTAGGAAGGTTTATTGCTGAATAGGCCTCATTCAACAAGGGGTTACCATATTGGGCATGTAGACCACACTTTTAGTCTCCACTGTCAGGAGCCATTGGCAGTGTGTCTCTGTGATTTTGAAGGCTGGCTTATTAGTATAGTGAGATCCAGGAAGTCAGGAACATGTACAAGGAAACTGTTTCTATTTAGAAAAAGAAAGAAAGAAAGAAAGAAAGAAAGAAAGAAAGAAAGAAAGAAAGAAAGAAAGAAAGAAAGAAAGAAAGGAAGGAAGGAAGAAAGGAAGAGGGGAATTACAAGGTGTCAGCAGTGAGCAGGCATGAGAAGGCCCCCTTGGCAGCAGCATGAAAAGAGACACATTTCTTGAGATGGTCACATAAGAGTGAAGGACAAATGTCTTCTGGATGGATCTCAAAGGGGGCAGGAGTCCCCAAAGTATGGCTGGATTGTGGTGTTCCATGCCTTTATTCCAGGCACTGGATGGAGTGGTCACAGACAGGTGGATCTGTGTAAGTTCAAGTTCAGCCTTGTCTTCAAATCTAGTTCTAGTACAGTCAGGGTCATATAGGCAAAACTTGTCTAAAAAAAAAAAAAAAAAAAAAAACTGTCCTCCACCTGTCCAAGTTTCCATAAGCTGTGCTTACAGACTTTACATGAGGGTCGTAATGTCTGATAAAGGTGAGGGGATGAGAGGAGGAGCCTATAAGAGGGTCTTGGGTGGAGATTCAATTAAGGCCAATTCCTTGGAATAGAGTTTCAATACCAGGGTGGCCTGGGTTAGGTGTGAGAGCCTTAGGATACACTGGGTAGTTAGATTATCAATGGCCTTGTGCTGGAGATATGAGTGGGATGGGATTACTTGGACACTGCCTGTTCCATGGCCTTTGACTCCTTGTTCGGAGAGAGAGCACCGGGGTAAATGAAGAGCATCTGTGACTTTTAAACCTTAGGGGAGGACATCTAATTGGCCTCCTCCTTGTGCTGACCGTCTGATATTAACACAGGAGCTAATTGCATGTTTATTGCAGTACTGAGAAACCGAGATTGGGAAACAGGGTCAGTTGGTCGGGAAGACTGCAGTTCCTGACTGATCCCTGCATTATAAGAAGTTCAAAGCAAATGCTGGGTAGGCAATAATGGGTTAGATGGGTGCTCTCTGGAGTTTTTCTGATGTGTTTCCTTTTTTCAGGTTTTCTAGTACAGGAACAAACTCTAATGAGTTCAGAACATATATATGGATAAAGGTTCCTCCTTGCATTGAAAATTCCGAATGTCTTCAAATACACACACAGAAACCAGTTCCCTAGTGCCTAAAAAGCCTACAAGGAACTTACCTTTTCTAATGTGTCAGAGTCCCCTAGTTACCCCAAGAAGTCCAATGCAATCAAGTCCTTCAGTCCCTGAATGGGACCTAAGTCAGCAAGACTCCCAAGGACCATCAAGAAATTCAAGTAACCAAACACCACCAGCTGTGAGCCCTCTTCCTGAACTCAGCCCCTTGAGTAATACCCTAGACCAGATGGCCAACTTCTCCAATATTGATTGGGCCTGTGAAATCTACCAAGAGAATGCAAGGTCTAAGAAGCAAAGGAAGCAGAGGGAGAAGACCATAGTGCCAATTTGGAAGCAAGACCAGGATGCCTGTGCTAAACCTCAAATTCTTAAAGGCACTGTCTCTCTACCAACCTCTGCCTGTGAGGATACCTTGTCTGAGAGACAGTCTGTTTTAATGTCTCTTCCATGCAGCCCATCAAATATATCCCTAGACTCATTTTCCACATTTTCCACATGGTAGGGAAAGTCTCTTGTCAACTCTCTTCCTTTAATCTCAAGTATGTTCTCATACCCGGAGTCAACCTTCTCCATTATTCAGATCAATGAGAATCTCTTATGTGATGCCCTGGTCTCTGTACAGGCTGACTGAAACCCAGCAACATAAGACAGTATTCCAGGTTGATTATCAGTTTGTCCAATATCTGCACAACCCGCTGCAGCCCAAGATCCAACCATAGCCCAAACTCCACATTCTAGCACAGCTTTGGCATCTGGAAATCCAAGAGAAACTTCATTGCTAAACACACTTACACTCACAGAAGATGTTCAAGACGGGACTGCCATACAAGACAAGCTATTTCTTGAACATCTCAGTGACTTTGATTTTGTCTTACACCAAGTGTCACTGCCTGACTTCACTGAGCACTTCTGACTCCTGTATGTCATTTAAGAGCTGTTCATCCTGAAGATCAGGACACTCCTTTCTCCATCTACCAAAGTATATGGATGAAATATGGTGACTGATAGTCTGAACACATGAGGTAGAAAATTTTCAAGGAAGATTTTCAACGTATCAAAAATGTACAGATGTTTATTCCACATATTCAATCAATTCAACAATTGAATTGATTCTCTCATATTTTTCCATCAGATACCACCTCATCACAAGTACTTCCCTGTCCTGCCATGTCTACCCACCCTTGTGACCCCTTCTCCCAGAGTGAAAAAAATAAAAAATTATAAAACAGATAGATATGTGTTATCTATACTCTCCCTGGAGTATGGGGAGATAATCCTCATGGACTCCCCAATCAATAGAATATATCCCTCCCTTCCTACCCCTTCCACCAGCCATTAATTGTTGAAAGGTACACTTTAGGAGCCCAACTAATTTAACAGTTTTTTTCAGTGCCTACATGATAACTATGCTACTTTTTTGGGAGGTGGGTGAGTTGGCTTATGAATAGCTGTTATGTCAGAATTCTTCCATATCCCTCTTTCTTGACTGTGAGTCTTCAGTCATCAGTGTCACAATAGTGTCACAGAAAGCCCACATACACATGGAAGCTGAACAACTGTCTACGAAATGACACCTTTGTCAGGGAAGAAACAACAATTAAATAAATAAAAGACTTATTAGATTTCAAAGAAAATGAAGGTACAACATACCCAAACTTATGGGACATAATGAAAGCAGTGCTAAAAGGGAAACTCAGAGCTCTGAGTGTCTCCAAAAAGAAACCAGAGGGAGCATACACTAGAAGTTTAAAAGCTTATCTGAAAGCTCTAGGACAAAAGGAAGCAAATACACCCAAGAGTATTAGAAGGCAGGAAATAATCAAATTCAGGGCTGAAATCAACCAAGTAGAAACAAAAGGAACTATACAAAGCACCAACAAAGCCAAAAGCTGGTTCTTTGAGAAAATCAACAAGATAGACAAACCCTTAGCCAGACTAAACAGAAGGCACAGAGACAGTATTCAGATTAACAAAATCAGAAATGAAAATCAGGGAGACATAATAACAGAACCCAAGGAAATTTAAAAAAATAATCAGATCCTACAACAAAAGTCTATACTCAACAACCTAGAAAACCTGGATGAAATGAATGAATTTCTAGACAGGTAACAAATAACAAGTATCAAAGTTAAATCAGGATCAGATGAACTATCTAAACAGTCACATAACCCCAAAGGAAATAGGTGTAGTCATTCAAAGTCTCCCAACCAAAAAGAACCCAGGACCAGATAGTTGTAGTGCAGAATTCTATCAAACTTTCAAAGAAGACCTAATATCAACACTCTTCTAACTATTCCACAAAAGATAAAAAAAGAGAACACTACCCAGTTCTTTCTATGAAGCCACAGTTACACTTATACCTAAACCACAAAAATGACCTAACAAAGAAAGAGAACTACACACCAATTTCCCTTATGAATATTGATGGAAAATACTCAATAAAATTCTTGCAAATGGAATCCAAGGATATATCAAAGCAATCATCCACCATGATCAAGTAGCTTCATCCCAGATTCAATATATGGAAATCCATTCATGTAATTTAATATATAAACAAACTGAAAGAGAAATATCACATGATCACCTCATTAGATGCAGAAAAAGCCTTTGACAAAATACAACACCCCCTTCCCCATTGGTAAAAGTAGTGGAGAGATCAGGAATTCAAGGTACATACTGAAATATATTAGAAGCAATACACAGCAAACCAATAGCCAACATCAAACTAAATGAGGAGAAACTCAAAGCAATCCCTTTAGAATCAGGGACTAGACAAGGTTGCCTACTCTCTCCCTACCTATTCAAACTGAAGTTCTAGTCAGAGCAATTAGACAACAAAAAAGGGTTCAAATTGGAATGGAGTAAGTCAAGTCATTACAATTTGCAGATGATATGATAGTATACACAGGTGACCCCAAAAATTCCACCAGAGAGCTCCTACAGCTGTTAAACAACTTCAGCAAAGTGGCTTGATATAAATTTAACTCAAACAAATAAATAGCCTACCTCTACTCAAAGGATAAAAGGGATGAGAAAGAAATTAGGAAAATTATACACTTCACAGTAGTCACAAATACTGTAACACACCTTGGTGTGACTCCAGCCAAGCGAGTGAAAGATTTGTAAAACAAGAATTTCAAGTCTCTAAAGAAAAAAATTGAAGATTTCAGAAGATGGAAAGATCTCCCGTGCTCATGGATTGGCAGGATTAAAATAGTAAAAATGACCGTCTTACCAAATGCAATCTACAGATTCAATGCAGTGTCAATCAGTGTTCTTCAATGCACTGATCAAGTCTTGAAAAAGAACTCTGTTAGGGGGCAGCTGTACAGGCAGAAGTGCAGGGAACTAGCTGGAAAGCAAGACCAATTATCTAATGGTAGGTGTGCATTTCTCAAAGTTTTTGTCCCCCTTGCTGTGTTGGCCAGTGCAGGTTCTAGATATGAGAGATCACAGGGTTTCAGCTCTCTTCCCCTCCTCAGTTCTTCAACTCTTGCCCCAAACTCAGAATCCACCTTCTCTATGTCTCAGTCACCATCAGTAGTGAGCCCTCTTCCTGAACACAACTCTTTGAGTAATTCCTCAGACCAGGAAGGCATGTTCTCCAACATTGGTCAATCCTGTGTGGAACTCCATCCAAAGACTACAAGATGTATGCAGCAGAAGCAGCAGAAAAAATGGATCTATTTTTTCACCTGTATTCTCACTGGGGTGTAGCCATATTCTTCGTGAACTGCCCCTTAAGTAGAATAGAGTGCTTCTCCTCCATCACCCTTGCCAGAAGTAGTCATCTGTGGAGAGCTTACTTCTGTGTCCCACCACATTTTAAGAGCTCTTTTCTGTTGATTTCCTGTCTAATTTATTAGTTTTTAGGGGTGTATTGAGTTGGGATGTGATTAGTGGTTGTCACAGAATATTTCCATTCATTCTCTCAACTGTAAGGATGCAGACATTGATATCACCAATAATATCCTTGCTGCTCTTCATAGTCAATGGGAGCATATATTATTGGCATCCACATGGTTCCTTGAGAAAACACAGAGCAGGAACCAAAGAACAAGGAGAATTATCAACCCAGACAAGGCCCACAGAGGCAGCCAGGACATAGATATGGGCTTAGGTTACAGTACAGGCAACTCACACTAATATGGTCTTCCAGTTAGAGCAAGGCATGCTGACCCCAGCATGGCCCCAGAATACAGCACAGACTACACACAGCTATTAGATACAGCATTTCTTCATGGAGTCAAGCAAGGCCTTAGCATTCTCTCTATCTTCTTTCTTGCCCTAAGAAATTATAAGTGTGTACTAACACACTAGATTCATTATGAAGTATAATCAATTAATGAGTTGCAGTAATCTTTTATGGTGTTATTTATGCTTTATCCTTAAACCAATAAAGTGATTTTAATACAATTCCACATGCCTGTCTTACTAGTTTACACTGTGCCAGAAGATGAAGAAAATGAAAATCTTGAGTGCTTGAGGTGGCTCAGAGAAACCAGTTCAGTTCCCAATATTCCTGTTTTGTGTCTCTCAACTTTCAGGATCCCCAGTTTGGCCTCTTTCACACTCCATCAAGGCATATGTGCCCATACATTCACAAATGCTGACCCCAGCACTGCTTTCATACACTCAATTGAGAAGATAAAATGATGAAGCAGACATTTGTACAGTATAAAGAGTGCAAAAAGGTTGTTGTGTTTTACTACACATTTAATATCAACATTCATGAGCCAAAGGCAGGATCTGGGTGTGAGGATGGGAGAGGGAAAAATAGTTCATGATCAAGTATAGGCAATGGGTGGAGGGAGACAGGAGAAAATCCCTGAGGGCCAGCAGAATGCAACACTGGAGGATGGGAGGTGTGTGTGTGGGATCATGTAGAAACTACCAGAGACCTTGGAGGTTAGAGACTCCCAGGACTCAAAGGGAGGGACCTCAGATAAAATCCACACCAGTGGGGAGAGAGAAATCATAAGAGAGTCCACTTCCAGTAGAAAGACATGTCATCAAGTGGAGGGATGGGGTGGCCATCCCAGAGTCAAAGACTCTGACCCAGAATTGTTCCTGCCTAAAAGAATTGCAGGGACAAAAATGGAGAAGGGACTTAGCAAGAGGTCCAGTGACTGGCTCACCTTGGGGTACATCTCAAGAGGAGACTCTAAGGCCTGTCACTATTAGTGATGCTATAGTGTGCTTATAGACAGGAACCTAGCATGGCTGTCCTCTGAGAGGCACATCAAGCAGCTGACTGAGTTAGACGTAGGTACTTATACCCAAGCATTGGACAGCAGCCAGGGATTCCTGTGATTGAATTAGGGGGATGCTGGAAGAATCTGAGGAGGAAGCCAACCACATAGAAATATGAGAAGTCTCACCTAACCCGGACCCCTGAGATCTCTCAGACACTGAACCACCAATCAGGCAGCATACATGAGTAGGTCTGAGGCCCCTGACACATATACAGCAGAGGACTGCCTAGTCCAGCCTCAATGGGAGAAGAGGAGCCTAACCCTCGAAAGACACAGGGGAGGGCATCTTCTTGGAAATGGGGGATGAGGAATTGTGGGAGGGAAGACTTGGAGGAATATAACAGCTGGACTGTGAAATAATAAAAGTAATAAAATATGAAATAAACAATATAATGATTACAAAGAAAAAAAGCATGGGCTCTAAGATGGTGTGGCTACAACAAAGTAGCATCAAAGGGTGGGTGAGGATAGTGGATCTGAATGTTGCAAGTGGGAGGAGCCAAGGGATGGGAGGGGCATTGAATTCCAGGTTTGGAGAGATATATAAGGGCAGGTCTTGTGAGTACAACTCAAATAGACAGGACTGAGGAAGCTGCAGCAACCCTCTGGATTCCTGGTGAGTTGGTGGGCTGCATGAAATGTTTGAAGTTGCTGTGTGAAGGAGATATCATGGTGGGGACTACTGGGAGCTAGTGGAAGAGGAGTCTATGTAGCTTGTATGGGTGTTTGATTGGTGAAATCTAAATAAAATGTGCTCTGTCCACAGGCAGGAGATATTATTTAAAATTAGTAGATGTTTCAAGTCTATCCCATAGATGTGAACACTGAGGACCAGTGACATGCAAAGATTAGAGCAGTCTATGAGTGAGCTTTCAAGAGACCTCTAGGTGCTCTATTCTTCATTCTAGGCACAGGCCTGAGCTCTGGGTTGTATGGAAAGCCTGGATCAGATAGATAGAGAGACCTGACTCTAGGACAAAGGGACTGTAGGGATTCTCTGATTCATTTCCCTTTCAGTATACATGGGATCCTGAGGATTTCAGGAACAATTGAGGTTGCCCAGATCAGGCATAGTGGTGGTATTCTGACTCAAAATTGTGACATCCAGAATGGGTTTTGGCTGAGCAGGCCCTTGTCTGACTTAAATGTGTAACCATGTTGGATGTTTTGACCACACCTTTAATTCCAGGACTCAAGAACCAGTGGCAAGTGGTTTTTTTGTGGTAATGAGTCCTGGCTTGTCTGTATAGTGAGATTCAGGAAGTCAGGCACATGCACATGGACACTGCCTCAGCCTAAAAAGAGAAAGATTGGATAAATAAAGAAGTGACCACAGTGTGCAGAAATGTGCATGTCCTCTGGGCAGCAGGATGAGAAGAAACCCATTTCTTGAGATGCTCAGTAGAGAGTAAGGACATTTTTTTTTTCTTAATGGAGCCCAAGAGGGTGAGGAATCCCAAAGGATGGGTCAGTTGTTTGTTACACAGTTCTTTGCACTGTGTAGGAAAGAAGAGGCAGGTGAGTTCTAGTCCAGCCTTGTCTTCGGGACTCACAGGACAGCAAAGTTCATACAAAGAAACTCTCTCCAAAGAAAAGAAAGGAAAGAAAGCAAATAATAATAAAAAGAAAGAAAAGTAAATAAAAAATGTCTTCCATCTGGCCAGGATTCTATTAGGTGCTAAGGTGTGGCTCCAGACTGGGTGTGTCCACAGGGTGTGAATGTTTGCTGGATGTGAGAGGATGAAATGAGGCACCTGTGGGAGGGTCCTGGATAGCAAGATTCAATAGATTCAATTAAGGCTAAGTCCTTGGTATAGAATTTCAATATCAGAGGGGATCTGGGTTAAGTGTAAGAGCCTTCTAATATCCAGGGTAATTAGATCATCAATGCTACTGTTTAGAAGATAAGTGTGGAATGGGGTCCATTGGATCTTGCCTGTTCCATAGACTTTCATTCTCTGTTTTGACACAGAGAGTCCAGCAGAAAGGAGGAGAATCTGGGACTCTTTTTTTTTTTTAACATTTATGATAATATTCCCATTCTAAAATAAATTTTATTTACTTTTCTTTTTATAGACCCGATTTTATCCTTCTTTTTCTATTCACTGACTTTGAATACCTCCATACCTCCTCCTTCTGTCTCCATGAGGATGTCACCATTCCCACCCCACCCTACAAAACTCCTCTCTCCCTGAGTCCTCCAGTCTCTTGAGGGTTAGGTGTATTTTTTCTGAGTTTAGACCTGGCAGTCTTCTGCTGTATATGTGTTGGGGGCCTCATAGCAGCTGGTGTATGGTGACTGGTTGGTGGCCCAGTTTCTGAGAAGTCTGGCAGTCCTGATAGGCCCCTTTTTGTAAGCACACCATAGCCTCAGTAATAGTGGCAGACCTTGGTGCCTCTCTTTAAGCTGGATTCCAATTTGGGCCTGTCACTGGACCTCCTTTTCTTTAGACTCTTCTCCATTTTTGTTCCTGCAGTTCTTTCAGATAGGAACAATTCTGGGTCAGAGGTTTAGGGTTGCTTTTGTTTTTGTTTTCTTTTTTTGCTGTGAGATAGCAACCCCATCCCTCACTTGATGTTCTGTCTTTCTGCTGGAGGTGGGCTCTATAAGTTCCCTGTCTCCACTGTAGGACATTTCATCTAAGGTTCCTCCATTTTGAGCTTTAGTAAAGTTTCTTTTATGAATGTGAGTGCCTTTTTCTTTGGGGCATAGATGTTCAGAATTAAGACTTTCTCTTCATAGATTTTTTTCCTTTGATGAATATGAAGATCTCATCTTGATTGATAACCTTTTGGTTTTAAGTCTCTTTTATTGGATATTAGGAAAGCTACTCCAGCTTGTTTTCTGAGGACGATTTGCTTTGAAGACCATTTTCCAAACTCTTTCTCTAAGGTAGAGCCTGTATTTGATATTAAGGTGTGTTTCTTGTATGCAGCTAAATGCTGGATCTGTTTGTGTATCCAGTCTGGTAGCTTATGTCTTTTTATAGGTGAGTGTGGGGAGGGGACAGAAGGTAAATATCATCCTTGCAGCCATCTTGAGCCACACACCCTGGCAAGAGACTTGATTACATCAGCCGATAACAACTGAGCACACTCTGATAACATCTTGCTTTAGATACCCAGCATCTTCCCTCGGAAGTGTGAGACTTAAAATTGTGTGACTTAGGGCGGGACTTACAGATCAGATTTAGAGACAAGACATAAGGGCATGACTTAAAGGTGTGACTTAAAGGTGTGTCTTAGAAGTGAGACATATAAAAGGTGAGAGGGAGACAGAAGAGTTCAGTACAACTTGGAGTAGGCATTGGACATTAGACCCTTGGAAGTGGAGCACTTGAGACTTGGAGCTGGAAGAATTATAAGGTATTAGGCAAAGAGTACAACTTGGAGTTAGTTATTAGGCATTGAGGTAGAAGACACTTAGACTAGAGAACTGGGAAGAAGAAGAATTATTATTAGGCATTAGGCACTTAGCAGTTGGAACTTGAAACTTGGAGGCACTAGGGACTAGGAACTAGGGACTTGGAGAGAAGAGAGACTTAAGAATAAATGGGATTGAATCACACTCTGTGTGGTCTCCATTTCTCAGGTCTGTCTTCACTCTCTCTCTCTCTCTTGCTGAACCCCGACCTGTGGACCAGAGCAGCTAGGGGCAGTACGGGCTCTAACAATTTAGCCCCCAAGGCTTTTGGTAGTGGGGGTCCCAACATTGACAGAGCTGTCTGTGACAATTTTGTCCCCCAAACGTGGGGTAGCTCCGGCTGCAACAGGTGAATTGAGTGCATTAATATTGAGAGATATAAAGACGGGTGATTGTTACTTCCTGTTATGGTTGTTTTGTAGGTGGCATTATGTACTTGTAATTCTCTCTTTTTGGCTTTGTTGTGAGATGATTAATATCTTGTTTTTTCTTTGGTGTAGGTACCCTCCTAGTGTTAGAATTTTCCTTCTAGAATCCTGTATAGGGCTGGATTGGTGGATAGATACTGTTTGAATTTTGTTTTGTCTTGGAAGAGTTTGGTTTCTCCATGTCTGTTGAGTGAGAGTCTTGCTGGTCATATTAACCTGGGCTTTGTGCTTTCTTAGTATCTATATGACCTCTGACCAGGCTCTTCTGGTTTTTAGTGTTTCTGTTGAGAAATCTGGTATAATTCTGATAGGTCTGCCTTTAAAAGGTACTTGGTCCTTTTCCATTGCAGACTTTAATAGTCTGTCTTTGTTCTGTGAATTTAGTGTTTTGATTTTTATGTGATGAAAGGAATTTCTTTTCTGGTCCAGATTGTAGATTTCTTGTATGCCTATAGGCATTGCTTTCTCCAGGTTAGGGAGGTTTTCATCTATAAACTTTTTGAAGATGTTTGCTGGCCTTTTGATTTGGGATTCTTCACTCTCTTTTATATCTATTACTCTTTGATGTGGTCTTTTCATCTGTAATTTCTGACTTATTTCCTAGGTTTTTCTTTTCCAGATTTTTCTGCTCCATTTGTGATTACTGTATTGTTTCTACTTCCACTTTTAGGTATTGGACTGCTTTAATCAATTTCTTCATCTGTGTGATTGTGTTTTCCAGTATTTCTTGTGGGATTTATTTGTTTCCTCTTTAAGTGCTTCTATCTGTTGACCTGTTGTTATATATATATATATATATATATATATATATATATATATATATTTCAGTGAATTTTTAATATCATCATTAAAGGTCTCTATTTTCTTAATGAGATAGGATTTCAGGTCAGCTTCCTGAGTTTCAGGTGTATTGGTGTACTCAGGGCTTGCTGTGGCTGGAGAAGTGGGTTATGATGATGCCAAAGTATACAGGATTTGTGGGGAGCCAACAGAATGGGAATATCATCCTTGCAGCCATCTTGAGCCATATACCCTGATAAGAGCCTTAATTACATCAGCCTACAACAGCTGAGCACACTCTGATAACATCTTGTTTTAGATACCCAGGATCTTCCCTTGGGTGTGTGAGACTTAAAGATGTGACTTAGAGACGTGGCTTAGAAGTAAGACATGTAAAAGGCGAGAGGCAGACAGAAGAGTGGACAACAACTTGGAGTTAGTTAGTAGACATTAGGGGGTATAACTTGGAGTAGATATTAGGTATTAGGCACTTACTTAGCACTTGGAAGAAGTAACTTGGAACTTGGAGGCATTAGGGACTAGGAAGTAGAAACTAGGAACTCAAGACTTAGACTAGAAAGAGAGACTGAAGAATAAACAGGATTGAGTCACACTCTGTCTGGTCTTCATTCTTCGCATCCGACCTCACACTCTCTCTATTGCTGAACCCGCACCCAAAGATTGGAGCAGCTTGGGGTAGTGAGGGCTAACAAGTTAGTCCCCAAGGATTGTGGCAGTGCAGGTTCCAACATTGATAAAGCGCTCTGAGACATTTTGGCCCCCAATCGTGGGGCAGCTCAGGCTGCAAAATTTTTGGCCCCTAACGTGGGACATGTGTCAATTGTCCAGTTACCTTGTTTGTAGAGGAACTCCTGGGATGCCTTCAGGCTCTGCTGTCTTCAGGGGAGCAGACTAGCTGGTGGTCTGCCAGGGCAGAAGGCACCAGCCAGAAGTGTATGATCTGGGACATTTTAACATTGGGGGGTGGGTGGGCATCCAGTTGCCAGACTACATGGACTGACAATCTCTTATTAACACAGGGACTAAATGCATATTTGTATCAATACTGAGAATACCTGTAAGATTGGGAAACAGAGGCAGTTGGCCAGAAAGACTGAGGCTCCTGACTGATTTCTTCTGTATAAGAAGTCCAAAATAAATGCTGGGAAGGCATGATGGGTATATGGGTACTCTCTGTAGCTTTTCTAACATATTTCCTTTTACCAGGTTCTTCAGTACAAGAACATATTCCAATAAGTTCAGAACACATACATGGCAGAAGGTTCCTCCTTACATCCTAAACTCCAAATGTCTTCAAATACACCCAGAGAAATCAGTTCCGAAATGTCTCAAGATCCTGCAAGGAATTTACCTTTTCAAATGTATCAGAGTCCCCTGGTGACCCCAAGAAGTCTAATGCAATCAAGACTTTCAGTTCCTGAAAGACTTGACCTATGTCACCAGGAGTCCCAAGGGCCATCAAGAAATTCAAGTAACCCAATGCAACCAGGTCTTGTAATGGGCCCAGGTTTACCAACACTGAGAAGACTATCAGGCCATCCAAGTCATCAGATATCTTCAAGTCCCTCAGTGAGACCTGGTTTACAAGTTCCCAGAGGACCCACGGCACTGCAAGATAAATATGGTGACAAACAAACTCACTCTGAGGGTCCAAAAAAGGAACGAAAGGAACGTACTGTGTACACCAAAGAGCAAAAGCACCTGCTGCAGACACATTTTCAGAAGCAGAGGTATCCAAAGAAGAAGGAACTTAAGGAGCTGGCATCATTGGTTCTTGCGACAGAGACAGAGATACAGGTCTGCTCCTCTCTTTTCCCTCAATCCAACAGCACATTAATTCTGTGCTTTTTAAATGCTTAGGGCAGTGTCCACAGTTTGGGGTAATGAATATTCATGCATTTAATGCTGGGCCTCACATTCTCCATCACCTGGTTACCAATATGGATGAACATTATTCCCATGCAGGGTCTCAGAGACCTAGATATCAGAGTTCCTACTAAAACACAGGACACACTAACTCAATCTCCCCAGTCTTTTGATGTCAGGTCATACACATTCTACTTTACTACAATCTTCTAGGCATCTTGAGTCTCAGACTTCTCTGATGCTGACTTGTGAAGTATTGCTATAGAAACTCATATCCAAAAATTTCAATTTGTTGGCCACTTGGGGGCAAACAGGTATTCTTCTGACGTCTCCTTTGTTTTTCAGATCTGGTTCAAGAACAATCGAGCTAAATGCAAGCGAATGAATCTCCAGAATATTACAGAAGCTCTGCCAGAGACAAATCAAAGCACAAAAGCTGTTTCTGACTCAACCCATTTTCCTGGTTCCATACCTGTTGTTGCCACTGAGAAAGGAGAGTCCATCTGTTCAGCCACATTTGGTGTGGATTCCATTCCCAGACTCAACTACAGCCAGGAATCCACTCTGCCTCATTATCAGGCCTGTGATGATGACAGGTGTAATCAGCAAGAAACCCTGATTGATGGCTACGTTTCTGTTACAGCTAGGGACTCTGGTCAACCCACAGCAGTTGAAGTCCAGACTGACCTAGCAGTAGCTGAAGCTCCAGTTGGCTTGGAAGCTGCTGCCCAAGTCACAGAGGATGCTCAAGGTTCAGGTCCATCTGCAGAGGAGCTCTGGCAAAGGATCCTTGATGATTTTGATAATTCAGATGACTGGCTTAGTTTTTCATACCTTCAAGACTGAAAGTAACACCTCTCAGCCCCTTGACCAATCCAGGCCTTTACAGCCATGAAGAAGTGTTAATGTACATCCTTAAACCAGTATTTATGGAAATTATCCAGGCCTATCTGTAGAAGTTTCATACCACTGTGGTTTATATAGTGGGATTGTTTTAAAGTAAGTTTACGTATTTATTCTTTATTGTTAGATTATATGTTCATTAAATAAAAGGAGAAAATATTTACTGTAAAATTCTTTTAATATTTTATTTTATTCCTTTACATTCCAGTCATTACCCTCTCATCCCCCCACCCTCTCCACCCAGAGTGTTTCATCCCACCTATTGGGGTCAGAAGTTTCCTCCTAATATTTATGCATGTGAATGCCTGAATGCATGTATGCCAGTGTCTTGGGACTTGGAGTCAGAAAAGAGTGTAGACTCTCCTGGGGTAAAGCTATAGACAGTGGTGTTCTCACATGGGTGTGCTTGGAAATGAACACACATTGTGGATCATCTGCAAGACTCACAGCAGTGAGCTCTCTCCATTCTTACTGGTAATGATTTGAATCATGTGGGGTATTTGCTCTCAGAACACATAATTCAGAGTCCTTTGGTAGAAAATGATACTTTGTTTAGTGAATATTTGTGGTGACTGTGGGGTCAAGCAATATAGGGACCCACTGCCTCTTCTAACTGTGGTTCTAGGAGCTCCTATGCTCTCTCCTTGTTTCAGAGGTCAGTACCTTCACCTGGATCACTCATACAGAAACAGAACATACAATACTATGATAGAAAAGCAATACATCTGATAAATACTATGAACCACCTATCCACTGAAGTATATCTCATTTCTTATTTACAAAATAGTTTTGTTTATCTTCAGCACTAATAGCTTCAGAACAGCCATAAGTAATATAAAATATCTTGGTGTAACTCTAACAATGCAAGTGAAAAATCTGTATGACAAGAAGTTTAAGTCCCTGTAGAAAGAAATTAAAGAAGACCTCATAAGATGCAAAGATATCATATGTTCATGGATAGGGAGGATCAACATGGTGAAAACGGCCAACAGCAATCCAGAGATTCAGTGCATTCCCTATCAAAACCCCAACAAAGTTCTTCAGAGACATGAAAATAACAGTTCTTAACTTAATATGCAAAACTAAAAATCTAAGATACCAAAAATGTTTCTCAACTATAAAAGAACTTCTGGGAAATCACCATCCCTGGCCTTATGCTCTACTACAGAGCAGTAGTGATAAAAACTGCATGGTATTGGTACAGAGACAGACAGGTGAACAAATCAAATACAACTGAAGGTCTAGAAAGAAATCCACACACCTGTGGACAAAGAAGTCAAAAACTATAAAAAACAAAGGGAAGCATCTTCAACAAATGATACTGCTCTAACTGGTGATCTGCCTGTAGGAGAATGCAAATTGATCCGTATTTATCACCTTGTACAAACCACAAGTCCAGGTGGATGAAGAACTTCAACATAAAACCAAAGACACTGAATCTAATAGAAGAGAAAATAGAAAATAGCCTAGAATACATTGGCACTGGAGACAATTTCCCTCAGGGTCAAAGAGAAAAATCTGACAAATGGAACCTCATGAAACTGAAAAGCTTCTGTAAGGCAAAAACACTGTCAATAGGACAAAATGGCAACCTATAGATTGGGAAAAGATCTCCACTAACCCTATATCCAATAGAGGGCTAATATCCAAATATATAAAGAAGTTATATTTCAAAACACTAAATACTGCAAGCTCCTTCCCTGGGTCCTCAAGCCTCTCAAGGATCAGGCTAATCTCCCAGTGAGGCAGTCCTGTACTCTATATGTGCTAGGGGCTTTGTAGCAGCCCATGTATGCTGCATGATTGGTTACTCAGGCTCTGGAAACTGCCAGGGGTCCAGGTTATTTGACACTGCTCTTCTTTTCTATGTGGTGCCCTTCCATTCAGCTTCTTCATTTCTTTCCCTATTTCAGCCTTAGGGGTCTCTGACTTGCATCCAATGTTTGAGGGTAAGAATCTGTTTATGTCTCATTCAGCTGCTGCTAGGGCCTCTCAGAGAAAAGGGATTCTAGACTCCTGTAAGCACATCATAGCATCAGTAATAAGAACAGGCCTTGGTGGCCCCACATGAAATGGGTCCCAATTTGGGCCACTCACTGGACCACCTTTCTTTCAGTCAATTCTCCATTTTTGTCCCTGCAGTTCTTTTAGAAGGAAGCAATTCTGGGTCAGAAATTTTGACTGTGTGTTTGTAACACCATCTTCCGACTTGAGGTACTGAATCTCTACTGGAGGTGGGCTCTTGGAGTTCCCTTTCCCCACTGTTGTACATTTTGGCTAAGGTCCCCCCATTGAGTCCTGAAAGTTTCTCATCTCCCAGGTCTCTGGTGTTTTCTAGAGGGTTTCTCCTCATTCCACCCCCAGAGGCTACATATGTCTATTGCTTTTCCTGGCCTTCCTGGTTTCTCTCCATCCTTGGAATATCAATAAGTAAAATAGTTTTAAAAATTAAATACAAAGGTAAACAGAGAATTCTCAACAGTGTAAGCTCAAATGGCAGAGGACATTTAAAGAAATGTTTAACATCCTTAGTCACCAGGGAAGTGCACATAAAAATGACCATTAAACTGCACACTACACCAATCAGAATGGCTACGATCAAAACTCAAGTGACAGCATATGCTGTCTAGGATGTGATGAATGAGGAACCTGACGACCTCGCCATATGGCTCCTGGCCATATACCAATACATGCACCACAATACCACAAGGGAAGATGCTCCACTATGTTCATAGTACCCTTATTTGTAATAGGCAGGAGCTGGAAACAATCCAGATGTTCCTTAACCTAAGAATGGAAATGTGAGTCATTTATAAAATGGAATACAAATCAGTTTTTAAAAAGAAGGACATTATGAATTTTGTAAGTAAAAAGATGGAATTAAAAAATATTATTCTGAGTGAGGGAAGACAGAACCAAAAGTGCATGTGTGGTATGGACTCACTGATGAGTGAATATTATCCAAAATACATAATGTCTAACATACAGATGCTAAGAAGTTTAGCAGAAAGAGAGGTACAGATGAGGAAACTTCAATCCCACTCAGCAGGAGGAACAAAATAATCACAGGAGGCAGACAAAGATAGGGATGTTGGTGTTAGGGTGGAGGGAGAAATGGGGGAAGGATTTGGTATGGCTGGAGACAGGATAGAAGCCCAGTGGGCAAGAGACTGAATGAAAATATGCAGCTGCAGGAGGTGCAGGTGCAGAGGGGGCAGGTGGAACCTCTAGAAAGTCCCATAGGCCTGGGATGTGAGAGGCTTCCAGGACTCAATGGGGATGACTTTAGCTGAAATGTGCAACAGTGATGAGATGGAACCTGAAGAGACCAAGTTCAGATAGGGCCTTTAGTGGTGGCATGGGTCCACCAACCATCCTTCAGAAATATTGACCCAGAATGGTTCCTGTGTAAAAGACATGAAGAGGCAAACATGGAACAAAGACCATCAGGTGACTGGCCCAACTTGGGATCCATCCCATGGGCAGACACCAGAGTCCATTATTATTACTGATGTCTTCTTGTGCTTGCAGACAGGAGCCTAGCATAGCTGTCTTCTGAGAGGCTTTAGCAGTAGCTGACTCAGACCCGTGTAGATACATACAGCCAACTACTGCACTGAGGGCATGTATTCCTATGGAATAGCTAGGGGAAGATCTGAGGGGCTGAATGGGGATGGTAACTGCATAAGAAGACCAACAGTGTCAATTAAGCTGGATCCAGAGACTAAGTCACCACCCAGAAAGCATACAAGTTCTGCTCTTTGGCCCCTGACACATTTGTAGTAGAAGACTGCCTTGGCTGGCATCTGTGGGAGAGGATCTGCCTAATGCTGTAGAGCATTGATGTCTCAGGCAAGGGGAATGTGGGAGGGGTGTGGCATGTTAGAAGGAAGTGGGAAATGAGGGAAGGGAGAACATGGGGAGTAAGGATAGAGGAACACTCTCTCAGAGCCAAAGGTGAGAGAGGGAAGAAGTCCAGTAAGGGGACTCAGGATGTGGGGGAAACATTTTGAATGTAAATAAATAAAATGATTTGAGAGAGAGAGAGAGAGAGAGAGAGAGAGAGAGAGAGAGAGAGAGAGAGAGAGAGCACCTGGTATTGCATGGGTAGAATGTGGGGTGGGGAAGAGGTGGGGATTGGATGTAATATGATATTTTCTTTCTTTTTTCATTCAGTAATTAATTTATTCTCTTTTCACATGAATATCCACTCCCCTCTTTTCCCAATAGCCACATTTCCCACAATTTCTCATCCCATTCCACCTTTCTAGTCTCCTCTAGGAAGAGGGAGACCCATCTGGGGATCACTAAACCCTGGTACATCAAATTTCTGAGGGTGTCAGCTCATCCTTTCCCACTGAAGCCATGGAAGGCATTCCAGCTAGGAAATGAGATCCACAGACAGAACACATATTGAGGGACAGTCTCCCTTCCAGCTGTTTGGGGACATGCATAAAGACAAAGCTGCCCATCTGCTGTATATGTGTAGGCTCTAGGTCTATCATATGGTTGCTCAGGGTTTGTGGTTCAGTCTCTGAAGCCCCCAAGTGTTCAGGTTCTTGACTCTCTTGGTTTTCCTCTGGAGTTCCTAGCCCCTTCAATGTTTCCCCAGCTTTCTAGAAGAGTCCAATGTTTGGTTCTGATTCTCTACCTCTTTTTCAGCTACTGGATGGAGTGTCTCGGAGGACAGTTTTGTTAAGGTCCTGTGTGTAAGCATAACATTGTCAGGGATTGGTGCTTGCCCATGGAATGAGCCTCAAATTGGGCTGTTCTCTCTTTCCCTCTTCTCTCTCTCTCTCTCTCTCTCTCTCTCTCTCTCTCTCTCTCTCTCTCTCTCTCTCTCTCTCTCTGTCTGTCTCCTTCTTTGTTCTGAATTGTTTTGTACCTGAAAAATTTTGGGTCAAACATTTTATGGGTGGTTAATGTCCTTATTTCTTCACTGACGTCTCTCAGCAAATCAAACAAAACAAAAGTGTTGTGTTGGAGCTCAGTGGGCAGAGTGGGCACCATCCTTACTACCAGGCCTACTGTGTGGTGGGACATGCTGATAATTCCAGTTCCTCAAGGTCATCTTCAATTACCTAACAAGTTCCAGGTCCATTTATGATTTTAAAAAACTGACATGAAATAAAAATATTGGTAAGAATATTTTCAATAGAAAGTGCATTGTTCAAGGCTTCTATAATTAGCATAAATGCTTTCTTGTCTTTCTTGGTTATACCAAGACCAGCTGCAGGACCAGTGTCTTTATAGAGTCTAGAGAATCTGGAGAACGACTGAGCAGTGGAGGCTGAGGACTTTATTCCCAGCACTTGAAAGGCAGAGGAAGTTCTGTCTCTGTGAGTTTGAGTCCAGCTTGGTCTACAGAGAAAGTTCTAGGAGACCGAGGCCTATTCAGAGAAACGCTTTCTCAAAAAATTAAAGAAAGAGTAAGATAGACAGAAACACACACACACACACACACACAGAGACAGAGAGAGACAGCGAGAGAGAGAGACAGAGAGATAGAGAGAGACAGAGAGACATAAACAGAAATACAAAGACAGTGACAAAGGTATGGTGACAATAAGAGGAAGCAGGACAAATTGTTCCCGGAGGACACAAGTTTTCCAAACAAAAACAGATGAAATATGCATTTAGGGGAGAATGTCACCATGAACTATTCAATATCAGACAAAGGGTATTATAAAGGCTCACACAAGAGATCTTGCCTCTAATGACTGCATTTGTTCAGCAGTCAAATGAAAATTTCAGACCTACACTGACTTTGAGTTCAGCCAGTAAGTAAAAAAATCTGAAGCTACTGTGATAGTACAACACACTGTGCCATCAACCCCAAGTTTTAAGTCCACATAGTAGAAAGGCAAAACCAGTTTCCACATGTTTTTTTTTTTTCTAATATCCACATGTGGACCCTGGTAAGATAAAGACCAAAGTCTTAGACAAAATAAGGCATGGCCTAACAATGTTCAATCTATTCCTTTTTTAAAATTTACTACACAATATTGGGTTTTGGTCCCAGGATCTCACACAAATGTAGACCAATACTCTGACAAAGAGTCTCACTTGGTCTTTTTTGTTTGTTTGTTTGTTTGTTTGTTTGTTTGTTTGTTTTGGAGAATTTGCAGTTGCTTTTGTGATTAATTTTAATCCTCTGTTGATGTGAAGAATGTTCCACAGGGTTTGACCTAGTAATCTAAATTACCCCTAATACAGTTTTTGAGAATAAGTAAAGGACCAGCTGGAGATGTTCCTGCAGCTGGAAGTGGCTGGACTCCTGAGTACCAAACTGAGGCTCCTAGGTATTGATTAAAAACAGTTCATTTCTTCTCAGATAGATACCAGCATTCTATAGTTAATACCATTTATCCTAGAGACAATCTGGGAGCCGAGACCCAGGCAGCAACACATCAAAACCTTGAGTCCTCTGTTGAGGAGCCTTGGAGCATCCGCATAGATACCATAATGTTTACAGAGAGCTTGAAGGGCCATTCAGATAGTGGGTGTGTCCCAGGATAGATAGGGTGCTTGAGTAAAAGGGGAAACAATGTGGTTCAAGACTGAACAGGATGTTGGCCTCTAAGGATAGGTGCATAGTATGAGGAATAATGGTTAGGTACCATGGAAGGAAAATGAATAGAAAACTACTTCCTGAGAATGTGACTATAGATGCAGCCCCAATGTCTTCTAGGATGGAGCTTCATGAGACAAAGGCCATTTTTCCTTTATTTTCAATTTCCAGAAAAAAGCCCATTGTCACCCTGTAATTGCTCTGGAACAATGATTAAATCTTGAGCATGATGCTAGCCCACACATAGGACTCAGTTGGCTGACTGAAGGTCATTTGAAAAACAGGCTAGGATAATAGAAAGACCTTGTCTCAATACCATAACAAAACACCATAAACAGAAATAATTAAATCCACGAGACTAGGCCTACATGAGGTAAAGCTGAAACCTGTGTGGCGCCAAAGTGTGGGTGAGCATGATGGATCTGAGGTTCTGGGGAGTGGGTGGATAGAAAGATTGGGAGGAAAACTGAGGTTCAAGTTTGTAGAGATATGTAAGTGCAGGTCCTTTGAGTAGAGGTCAAACAGACAGAGGATTGGGCAATCTGCAACAGCCCACTGGTGAGTTGGTGGCTGCATGAAATGTTTAGAAGGGAGGGGAGAATTAACAGGTAAGACCAGTGGGTAAGAAACCCCTGTGCAACAGAAGAAGTCACCCAATTCTTGACATGCTTACTGATTAAGGAAGGCATAATTCTTACTGGACTGGAGCCCCAAAGTACAGGAGACTCCAAGTGATGGGGCAAAGGCTCTGTTAATTTCTCAGATGTAAACAAAGCTGAATTGAGTATATCTGCTGAATTAAGAATGATGTCCTCAGTGTCAGGTGTGGTGGCCCACACCTTTAATCCCAGCTCAGGGATGTCAAAGGCAAATTTTTCTGAGTTCCCTCTCAAGCCTTGTCTATCAATTGAGTTACAGGACAGCCAGGGAGTTTATGCAATGGAATCCCCTCTTAAAAACAAACAAATAGAAAACAACCAAAAACCAAGACTAGATTGATGTCTTCAACCTGGCTAGACTTAGTGGGGCCAGTGTTGGACAAGGAGAGTATCTGCTGGAAATGAGGGGATGAAAGTGGAAATGCTGAACTGTTCTTTGGTGAAGATTCAATTACGGCCAAATCCTAGCAGTAGGCACTCAATACCGATAGGGATTTTCTTTAGATCCTCAGCAACATAGATAGTCTTTATCTCAGAGTAAAGAAATTAAAAAAGGTTTTCCAAGCAAATGGATCCAAGAAAGCTGTAGTCACCTTACTAATATCTAGTAAAATAAACTTCCAGCCATAAGTAATCAAAAGAGATGGGGATTGAAACCTCATACATCTCAAGGATAAATCCAACAAGATGACTTTTCAAATGTGAACATCTATCCTCCAAAAGCCTGTGCAACCACATTTCGAAGTGAAACATTACTAAAGATTAAACCATACATCGAGCCAGAAGCATTAACAATGGAAGACCTCAACACCTGACTATCATCAACGCACAGATTATGCTGACAGAAACTAAACAGAAAGAATGAAACTAACAGAGGTTATGAATCAAATGGACCTAACAGTTGTATAGAACATTTCAATTAAATACAAAGAATATATTTTCTTCTAAGCACTGCATGGAAGTGTCTCCAAAATTGACCAAATACTTGGCCACTAAGAAAGCCTCAACAGATAAAAATAGTAACTCCTTGTATCCCATAAGACTTCCATGGATTAAATCTGGACTTGAAAAACAAAGAAATAAGAGAGAACTTACATTCTCATGGAAACTAAAAAAAAAACTGTCTATTAAATGGTCACTGGGTCAGGCAAGAACTAAAGATATTGAAGTCTTTCTAGAATTCCTTAAAAATGAGGTCACCACATCTGCAAATTTATGTGAAACATGAAACCAGTGCTCAGAGAAAAGCTCATAGCACTAAGTACCTTCATAAAGACACCAGAGAGTTCTTATACTAACAATTAAAATGACTATATGAAAGCACTAGCAAAAAAGAAAGACACACAAGAGATGTAATTGGCAGGATACAATCAAACTCAGTGCTTTTCCTAGTAGATCCAGCAGGCACAAAGAGAACAATACAATGAATCAAGAAAATTGGGTGCTTGCAGAAAATAGACAAGGTAAACAAAGGCTTGGCCAAGTTAGAAAATACACAGACACACACACACTCAAACACATACACACACAAACCAAAATTAGAAATGAAACATGAGAGAAATAATGGACACATAGAAAATTCTGAGAATCAGTAGACGTTGCTTCAATACCCTCTGCTCTTGCATTGGATAATGCATATTCCATCACAAGTAAGAAAGGCATTCTTGTCAGAATGACCTAAGACAGGCTCAGTCTTGTTTATAAAATAAAAAAACAGAGAGAGGTGGAGAGCTTTTGGGCTGCTTGGAAGGAATCTGACATTGGCCAATGACAAGGAAATGGGCTGCTTAGTAGGAGTCTGACATTAGGCTATAACAAATAAACAGTGATCATGGGAGTGTTCACAGAATTTTGTTTATTGCCTTGCTTCTTCTTTGACTATTTGTGTTTATTGTCTTGATTGTTTGTTGACTATTTGCATCTATTGTACTGCTAGTTCCTCAACCTGGAACTGACCTTAATACTTGCATGTAATTAAAATCATATAAAAGCAAAAAAGGGATGGGGAGTTGGATAGCGGATATCTAGGAAGAGGAAATGGGATGGCGTCTGAAATGTAAATAATAAAACATTAATAAAAACATCTATTGAAAAGAAATGTTTACCAAAGCAAAGGGACCCAAGGTAAAGCTGGAATCTCCATTGTGATATCTAATGATATAGACTTTAACCAAAAGTAATTAAAAGAGGTGCAAAGAGCACTTCAGACTCCTTAAGGGGAAAATCCACCATGATGACATCTCCATTCTGAACATCTGTGGCCCAAACCCAAAGGTACCCATCTTTGTAAAGGAAACTTTCTTTGAAGCTTTTGAAGAAAAGAGCTTCCTGCAATGACAGACCCTGACTCAAAAATAAACAAAAGAAAACTAAGCAACTGTGATTTAATCAGTAAGACAAGGACTGTGTAAAGTGGGGCTGAAATCTGAGTGGCACTAAAGGGAGTGTTTATCTTAGCAATTGGATGTTCTACAGTGAGGGAGGAGCCAAAGTGTGGGTGGAGCTTTGGGTACCTTGCTTGGAGAGGATATTTAAGGCCTGGTCTCTGGAGACCTGGTCAAACACAGAGAGGAACCCAAGCAAGACAAACAACCCAGTGTTTGCCAGGTTAGTGGATGTTCTACATATCTTTTGTATATGAGGGGTCTGTTCAGTGTGGTTATTCTTATGGAGGAGATAGAGAGCTTTGGTACCATTCTGCAGCTGATGGATGTGTTTGGAGGTTGTGTTCCAGCAAGATTGATGGTCCTGAGAAAAGGCAGAAACAGTTGGAGAGTTTCCCCATAGATATGAACACAGGGAACCATAGGCATACAGGGATAATAAAAGAGAGGAGGAGGCCTGGTAAGACCCCACATTGAGGGTCCAGCTACTATGCTTTTGTGTACTATCCAAGGCAGAGGCCTGAGCTCTTTGCTGTTCAGTCTGGAGGAACTGATGGGGAAGCCTGAGTGAAGGAGAGAACCCTTTGGATTTTTCTGATCTCTCTCTCTCTCTCTTTAGTTCTAGGTTCTCCTGTTCAACAAGGTTTCATAAAAAGACCAAATTCCCAGGAAACCTGAGGAGCCCTAATTCTCCAAGGCTTCCAATTATCCTTCAGTCTACAGACATGGAAGAACAGTCTTTTCTTTCAAGTAACAAATTCTCCAATTGTCCAGTGAGTGCAGACCTCCAGAGTTCTCCAGGTGCCTCTGGTTTACCAATCCAACCAGGCCTCATGGATTTCCAAGTGTCTTCAGAGTCAGAAGATTCTCCCAATGACACAACAACACAGCGTAAGAAACGAAATGTGCTCTCCGAAGAGCAAAAGCTGGTCCTGCAGGAGCATTTTGATAATTCCAAGTACGTGAACAAGGAACAATGCGTGTCACTGGCTGAAAGGCTTGGCATAACAAAGGAACAGATAAAGGTATGGCCCTCTTGTCTTTCCCTCTCTGCTACTCAATAGCCACCTTTCCATGTGTCACTTGTACACACGTGTCTTGACTTTTGCATTTTGGTGTCTGTCTATAGATTTGGGTTCCTTAGCACAGTACCATGTTGGAGAAGGGTAGCAAATGTATATGTAAGGCTGGATTTATACCCCGTTAGTCTCTCAATACAGAATTCTGTTGTACTGGGGAAGGATGGTCGTATTCCACAGTGAAAGTGAATCTTAGAGATCAAGGCCATCCTCAAAATGTATGACTCCAAATTCCATCTTTCTTAATCTAGGTTTTGTGTCCAGGTCATCCTGCCTTTATGCTTTTTGTGTTTAGGTTCCCTAGAGTTCTGTGATGGAGGGTAGATAGAGACCAAAGTCCAGGTTTTCCATACAATGTCATCTTATTAGGGGCCCAGAAGGTGCAACTGACCGTTTACAAGCTCCCCTTTCCTTTGTTTCTCCAGATCTGGTTCAAGAATAAACGAGCTAGAGAACGTCAAAAGAAGAAGGGTCAACGACTACCTGAAAGAATTGGAAGTGGACCTCCCAATAGGCCTACTTACCCCAGAAGTGATGAAGATCCTGATTTTGCTGCCAGCCCAGATTCTGTGTGCCAGAGACATTTGGATGCCACCTGTCCTCCTCTGTTTAGACCATCAAGTAACTCCTCTCACAGGGAAGCCAACCTATCCTTTATTGAACAGCCCTTGGAAGAGATCTGTTTCAGAAAGAGCCATGTTATTGGGGAGCATCAGAAGCAGAAGTGTAGAGAACTTCCCAGGAAACCAGGGCACCTATCTAGTGATAGGTCTGGGCTTTCCAATGTTCCATCCCCTCCTGATGTGTCAGCCAGTGCTGCTTCTATGTATGAGATACCCTCGGGCTCAAGCTTTCCTTCTCTACTCAGTTCTCCAAATATTACCCAAGACACAGAATCTGCTTTCTCCATGTGTCCGACACCATCAGTTGTGAGCCTTCTTCCTGAACTCAGCCCCTTGAATAATTCCCTAGACCAGATGGCCATCTTCAGCAGCATTGATCAGGCCTGTGAGATCTATCTTGAATATACAAGGTCTAAGAAGCAAAGGAAGCAGAGGGAGAAGGCCATAGTGCAAATTTGGAAGCAAGGCCAGGATTCCTGTGCTACATCTTCAAGCCCTAAAGGCACTGTCTTTCTACCAACCTCTGCCTGTGAGGATGCCTTGTGTAAGAGACAGTCTGTTTTCAGGTCTCCTCCATGCAGCCCATCAACTACATCCCCAGACTCAGAATCCATATTGTCCTCATGGGAGAAAACACCTTGTATCAGCTCTCCTCCTCTCAGTCCAAGTATGTTCTCAGACCCAGAATCGACCTTTTCCATTGCTCAAATCAATGAGAATCTCTTATGTGATGCCCTGATGTCTGTACAGGTTGACCAAGACCCAGCAACAGGAGATAGTATCCTTGGTCAGTCATGTGTTTGTGACATATCTGCACAACCCACTGCAGCCCAAGATCCAGCAATAGTTCAAACTTCACATTCTAGCACCACTTTGGCTGCTGAGTATCCAAGGGAGACTGCACTTCTCAACACACTTACACTCACAGAAGATGTTCAAGACCAGACTGCCATGCAAGACCAGCTCTTCCCTGAACATCTCAGTGACCTGGATGCTGCCTTAGACCAAGTGCCACTGCCTGACTTCACTGAGCTTTTCTCACCCCTGGATGTCATTTAAGAACTGTTGATCCAGAAGGTCGGGACACTCCTGTCTCCATCGACCTAAGTGTATGGATTCCATTTGGAGACTGATAGTCTGAACACTGTTGGGAACCAACTCCTAGCAAAAAGGGGCTATCATCTTTGCAGCCATCTCGAGCCATATATTTATAGGTTAATTCTTTTACAACCTGACAAGAGACTTGTCTAGCATGATGGTTTTGCAAGCAGCCTACAACAGCTGAGCACACTCTGATAGTGTTTTTCTCAGACATATCCTGGTCTTGTTGTTTAGTGTCCCCAGCTGCAAGGCACTGGTGGTAAACTGTCTTCAGCTGCATTCCCCTGCTAGTGCTTATGTTTCCATAATTTCCTTTCAATAAACGAGCCTTGATCAGAAAACTTGGTCTTATCTTCATTCTTCATGTCTCTTGCCCCTCCATTCCCACTCTTTCTCTTGCAGGCCCCATTGACTGACCCACTAGCCAGGTCACCTGGTGCCCAATGTGTGGCAGAGAGAAAGACAGACCCACTGAGGGCCATTACTGGAAGAAGGGTCAACTGAAAATTAAAAAGGGAAACAAAGGTGATCACCAGGGGAACCTGCCACTTCGAGAATGTTAAGTCATAGTAACGGAAATGGGGCGAGAAATAAGTCAGCATGAATTATATGTGGAACAGATGAGAAAAGATTTAAAGACTCGAGGAGTAAAAGTGGAAAACCATCATTTTTGTCATTTTATTTTATTTTATTAAAGAGCTATGTCCTTGGTGTCCTCAAGAAAGAACCACTGATGAAAAAAGATGGCATAGAGTTGGAGATGCATGTAAAGATTTTTTACAGTACATTTGGGCCTGAAAGGGTCCCAGTTACTGACTTTTTATATTGGAACTTGATAAATAAAATTATCTCAACAAAGTATCCGTCAATAACGGTGGTCTTTGAAGAGGGTGAAAAAAATTTTAAAGACAGTGAAAGGAAAGGAAAAGACAAAAGAAAGGACTGATTTTTCTAAGGAAGACATAGATTTAATTTTTCTAGATAGTGGTGATGATAAGGGAGCAACTATCAGTAGCTGCCACTGTGCCTCCTCTCCCTTCTCTGGCAGAATTGCCAGAAGAAGAAGGACATGAAGAGTTAGACCTTGAATATGAGAGAGCTGAAGGGTTTCAGAAAAGCAGTTGTCCTCTGTCTGGGACATGTTAGCAAAAGAGAAGCTACTTCAGAGCTCTCCTAGGAACAGGAGGAAATCAGGAGCAGTCCTGCTTCCTCTCTGTCTCTTACTAGAGAAATCCTTAGTTCTGTCTATTGTCTGTCTTTGGCATGCCAATCTGTCCATGTGTGGTCAATTTTCTGTTTTTGTTTCATTGTTCGAATGACTGTTGTTCTGTTTCATGTTCAAAAGAAAAACTAGTTAAAACTTTATCTGCTAGCTATCCATCCCTTAGTTTAATTTAAATTGTTTTAAAGGCAGTTTTAATGTTCACAGCAGAAACTGATAAGTTACCTTGCATCATAGCTAGGAGTCAAGCTGAGCAGGAGAAGCCTTTCCAGGAGCTGATTGTCTGCATAAGCTGCTCTTAAAAGGGCCAGCAGCCTTTGGCTTCTATGATAAGGAAGCTGATAGTTGTTTTTGTTTTTGTTTTTGTTTTTGTTTTTGTTTTTGTTTTTTTCCTAGTGAAATCTCTGTGACAGTGTTTATTGGGTTCAGCAAGTGACAAGGTGCTTTTCTCTTGAAGTTACAGCTAGAAAAAGTAAAAAAAAAAATTGTTTAGTCTAAATATATAAAATGTGTATCTACTTCATTTTTCTTTCTAACTGGTTGTAAAAGTATAAATAAGTTGTGCATGTCTTGGTTATAGATTATTGGCCTAATAATATTGAGTATGATTAAAAATTTGCAAAGTTGGTAACAGAAATTTGGTTTAAAACTGGTAACTGGAGCCGGCCGGTGGTGCTGCACACCTTTAATCCCAGCACTTGGGAGGCAGAGGCAGGCGGATTTCTGAGTTCAAGGCCAGCCTGATCTACAGAGTGAGTTCCAGGATAGCCAGAACTACACAGAGAAACCATGTCTCGAAAACAAACAAACAAACAAACAAAAACAAAAAAAAAAAATGGTAACTCAGGGTCAGAGTCATTCAGACAACAACATGTGGTATGAACCAACCCTGGAAAACAGGTCTCTAAAGATCCTAGAAACTAGACTTATAAAGGATAAGAATTAAAACAATGTCTCTTTAATGAGTTATTAAAACCTGCACTGTCATGCATTTCACATATCAGAATTGGCAGCCAAACTTTGTAAAGTGAAAGTTGTTGCCGGGCATTGGTGGCACATGCCTTTAATCCCAGCACTTGGGAGGCAGAGGCAAGCGGATTTCTGAGTTCGAGGCCAGCCTGGTCTACAGAGTGAGTTCCAGGACAGCCAGGGCTACACAGAGAAACCCTGTCTTAAAAGACAAAAAAACAAACAAACAAACAAACAAAAAAGTTGTGCTCTTGGTATTGATGTTAAAGAGAATGGATTGCATAAGCATTGAGTGTTGCCTGAACACTTGGGGGCTTCAGAGGTTGAACCACAAACCCTGAGCAACCATATGATAGACCTAGACCCTGTACATGTACATGAGATGGGCAACTTTGTCTTTATGTGTTTCCCCAAACAGCTGGAAGGGAGACTGTCCCTCAATATGTGTTCTGTCTGTGGATCTCATTTCCTAGCTGGAATGCCTTACTTGGCCTCAGTGGGAAAGGAGGAGCCTACTCCTTCAGAAATTTGATGTACCAGGGTTTAGTGATCTCCGGGGGGGGGGGAAGGGTCCCTCTTCCTAGAGGAGAATTTAAAGAAGAAATTGTGGGATATGTGGCTATTGGGAGAAGAGGGGAGTGGATATTGGTGTGAAAAAAGAATAAATTATTGAATCAATGAAAAAAGAAAGAAAATATCACATTACATCCCAATCCCCACCTCTTCCCCACCCCACACTCTACCCATGCAATGCCAGGTTCTCTCTCTCTCTTTCTCTCTCTCTCTCTTTCTCTCTCTCTCTCTCCTCTGTCTCTCTCCACCTATTTCTCTCTTTCTCTCTCTCTCAAATAATTTTATTTATTTACATTCAAGATGATTCCCCCCACATCCTGAGTCCCCCTCCTGGAGTTCTTCCCTCTCTCACCTTTGGCTCTGAGAGAGTATTCCTCTATCCTTACTCCACAAATGTTCCCATCCCTCACTTCCCCCTTCCTCCTAACATGCCACACCCCTCCCACATTCCCCTTGCCTGGGACATCAATGCTCTACAGGATTAGGCAGATCCTCTCCCACTGATGCCAGCCAAGGCAGTCCTCTGCTACAAATGTGTCAGGGGCCACAGAGCAGCACTTGTATGCTTTCTGGGTGATGACTTATTCTGGGTCAGGCTTAATTGACACTGTTGGTCTTCTTATGCAGTTACCATCCCCATTCAGCCCCTCAGATCTTCCCCTAGCTATTCCATAGGAATACATGCCCTCCGTGCAGTAGTTGGCTGTATGTATCTACACGGGTCTGAATTAGCTACTGCTAAAGCCTCTCAGAGGACAGCTATGCTAGGCTCCTGTCTGCAATCACAACAAGACATCAGTAATAATAATGGGGTCTGGTGTCTGCCCATGGGAACGATCCCAAGTTGGGCCAGACACATGATGATGGCCTTTCCTTCAGTCTTTGTTCCAAGTTTGCCTCTTCATGTCTTTTATACAGGAACCATTCTGGGTCAATATTTTTGAAGGATGGTTGGTGGACCCATGCCACCACTAAAGGCCCTATCTGAACTTGGTCTCTTCAGGTTCCATCTCATCACTGTTGCACATTTCAGCTAAAGTCATCCCCATTGAGTCCTGGAAGCCTCTCACATCCCAGGCCTATGGGACTTTCTAGAGGTTCCACTTGCCCCCTCTGCACCTGCACCTCCTGCAGCTGCATATTTTCATTCAGTCTCTTGCCCACTGGGCTTCTCTCCTGTCTCCATCCATAGCAAATCTTTCCCCCATTTCTCCCTTCACTCTAACACCAACATCCCTATCTTTGTCTGCCTCCTGTGATTATTTTGTTCCTCCTGCTGAGTGGGATTGAAGTATCCTCATCTGTACCTCTCTTTCTGCTAATCTTCTTAGGATCTGTATCTTAGACATTATCTATTTTGGCTAATACTCACTCATCAGTGAATCCATACCACACATGCACTTTTGGTTCTGTGTTTCCTCACTCAGAATGATATTTTCTAATTCTGTCTTTTTGCTTACAAAATTCATAATGTCCTTCTTTTTAAAAACTAATTTGTATTTCATTTTATAAATGACTCACATTTTCTGTATCCATTCTTAGGTTAAGGAACATCTGGATTGTTTCCAGCTCCTGCCTATTACAAATAAGGGTACTATGAACATAGTGGAGCATCTTTCCTTGTGGTATTGTCGTGCATATATTGGTATATGGCCAGGAGCCATATGGCTAGGTCGTCAGGTTCCTCATTCACTACATCCTAGACAGCATGTGCTGTCACTTGAGTTTTGATCGTAGCCATTCTGACTGGTGTAGTGTGGAATTTAATGGTCATTTTTATGTGCACTTCCCTGATGACTAAGGATGTTAAACATTTCTTTAAATGTTCTGTGCCATTTGAGCTTACACTGTTGAGAATTCTCTGTTTACCTTTGTATCCAGTTTTTAAACTATTTTACTTATTGATATTCCAAGGATGGAGAGAAACCAGGAAGGCCAGGAAAAGCAATATTAATATGTAGCCTCTGGGGGTGGAATGAGAGGAAACCCTCTAGAAAACACCAGAGACCTGGGAGATGAGAAACTCTCAGGACTCAATGGGGGGACCTTAGCCAAAATGTACAACAGTGGGGAAAAGGAACTCCAAGAGTCCTCCTTCAGTAGAGATTCAGGACCTCAAGTGGAAAGATGGTGTTACAAACACACAGTCGAAATTTCTGACCCAGAATTGCTTCCTTCTAAAAGAACTGCAGGGACAAAAATGGAGAATTGACTGAAAGAAAGGTGGTCCAGTGAGTGGCCCAAATTGGGACTTATCTCATGTGGGGCCACCAAGGCCTGTTCTTATTACTGATGCTATGATGTGCTTACAGGAGCCTAGAATCCCTTTTCTCTGAGAGGCCCTAGCAGCAGCTGAATGAGACATAAACAGATACTTACCCTCAAACATTGGATGCAAGTCAGAGACCCCTAAGGCTGAAATAGGGAAAGAAATGAAGAAGCTGAAGGGGAGGGCACCCCATAGGAAAGAAGAGCAGTGTCAAATAACCTGGACCCCTGGGAGTTTCCAGAGACTGAGTAACCAATCATGCAGCATGCATGGGCTGCTACAAAGTCCCTAGCACATATAGAGTAGAGGACTGCCTCACTGGGAGATTAGCCTGATCCTTGAGAGGCTTGAGGACCCAGGGAAGGAGCATGCATTATTTAGTGTTTTGAAATATAACTTCTTTATATATTTGGATATTAGCCCTCTATTGGATGTAGGGTTAGTGAAGATCTTTTCCCAATCTATAGGTTGCCATTTTGTCCTATTGACAGTGTCCTTTGCCTTACAGAAGCTTTTCAGTTTCATGAGGTTCTATTTGTCAGATTTTTCTCTTCGACCCTGAGGGAAATTGTCTCCAGTGCCAATGTATTCTAGGCTATTTCCCATTTTCTCTTCTATTAGATTCAGTGTCTTTGGTTTTATGTTGAAATTCTTCATCCACCTGGAGTTGTGGTTTGTACAAAGTGACAAATATGGATCAATTTGCATTCTCTTACAGGCAGATCACCAGTTAGAGCAGTATCATTTGTTGAAGATGCTTCCCTTTGTTTTTTCCAGTTTTTGACTTCTTTGTCCACAGGTGTGTGGATTTCTTTCTAGACCTTCAGTTGTATTTGATTTATTCACCTGTCTGTCTCTGTACCAATACCATGCAGTTTTTATCACTACTGCTCTGTAGTAGAGCCTGAGGTCAGGGATGGTGATTTCCCAGAAGTTCTTTCATAGTTTAGAAATATTTTTGGTATCTTAGGTTTTTAGTTTTGCATATTAAGATAAGAACTGTTATTTTCATGTCTCTGGAGAACTTTGTTGGGGTTTTGATAGGAAATGGACTGAATCTCTAGATTGCTGTTGGCCGTTTTCACCATGTTGATCCTCCCTATCCATGAACATATGATATCTTTACATCTTATGAGGTCTTTTTTTATTTCTTTCTACAGGGACTTAAACTTCTTGTCATACAGATTTTTCACTTGCATTGTTAGAGTTACACCAAGATATTTCATATTACTTATGGCTGTTCTGAAAGGTGTTGTTTTCCTTAGTTCTTTCTCAGCCCAGTTTAATTTGTATAAAGAAGGCTACTGATTTGTTTGAGTTAATTTTATAATGAGGCAGTTTGCTGAAGTTTTGCTTTGAGTTTTTTTATACAGTGGATTATGTTAGTGGATTTTTGTATATTGACCCATCCTTGAATTCCTCAGATGAAGCCTACTTGATCATGGTGAATGATGTTCTCTATGTGTTCCTGGATTTGTTCTAAGAGAATTTGTTGAGCAGGGTTGCATCAATATTTATAAGCAAATTAATCTGAAGTTTTCTTTGTTTGTTGGGTTTTGTGTAGTTTAAGTGTAGAGTGAAAAATTATAAAGGCCATTTTATGATATATGTGTAGATTTCTTTGCCCTTAGACCTGGGCAGAAAAATGCAAGTTCCAGAAAGCAGAACTGAATGTAAGATTTTCACTACCTCAGGACACATTCCAGGTGAAGGACATTGCCCCTGAATCAGAGGATACTTGCTGGATTATATTCCTCAAGCCTCAGGCAGCAGGCCCACCTGTGGCTGTGTGCCTGTGTGTGTGTGTTGGGGGGGGGGGGGGGGGAACCGAAGCAGGAAGACACATTCCTGACCATAAAAAATACAAGCCATCTAGGTGGGGCTGTGACTGGAGGAAGTGAGAAATATTTTGTAATGACTGTATAGGGGACAGTGACTTGGTAAGACTACATTTTTGAGAAAAATGATTGTACTGAGTAATTTCCATGGCTATTAACCTTTCAGGGTGGGTTTCGCTGGAATGTTTCCCTATTCTTATATTATGTATCCTTGGCAACCCCTCACCTCCCCCCAACCCCCACTACCCTGGTTTGTGGTTTTTCCCTTTAAAACCCTCCACGGAACTGGATGTTGTCTTCAGACTCTACTCCTGGTCTAGTATGCAGTCAAACTGCTGGCTGCCAGCTCTCTTCCCTAATAAAGCTCTGCTGATTGCATCCAGGTATGGTTTCTTGTGATTTTTGGGTGCTCATGATTTCCTGAAACTTGAGGAAGGGTCTCCCAAGTATGGGGGTCTTCATAAGTATCAGATTAACTGTGACTTCATAGTATGAACTAGGAATTGTTTTCTCTGTTTCTGTTTTGTGGAATAGTTTTAGGAGTATTGGTGTTAGCACTTTTTTGAAGGTCTGGTAGAATTCCTCACTAAAACCATCTGGTGCTGGCCTTTGTTTTGTTGAGAGGGTTTTAAAGACTGCTCCACAGCTGAAGGGGTTTGCAGCACCCTGAGGAGAGAGACAATACCAACCAACCAGAGCTCCCAGAGTCTAAACTGCCAGCCTAGGAGCACACCTGAAAAAAACCCTAGGCTCCAGCCATATATGCAGTGAAGGATGGCCTTGTCTGGCATAAGTGGGAGAGGAGCCCCTTGATTCAGTGAAGGCTGGATGCCCCAGTGTGGGGGAAAGTGGGTGCTGGGAGGCAGGAGTGGGTGCCTTGGTAGGGGCACATCCTGAAAGAAGCAGGAGGAGGGGAGTGTGATAGGGGGGTTCTGGAGGGAAAATAGGGAAAGGTGATAACATCTGAAATGTAAATGAGTAAAATATCCCATTAAAAATAATAACAAAAATAAAAAGTGCTTCTAATTTCTTAGGGGTTATTGGACTGTTTAGATAGTTTACCTGATGTTGATTAACTGTGGTAAGTGGTGTCTATCTAGAAAATGATTCATTTGTTCTTGGTTCTCCAGTTTTGTTGCATATAGGCTTCAGTAGTAAGATCTGAAGATTCATTGAATTTCCTTAGTTTCTGTTGTAATTTCTCATTTTCATTTCTAATTTTGTTAATTTGGCTTCTGTCTCTATTCTCTTTGGTCAGTTTAACTTGTAAATTTTCTCACAGATCCACTTCCTAATTTTGTTGATTCTTTGTATTGTTCTCTTTATTTCTAACTGATTGACTCCAGTCCTGAGTTTGGTAATTTCCTGACATTTACTCCTCTTAGGTGTATTTGCTTTTTTTGAAAATATAGATAAATAGATATGTAAATACATCCAGACACACACACACAGAGAGAATGCATATATATACACACACACACACAGAGACAGACATTGAAATAGTGTCTGTCAATCCAACAACTAATGACATGACCATTCACCTTACACTAGAGTATGTTTCTTATATCAAGTGTTGAACAAGCTATAGGGAACCATAATAAAATTCACATTTTGTGTCAAGTGTTCCCTGTCTTCTGAGAGTTTTGTTGCAACCCTCCAGGAAAAGTTTGTCTGACAACAATATATAACAGACAGATAATGATTAAAATATGCAAAGCATTTTTTAAGATGAGGATTAAGAATAAGCATCCCTCACAATGTGGGAGAAAGAGCCAAATGGATCTCTGTGAGTTCCAAGCCATCCTGATCTAATTAAAATGCCTAGAAAAGCCAGGGGTACAAAGACAGTGTAGTTTTTCAAAAATAAATCACCTTTACCTAACGGTGCATGCCTTTAATCCCAGCATTCAGAAAGCAAGTGCAGGCTGATCTAAAAAGGGAAAGTTCCAGAAGAGCCATGGCTGATACAGGAATAACCATGTCCCCAAAAGAAAAACAAAACAACAAAAAAGGAATAAAATTAATAAACCAGTAATCAAATCTTATGAAGTATGAAATGAAAGGCTCAGCAACCCCCCCAGAAGAGGACCCCACTGGAGTCTCAGTATGGCCCATACCCAAGGACACACGAGAGACCAACTTGCTGCAAGTACAGGAGGTAGTTTAATGGCCAAGAGCTCCAGGCCAACACCTGTCTCAGTGCAGGACACAGAGTTGTTGACCCACTGGCTCAGGTATTTAGGGTTTACATAATTTCGGGGTGGGGAAAAGGAAGAAGTTTCAAGTGGGTGCACAGGATTGGTTGTTTTACATTTTTTGAACATCAGCAGGCTGTACTAGTCCATGGAGGATTCCTGGGATGACTCAGTAGTCCTTTGTCCTGTAACTCTGCATTCTTTGGTAACTGGTTAACTGGGCCTCTGGCTAGCAAAATCTGAAGGCAGCATCATCAGCTGCTTAGGTTAGGGAGAAGGAATCAACAGGGCCCTGCTATTTCATTAATTTATCCTGGGACCCATTAAATTGTTTTTTTTAGGAACAGAAATGCAATAATAGAAAGGTAAACAAAAGTCCCGAGAAACTTTTTAATAAAGGTTAAACAGGCTGGGTTTGTTAAAACATGCCATTTATCCCAGCCCATAGGAGGAGGAGACAGGACCATTGTGAAGTTCATTTCAACCTGATTAACCAAAAGAGCCCAGTCCCTCTAAAATTTTTTATAGAGAGGCATTGTATAAAAAAAGCAAACTACATCATATTTAGCAATCAGAACAAAGCAAATTATAACCGCTTGACATGTTGCCTTGACTAGTCAGAATGGCCAAGACCAATAAAACCAATGAAAACTAAAGCAGGAGAAGTTGTCAGCAAGGAGAAACACTTATGCCTTGCTGCTTGGAGTCAAACCTGGTACAGACACTAAAGAATTAATGTGGTGATTCCTCAAAATCAGAAAAATCAGGCTTGAGGGTCACATCTGTAATGCCAGCCACTCAGGGCTGAGGAAGCCAGAAGGCAAATTAGGGCTGTCCTGGCAGGTTAGTGAGACCCAGGGTCAAAGTAAAAAGTAGAAGAGCAGGCAGCCCAGTAGGTGGCTCTTGTGGTCAAGCATGTTACTACAATGCCTGAACTGGTGTTCCATCCTTGAAACTAACAAGGTTGAAAGAGAAGAGTTACTCCTACCAATTGCCCTCTGACCTCTCCTCACATGTAGTGAGCTATTAGTGCTGAAAGTAAAAAAAACTATTTTGTAAATAAGAAATGAGATATACTTCAGTGGATAGGTGGTTCATAGTATTTATTTATCAGATGTATTGCTTTTCTATCATAGGATTGTATGTTCTGTTTGTGTATGAGTGATCCAGGTGAAGGTAGTGACCTCTGAAACAAGGAGAGAGCACAGGAGCTCCTAGAACCACAGTTAGAAGAGGCAGTGGATCCCTATATTGCTTGACCCCACAGTCACCACAAATATACACTAAACAAAGTATCATTTTCTACCAAAGGACTCTGAATTATGTGTTCTGACAGCAAATATTCCCACATGATTCAAATCATTACCAGTAAGAATGGAGAGAGCTCACTGCTGTGAGTCTTGCAGATGATCCACAATGTGTGTTCATTTCCAAGCACACACATGTGAGAACACCACTGTCTATAGCTTTACCCCAGGAGAGTCTACACTCTTTTCTGACTCCAAGTCCCAAGACACTGGCATACATGCATTCAGGCATTCGCATGCATAAATATTAGGAGGAAACTTCTGACCCCAATAGGTGGGATGAAAAACTGTGGGTTGAGAGGGTGGGGGGGATGAAGGGGTAATGACTGGAATGTAAAGGAATAAAATAATGTATTAAAAGACTTTTACAGTAACTTTTTCTCCTTTTATTTAATGAACATATAATCTAACAATAAAGAATAAATACCTAAACTTACTTTAAAACAATCCCACTATATAAACCACAGTGGTATAAAACTTCTACAGATAGACCTGGATAATTTCCACAAATGCTGGTTTAAGGATGTACATTAACACTTCTTCATGGCTGTAAAGGCCTGGATTGGTCAAGGGGCTGAGAGGTGTTACTTTCAGTCTTGAAGGTATGAAAAACTAAGCCAGTCATCTGAATTATCAAAATCATCAAGGATCCTTTGCCAGAGCTCCTCTGCAGATGGACCTGAACTTTGAGCATCCTCTGTGACTTGGGCAGCAGCTTCCAAGCCAACTGGAGCTTCAGCTACTGCTAGGTCAGTCTGGACTTCAACTGCTGTGGATGGACCAGAGTCCCCAGCTGGAACAGAAACATAACCATCAATCAGGGTTTCTTGCTGACTACACCTGTCAGCATCACAGGCCTGATAATGAGGCAGAGTGGATTCCTGATTGCAGTTGAGTTTGGGAATGGAAACCACACCAAATGTGGCTGGACAGATGGACTCTCCTTTCTCAGTGGCAACAACAGGTATGGAATCAGGAAAATGGGTTGAGTCAGAAATACCTTTAGAGCTTTGATTTGTCTCTGGCAGAGCTTCTGTAATATTCTGGAGATTCATCCGCTTGTATTTAGCTCGAGTGTTCTTGAACCAGATCTGAAAAACAAAGGAGACGTCAGAAGAATACCTGTTTGCCCCCAAGTGGCCAACAAATTGAAATTTTTGGATATGAGTTTCTATAGCAATACTTCACAAGTCAGCATCAGAGAAGTCTGAGACTCAAGATGCCTAGAAAGTTGTAGTAAAGTAGAATGTGTATGACCTGACATCAAAAGACTGGGGTGATTGAGTTAGTATGTCCTGTGTTTTAGTAGGAACTCTGATATCTAGGTCTCTGAGACCCTGCATGGGAATAATATTCATCCATATTGGTAACCAGGTGATGGAGAATGTGAGGCCCAACATTGGATGCATGAATATTCATTACCCCAAACTGTCGACACTGCCCTAAGCATTTAAAAAGCACAGAATTAATGTGCTGTTAGATTGAGGGAAAAGAGAGGAGCAGACCTGTATCTCTGTCTCTGTCGCAAGAACCAATGATGCCAGCTCCTTAAGTTCCTTTCTATTTGGATACCTCTGCTTCTGAAAATGTGTCTGCAGCAGGTGCTTTTGCTCTTTGGTGTACACAGTGCGTTCCTTTCGTTCCTTTTTTGGACCCTCAGAGTGAGTTTGCTTGTCACCATATTTATCTTGCAGTGCCGTAGGTCCTCTGGGAACTTGTAAACCAGGTCTCACTGAGGGACTTGAAGGTATCTGATGACTTGGATGGCCTGACAGTCTTCTCAGTGTTGGTAAACCTGGGCCCATTACAGGACCTGGTAGCATTGGGTTCCTTGAATTTCTTGATGGCCCTTGGGACTCCTGGTGACATAGGTCAAGTCTTTCAGGAACTGAAAGACTTGATTGCATTAGACTTCTTGGGGTCACCATGGGACTCTGATACATTTGAAAAGGTAAATTCCTTGCAGGTTCTTGAGGCATTTCAGAAATGATTTCTCTGGGTGTATTAGAAGACATTTGGAATTTTGGATGTAAGGAGGAACCTTCTGCCATGTATGTGTTCTGAACTTATTGGAATATGTTCTTGTACTGAAGAACCTGGTAAAAGGAAATATGTTAGAAAAGCTACAGAGAGTACCCATATACCCATCATGCCTTCCCAGCATTTATTTTGGACTTTTTATACAGAAGAAATCAGTCAGGAGCCTCAGTCTTTCTGACCAACTGCCTCTGTTTCCCAATCTTACAGGTGTTCTCAGTATTGATACAAATATTCATTTAGTCCCTGTGTTAATAAGAGATTTTCAGTCCATGTAGTCTGGCAACTGGATGCCCACCCACCCCCCAATGTTAAAATGTCCCAGATCATACACTTCTGGCTGGTGCCTTCTGCCCTGGCAGACCACCAGCTAGTCTGCTCCCCTGAAGACAGCAGAGCCTGAAGGCATCCCAGGAGTTCCTCTGCAAACAAGGTAACTGGACAATTGACACATGCCCCACGTTAGGGGCCAAAAATTTTGCAGCCTGAGCTGCCCCACGATTGGGGGCCAAAATGTCTCAGAGCACTTTATCAATGTTGGAACCTGCACTGCCACAATCCTTGGGGACTAACTTGTTAGCCCTCACTAGCCCAAGCTGCTCCAATCCTTGGGTCCGAGTTCAGCAATAGAGAGAGTGTGAGGTCGGATGCGAAGAATGATGACCAGACAGAGTGTGATTCAATCCTGTTTATTCTTCAGCCTCTCTTTCTAGTCTAAGTCTTGAGTTCCTAGTTTCTACTTCCTAGTCCCTAATGCCTCCAAGTTCCTTCTTCCAAGTGCTAAGTAAGTGCCTAATACCTATTATCTACTCCAAGTTATACCCCCTAATGTCTATTAACTCCAAGTTGTTGTCCACTCTTCTGTCTGCCTCTCGCCTTTTACATGTCTTACTTCTAAGCCACATCTCTAAGTCACACCCTTAAGTCTCCACTCTAAGTCACACCTTTAAGTCTCACACACACAAGGGAAGATCCTGGGTATCTAAAACAAGATGTTATCAGAGTGTGCTCAGCTGTTGTATAGGCTGATGTAATTAAGTCTCTTATCAGGGTATATGGCTCAAGATGGCTGCAAGGATGATATTCCCCTTCTGTTGGCTTCCCACAAATCCTGTATACTTTGGCATCATCATAACCCACTTCTCCAGCCACAGCAAGCCCTGAGTACACCAATACACCTGAAACTCAGGAAGCTGACCTGAAATCCTATCTCATTAAGAAAATAGAGACCTTTAATGATGATATTAATAATTCACTGAAAGATATATAGATATAGATATAGATATAGATATAGATATAGATATAGATATACAGATAGAATCACTTAAAGAGGAAATAAATAAATCCCACAAGAAATACTGGAAAACACAATCACACAGATGAAGAAATTGATTAAAGCAGTCCAATACCTAAAAGTGGAAGTAGAAACAATACAGTAATCACAAATGGAGCAGAAAAATCTGGAAAAGAAAAACCTAGGAAATAAGTCAGAAATTACAGATGAAAAGACCACATCAAAGAATAATAGATATAAAAGAGAGTGAAGAATCCCAAATCAAAAGGCCAGCAAACATCTTCAAAAAGTTTATAGATGAAAACCTCCCTAACCTGGAGAAAGCAATGCCTATACATACAAGAAATCTACAGACTAGACCAGAAAAGAATTCCTCTCATCACATAAAAATCAAAACACTAAATTCACAGAACAAAGACAGACTATTAAAGTCTGCAATGGAAAAGGACCAAGTACCTTTTAAAGGCAGACCTATCAGAATTATACCAGATTTCTCAACAGAAACACTAAAAACCAGAAGAGCCTGGTCAGAGGTCATGTAGATACTAAGAAAGCACAAAGGACAGCCCAGGTTAATATGACCAGCAAGACTCTCACTCAACAGACATGGAGAAACCAAACTCTTCCAAGACAAAACAAAATTCAAACAGTATCTATCCACCAATCCAGCCCTATACAGGATTCTAGAAGGAAAATTCTAACACTAGGAGGGTACCTACACCAAAGAAAAAACAAGATATTAATCATCTCACAACAAAGCCAAAAAGAGAGAATTACAAGTACATAATGCCACCTACAAAACAACCATAACAGGAAGTAACAATCACCTGTCTTTATATCTCTCAATATTAATGCACTCAACTCACCTGTTGCAGCCGGAGCTACCCCACGTTTGGGGGACAAAATTGTCACAGACAGCTCTGTCAATGTTGGGACCCCCACTACCAAAAGCCTTGGGGGCTAAATTGTTAGAGCCCGTACTGCCCCTAGCTGCTCTGGTCCACGGGTCGGGGTTCAGCAAGGGAGAGAGAGAGAGTGAAGACAGACCTGAGAAATGGAGACCAGACAGAGTGTGATTCAATCCCATTTATTCTTCAGTCTCTCTTCTCTCCAAGTCCCTAGTTCCTAGTCCCTAGTGCCTCCAAGTTTCAAGTTCCAACTGCTAAGTGCCTAATGCCTAATACTAATTCTTCTTCTTCCCAGTTCTCTAGTCTAAGTGTCTTCTACCTCAATGCCTAATAACTAACTCCAAGTTGTACTCTTTGCCTAATACCTTATAATTCTTCCAGCTCCAAGTCTCAAGTGCTCCACTTCCAAGGGTCTAATGTCCAATGCCTACTCCAAGTTGTACTGAACTCTTCTGTCTCCCTCTCACCTTTTATATGTCTCACTTCTAAGACACACCTTTAAGTCACACCTTTAAGTCATGCCCTTATGTCTTGTCTCTAAATCTGATCTGTAAGTCATGCCCTAAGTCACACACCTTTAAGTCTGACACTTCCAAGGGAAGATGCTGGGTATCTAAAGCAAGATGTTATCAGAGTGTGCTCAGCTGTTATCGGCTGATGTAATCAAGTCTCTTGCCAGGGTATGTGGCTCAAGATGGCTGCAAGGATGATATTTACCTTCTGTCCCCTCCCCACACTCACCTATAAAAAGACATAAGCTACCAGACTGGATACACAAACAGATCCAGCATTTAGCTGCATACAAGAAACACACCTTAATATCAAATACAGGCTCTACCTCAGAGAAAGAGTTTGGAAAATGGTCTTCAAAGCAAATGGTCCCCAGAAAACAAGCTGGAGTAGCTTTCCTAATATCCAATAAAAGAGACTTAAAACCAAAAGGTTATCAATCAAGATGAGATCTTCATAGTCATCAAAGGAAAAAAATCTATGAAGAGAAAGTCTTAATTCTGAACATCTATGCCCCAAAGAAAAAGGCACTCACATTCATAAAAGAAACTTTACTAAAGCTCAAAATGGAGGAACCTTAGATGAAATGTCCTACAGTGGAGACAGGGAACTTATAGAGCCCACCTCCAGCAGAAAGACAGAACATCAAGTGAGGGTTGGGGTAGCTATCTCACAGCAAAAAAAGAAAACAAAAACAAAAGCAACCCTAAACCTCTGACCCAGAATTGTTCCTATCTGAAAGAACTGCAGGAACAAAAATGGAGAAGAGTCTGAAGAAAAGGAGGTCCAGTGACAGGCCCAAATTGGAATCCAGCTTAAAGGGAGGCACCAAGGTCTGCCACTATTACTGAGGCTATGGTGTGCTTACAAAAAGGGGCCTACCATGACTGCCAGATTTCTCAGAAACTGGGCCACCAACCAGTCACCATACACCAGCTGCTATGAGGCCCCCAACACATATACAGCAGCAGACTGCCAGGTCTGCACTCAGAAAAGATACACCTAACCCTCAAGAGACTGGAGGACTCAGGGAGAGAGGAGTTCTTGTAGGGTGGGGTGGGAATGGTGACATCCTCATGGAGACAGAAGAAGGAGGTATGGAGGTATCCACAGTCAGTGAATAAAAAAAGAAGGATAAAATTGGGTCTATAAAAAGAAAAGTAAATAAAATTTATTTTAAAATGGGAATATTATCATAAATGTAAAAAAAAAAAAAAAAGAGTCCCAGATTCTCCTCCTTTCTGCTGGACTCTCTGTGTCAAAACAGGGAATGAAAGTCTATGGAACAGGCAAGATCCAATGGACCCCATTCCACACTTATCTTCTAAACAGTAGCATTGATGATCTAATTACCCTGGATATCAGAAGGCTCTTACACTTAACCCAGATCCCCTCTGATATTGAAATTCTATACCAAGGACTTAGCCTTAATTGAATCTATTGAATCTTGCTATCCAGGACCCTCCCACAGGTGCCTCATTTCATCCTCTCACATCCAGCAAACATTCACACCCTGTGGACACACCCGGTCTGGAGCCACACCTTAGCACCTAATAGAATCCTGGCCAGATGGAAGACATTTTTTATTTACTTTTTTTTCTTTTTCTTTTTTTTTTTTTTGCTTTCTTTCCTTTTTTTCTTTGGAGAGAGTTTCTTTGTATGAACTTTGCTGTCCTGTGAGTCCTGAAGACAAGACTGGACTAGAACTCACCTGCCTCTTCTTTTCTACACAGTGCAAAGATTAAAGGTGTGTAACAAACAACTGAGCCATCCTTTGGGATTCCTCACCCTCTTGGGCTCCATCAAGAAAAAAAAAATGTCCTTACTCTCTACTGAGCGTCTCAAGAAATGGGTCTCTTCTCATTCTGCTGCCCAGAGGACATGCAGATTTCTGCACACTGTGGTCACTTTTTTATTTATCCAATCTTTCTCTTTTTAGGCTGAGGCAGTGTCCATGTGCATGTGCCTGACTTCCTGAATCTCACTATACAGACAAGCCAGGACTCATTACAACAAAAAACCACTTGCCACTGGTTCTTGAGTCCTGGAATTAAAGGTGTGGTCAAAACATCCAACATGGTTACACATTTAAGATGTACGAGGGCCTGCTCAGCCAAAAACCATCCTGGATGTCACAATTTTGAGTCAGAATACCACCACTATGCCTGATCTGGGCAACCTCAATTGTTCCTGAAATCCTCAGGATCCCATGTATACTGAAAGGGAAATGAATCAGAGAATCCCTACAGTCCCTTTGTCCTAGAGTCAGGCCTCTCTATCTATCTGATCCTGGCTTTCCATACAACCCAGAGCTCAGGCCTGTGCCTAGAATGAAGAATAGAGCACCTAGAGGTCTCTTGAAAGCTCACTCATAGACTGCTCTAATCTTTGCATGTCACTGGTCCTCAGTGTTCACATCTATGGGATAGACTTGAAACATCTACTAATTTTAAATAATATCTCCTGCCTGTGGACAGAGCATATTTTAGATTTCACCAATCAAACACCCATACAAGCTACAAAAAGTTACCAAGACTCCTCTTCCACTAGCTCCCAGTATTCCCCACCATGATATCTCCTTCACACAGTAACCTCAAACATTTCATGCAGCCCACCAACTCACCAGGAATCCAGAGGGTTGCTGCAGCTTCCTCGATCCTGTCTATTTGAGTTGTACTCACAAGACCTGCCCTTAAATATCTCTCCAAACCTGGAATTCAATGCCCCTCCCATCCCGTGGCTCCTCCCACTTGCAACATTCAGATCCACTATCCTCACCCACCCTTTGATGCTACTTTGTTGTAGCCACACCATCTTAGAACCCATGCTTTTTTCTTTATAATCATTATATTGTTTTATTTCATATTATATTACTTTTATTATTTCACAGTCCAGCTGTTATATTCCTCCAAGTCCTCCCTCCCACAATTCCTCATCCCCTATCTCCAAGAAGATGCCCTCCCCTGTGTCTTTCGAGGGTTAGGCTCCTCTTCACCCATTGAGGCTGGACTAGGTAGTCCTCTGCTGTATATGTGTCAGGGGCCTCAGACCTACTCATGTATGCTGCCTGATTGGTGGTTCAGTGTCTGAGAGATCTCAGGGGTCCGGGTTAGGTGAGACTGCTCATCTTTCTATAGGGTTGGCTTCCTCTTCAGATTCTTCCAGCATCCCCCTAATTCAATCACAGGAATCCCTGGCTGCTGTCCAATGCTTGGGTATAAGTACCTACATCTAACTCAGTCAGCTGCTTGATGTGCCTCTCAGAGGACAGCCATGCTAGGTTCCTGTCTATAAGCACACTATAGAATCACTAATAGTGACAGGCCTTAGAGCCTCCTCTTGAGAAGTACCCCAAGATGAGCCAGTCACTGGACCTCTTGCTAAGACCCTTCTCCATTTTTGTCCCTGCAATTCTTTTAGGTAGGAACAATTCTGGGTCAGAGTCTTTGACTCTGGGATGGCCACCCCATCCCTCCACTTGATGACATGTCTTTCTACTGGAAGTGGACTCTCTTATGATTTCTCTCTCCCCACTGGATTTTATCTGAGGTCCCTCCCTTTGAGTCCTGGGAGTCTCTAACCTCCAAGGTCTCTGGTAGTTTCTACATGATCCCACACACACACCTCCCATCCTCCAGTGTTGCATTCTGCTGGCCCTCAGGGCTTTTCTCCTGTCTCCCTCCACCCATTGCCTATACTTGATCATGAACTATTTTTCCCTCTCCCATCCTCACACCCAGATCCTGCCTTTGGCTCATGAATGTTGATATTAAATGTGTAGTAAAACACAACAACCTTTTTGCACTCTTTATACTGTACAAATGTCTGCTTCATCATTTTATCTTCTCAATTGAGTGTATGAAAGCAGTATGTGACTTGTGAATGTATGGGCACATATGCCTCCAAGGAGTGTGGAAGAGGCTGAACTGGGGATCCTGAAAGTTGAGAGACACAAAACAGGAATATTGGGAACTAAACTGGTTTCTCTGAGCCATCTCAAGCACCCAAGATTTTCATTTTCTTCATCTTCTGGCACAGTGTAAACTAGTAAGACAGGCATGTGGAATTGTATTAAAATCACTTTATTGGTTTAAGGATAAAGTATAAATAACACCATAAAAGATTACTGCAACTCATTAATTGATTATACTTCATAGTGAATCTAGTGTGTTAGTACACACTTGTAATTTCCACATTAGGAGAAGAAAGAAGATAGACAGAATGCTAAGGTCTTGCTTGACTCCATGAAGAAATGCTGTATCTAATAGCTGTGTTTAGTCTGTGCTGTATTCTGGGGCCATGCTGGGGTCAGCATGCCTTGCTCTAACTGGAAGACCATATTAGTGTGAGTTGCCTGTACTGTAACCTAAGCCCATATCTATGTCCTGGCTGCCTCTGTGGGCCTTGTCTGGGTTGATAATTCTCCTTGTTCTTTGGTTCCTGCTCTGTGTTTTCTCAAGGAACCATGTGGATGCCAATAATATATGCTCCCATTGACTATGAAGAGCAGCAAGGATATTATTGGTGATATCAATGTCTGCATCCTTACAGTTGAGAGAATGAATGGAAATATTCTGTGACAACCACTAATCACATCCCAACTCAATACACCCCTAAAAACTAATAAATTAGACAGGAAATCAACAGAAAAGGACTTGTAAAATGTGGTGGGACACTGAAGTACAGCTCTCCACAGATGACGACTTCTGGCAAGGGTGATGGAGGAGAAGCACTCTATTCTATTTAAGGGGCAGTTCACGAAGAATATGGCTACACCCCAGTGAGAATACAGGTGAAAAAATAAATCCATTTTTTCTGCTGCTTCTGCTGCATACATCTTGTAGTCTTTGGATGGAGCTCCACACAGGATTGACCAATGTTGGAGAACATGCCTTCCTGGTCTGAGGAATTACTCAAAGACTTGTGTTCAGGAAGAGGGCTCACTACTGATGGTGACTGAGGCATAGAGAAGGTGGATTCTGAGTTTGGGCCAAGAGTTGAAGAACTGAGGAGGGGATTTCTCATAAATAGAACCTGCACTGGCCAACACAGCAAGGGGGACATAAACTTTGAGAAATGTACACCTACCATTAAATAATTGGTCTTGCTTTCCAGGTAGTTCCCTACACTTCTGCCTGTACAGCTGCCCCCTAACAGTGTTCTTTTTCAAGACTTGATCAGTGCATTGAAGAACAGTGATTGAAACTGCATCGACTCTGTAGATTGCATTTGGTAAGATGGTCATTTTTACTATTTTAATCCTGCCAATCCATGAGCATGGGAGATCTTTCCATCTTCTGAAATCTTCAATTTTTTTCTTTAGAGACTTGAAGTTCTTGTTTTACAAATCTTTCACTTGCTTGGCTGGAGTCAAACCAAGATATGTTATAATAGTTGTGACTACTGTGAAGTGTATAATTTTCCTAATTTCTTTCTCATCCCTTTTATCCTTTGAGTAGAGGTAGGCTATTGATTTGTGTGAGTTAAATTTTTATCCAGCCACTTTGCTGAAGTTGTTTAACAGCTGTAGAAGCTTTCTGGTGGAATTTTTGGGGTCACCTGTGTATACTATCATATCATCTGCAAATTGTAATGACTTGACTTACTCCATTCCAATTTGAACCCTTTTTGTTGTCTAATTGCTCTGACTAGAACTTCAGTTTGAATAGGTAGGGAGAGAGTGGGCAACCTTGTCTAGTCCCTGATTCTAAAGGGATTGCTTGGAGTTTCTCCCCATTTAGTTTGATGTTGGCTATTGGTTTGCTGTGTATTGCTGCTAATATATTTAAGAATGTACCTTGAATTCTTGATATCTCTGCTACTTTTACCAATGGGGAAGGGGGAGTTGTATTTTGTCAAAGGCTTTTTCTGCATCTAATGATATAATCATGTGGTATTTCTCTTTCAGTTTGTTTATATATTAAATTACATGAATGAATTTCCATATATTGAATCTTGCATGAAGCTACTTGATCATGGTGGATGATTGCTTTCATATATCCTTGGATTCCATTTGCAAGAATTTTATTGAGTATTTTCCATCAATATTCATAAGAGAAATTAGTCTATAGTTCTCTTTCTTTGTTAGGTCATTTTTGTGGTTTAGGTATAAGTGTAACTGTGGCTTCATAGAAAGAACTGGGTAGTGTTCCTTTTGTTTCTCTTTTGTGGAATAGTTAGAAGAGTGTTGATATTAGGTCTTCTTTGAAAGTTTGATAGAATTCTGCACTACAACCATCTGGTCCTGGGTTCTTTTTGGTTGGGAGACTTTTAATGACTACACCTATTTCTTTTGGGGTTATGGGACTGTTTAGATAGTTCATCTGATCCTGATTTAACTTTGATACTTGTTATCTGTTATCTGTCTAGAAATTCATTCATTTCATCCAGGTTTTCTAGGTTGTTGAGTATAGACTTTTGTTGTAGGGTCTGATTATTTTTTTAATTTCCTTGGGTTCTGTTATTATGTCTCCCTTTTCATTCCTGAATTTGTTAATCTGGATACTGTCTCTGTGCCCTCTGTTTAGTCTGGCTAAGGGTTTGTCTATCTTGTTGATTTTCTCAAAGAACCAGCTTTTGGCTTTGTTGATTCTTTGTATAGGTCTTTTTGTTTCTACTTGGTTGATTTTAGCCCTGAGTTTGATTATTTCCTGCCTTCTAATACTCTTGGGTGTATTTGCTTCCTTTTGTTCTAGAGCTTTCAGATAAGCTGTTAAACTTCTAGTGTATGTTCCCTCCAGTTTCTTTTTTGGAGACACTCAGAGCTCTGAGTTTCCCTTTTAGCACTGCTTTTATTATGTCCCATAAGTTTGGGTATGTTGTACCTTCATTTTCTTTGAAATCTAATAAGTTTTTTATTTATTTAATTTTTGTTTCTTCCCTGACCAAGTTGTCATTGTGTAGATAGTTGTTCAGCTTCCATGTTTATGTGGGCTTTCTGTGACACTATTGTGACATTGATGACTGAATACTCACAGTCAAGAAAGAGGGATATGGAAGAATTCTGACATAACAGCTATTTATATGCCAACTCACCCACCTCCCAAAAAAGTAGCATAGTTCTCATAGAGGCACTGAAAAAAAAACTCTTAAATTAGTTGGGCTCCTAAAGTGTACCTTTCAACAATTAATAGCTGGTGGAAGGGGTAGGAAGGGAGGGATATATTCTATTGATGGGGGAATCCATGAGGATTATCTCCCCATACTCCAGGGAGAGTATAGATAACACAAATCTATCTGTTTTATAATTTTTTATTTTTTCACTCTGGGAGAAGGGGTCACAAGGGTGGGTAGACATGGCAGGACAGGGAAGTACATGTGATGAGGTGGTATCTGATGGAAAAATATGAGAGAATAAATTCAATTGTTGAATTGATTGAATATGTGGAATAACTATCTGTATGTTTTTGATATATTGAAAATCTTCCTTGAAAATTTTCTACCTCATGTGTTCAGACTATCAGTCACCAAATTTCATCCATATACTTTGGTAGATGGAGAAAGGTGTGTTCTGATCTTCAGGATGAACAGTTCTTAAATGACATACAGGAGTCAGAAGTGCTCAGTGAAGTCAGGCAGTGACACTTGGTCTAAGACAAAATCAAAGTCACTGAGATGTTCAAGAAATAGCTGGTCTTGTATGGCAGTCTAGTCTTGAACATCTTCTGTGAGTGTAAGTGTGTTGAGCAATGAAGTTTCTCTTGGATTTCCAGATGCCAAGGCTGTGCTAGAATGTGGAGTTTGGGCTATGGCTGGATCTTGGGCTGCAGCGGGTTGTGCAGATATTGGACAAACTGATAATCGACCTGGAATACTGTCTTATGTTGCTGAGTTCCAGTCAGCCTGTACAGAGACCAGAGCATCACATAAGAGATTCCCATTGATTTGAATAATGGAGAAGGTTGACTCCGGGTATGAGAACATACTTGAGCTGAAATGAAGAGAGTTAACAAGATACATCCCCTCCCATGTGGAAAATGTATACTCTTAGTCTGGGAATATACTTGATGGGCTGCATGGAAGAGACCTCAAAACAGACTGTCTCTCAGACAAGGCATCCTCACAGGCAGAGGTTGGTAGAGAGACAGTGCCTTTAAGAATTTGAGGTTTAGCACAGGCATCCTGGTCTTGCTTCCAAATTCACACTATGGCCTTCTCCCTCTGCTTCCTTTGCTTCTTAGACCTTGCATTCTCTTGGTAGATTTCACAGGCCCAATCAATATTGGAGAAGTTGGCCATCTGGTCTAGGGAGTTACTCAAGGGACTGAGTTCAGGAAGAGAGTTCACACCTGGTGGTGTTTGACACATAAAAAGGTGGATTCTGAGTTCTGGGTAATAATTTGAAAGTCTGAGTAGAGGAGGAGAGCTTAATCCTGGGGGTCTCTCCAAGGTAGAATCTGCACTGGCTGACACATCAGGAGGGGAAGGAACATTGTAACTGCCAGATCTATCACTAGATATGTGCCCTGGTTTCCTGGGGAGTTCTCTATACTTCTGCCTCTGATGCTCCCGGATAATTTCTGAAACATGACTCTTTCTGAAACATGTCTCTTCTAAGGGCTGATCAAAGAGAAAGATGTTGGATTCCTGGTGAGGGGAGTTCCCCAGTGGTCTAAACTGAGGACAGCTAGCATCCAAATGTCTCTGGCACACAGAATCCGGACTGGCAGAGAAAACAGGAACTTCACAACCATTGTTGGAGGTAAGCCTATATAGTAAGTTCCACTTTTAATTCTCCCAGGGAGTTGTGGACCCTTCTTCTGAAGTCCTTTAGCACATCTACTGTGAACCAGATCTGAGAAAAAGGAGGCTCCATAAGAATACCAGGCAAGTGAAAGGTTGTATGACAAGAACTTCAAGTCTCTGAAGAAAGAAATCGAAGAAGATCTCAGAAGATGGAAAGATCTTCCATGATCCTGGATTGGCAGGATTAATGTAGTAAAAATGGCCATCTTGCCAAAAGCAATCTACAGATTCAATGCAATCCCCCATCTAAATTCCAAATCAATTCTTCATAGAGATAGAAAGCGCAATTTGCAAATTCATTTGGAATAACAAAAAAAAAATAGGATAGTGAGACCTATTCTCAACAATAAAAGAACTTCCTGGGGAATTACCATCCCTGACCTCAAACTGTACTATATAGCAATAGTGATAAAAAAAAAAAAAAAAAAAAAAAAAAAAAAACCTGCATGGTATTGGTACAGAGACAGGCAGGAAGATCAATGGGATAGAATTGAAGATCCAGAATGAACCCACACACCTATGGTCACTTGATCTTTGACAAAGGAGCTAAAACCAACCAGTGGAAAAAGGACAGCATTTTCAACAAATGATGCTGGTTCAATTGGAGGTCAGCATGTAGAAGAATGCAAATCAACCCATTCTTATCCCCTTGTACAAAGCTCAAGTCCAAGTGGATAAAAAACCTTCACATAAAACCAGATGCACTGAAACTAATAGAAGAGAAGGTGGGGAAGACCCTCGAACACATGGGCACAGGGGAAAAGTTCCTGAACAGAACACCAATGGATTATACTTTAAGATCAAGAATTGACAAATGGGCCCTCATCAAATTGCAAAGCTTCTGTAAAGCAAAGGACACTGTCAATAGGACAAAATGGCAACCAACAGATTGGGGAAAATCATTAGGAATCCTACATCCAATAGAGGGATAATATCCAATATATACAAAGAAGTCGAGAAATTGGACTCCAGAAAACCAAATAACCCCATTAAAAATGGGGTACAGAGCTAAACAAAGAATTCTCAACAGAGGAAACTCAAATGGCCGAGAGGAAACTCGAATGGCCGAGAAGTTCTTAAGAAATGCTCAACATCCTTAGTCATCAGGGAAATGCAAATCAAAACAACCCTGAGATACCACCTCACACCAATCAGAATGGCTAAGATCAAAAACTCAAGTGATAGTAGATGCTGGTGAGGATGTGGAGAAAGAGGAACACTCCTCCATTGTTGGTGGGATTACAAGCTGATACAACCACTCTGGAAATCAGTCTGGCAGTTCCTCAGAAAATTGGACATAGAATTACCTGAGGACCCAGCTATACCACTCCTGGGCATATACCCAGAAGATGCTCTAACATATAACAAGGACACGTGCTCCACTATATTCATAGCAGCCTTATTTATAATAGCCAGAAGCTGTAAAGAACCCAGAAGTCCTTCAACAAAGGAATGGATACAAAAAATGTGGTACATTTACACAATAAAGTATTACTCAGCTATTAAAAACAATGAATTCGAGAAATTCTTAGGTAAATGGAACTAGAAAATATCATCCTGAGTGAGGTAATCCAATCACAAAAGAACACACATGGTATTCACTCACTGATAATTGCTTATTAGCCCAGAAGCTTGAAATACCTAAGATTCAACTCACAGACCACATGAAGCTCATGAAGAAGGAAGACCAAGTGTGGATGCTTCGGTCCTTCTAAGAAGAAGTAACAAAATAATCATGGGAGCAAATATGGAGACAAAGTGTGGGACAGAAACTGAAAGAGGGGCCTTCTTGAGACCATTCCACCTGGGTATCCATCCCCTGTGGAGTCACCGAAGGATGTGGATGTCAGAAAGTACATGCTGACAGGAGCCTGATATAGCTGTCTCTTTAGAGGTCTGCCAGAGTCTGACATATTCAGAGGCGGATGCTCACAGCCAACCATTGAACTGATCATGGGGTTTCAAATGGAGGAGTTAGAGAGAAGGAGCTGAAGGAGCAGAAAGGGTTTGTGGCTCCGTGAGGAGAACAATACCAACCAACCAGAGCCCCCAGGGTCTAAACCACCAGCTTGGGAGCACATAGGGAGGGACCCATATACAGCTCCAGCTGTATATGTAGGGGAGGATGGCCTTGTCGGGCATAGGTGGGAGAGGAGATCCTTGGTCCCATGAAGGCTGGACCCCGAGTGTGGGGGAATTCGAGGTCTGAGAGGTAGGAGTGGAGCTGTGGGTGGAGGCACATCCTCATAGAAGCAGGAAGAGAGGGCAATGGGATAGGGAGTTCCTGGACGGGTGGGGCGGGGGGTGGAAATGGGGTAAGGAGATAACATTTGAAATGTAAATAAAATATCCAATAAAAAAACTAAAAAAAAAAAAAAAAAAAAAGAATGGATCAATTTGGCATTCTACGTGTTGACCACCAGTTAATCCAGCACCATTTATTGAAAATGCTGAGTATTTTCTACTGGGTGGATTTAGCTTCCTTGTCAAAGATCAAGTCACCATAGGTGTGTGGGTTCATTTCTGGGTCTTCAATTCTATTCCATTTATTCTCCTGCCTGTCTCTGTATCAATACTACACAGTTTTTTTTATCACTATTGCTCTGTAGTACAGCTTGAGGTCAGGGATGGTGATTCCCCCAGAAGTTAGTTCTTTTATTCTTTAGAGTAGTTTTCGCTATCCTGTTAAATTTTTATGTTGTTATTCCAAAGAAATTTGAGAACTTCTCCATCTAACTTTATGAAGAATTGAGTTGGAATTTTGATGGGGGATTGCATTAAATCTGTAGATTGCTCTCAGCAAGATGGCCATTTTTACTATATTAATGCTGCCAATACATGAGCATGGGAGATCTTCTTTGATTTTTTTCTTCAGGAACTTGAAGTTCTTGTCATACAAATCTGTCACTTGCTTGGTTGGATTCTCACCAAGGTATTTTGTAGTATTTGTGGCTATTGTGAAGAGTGTTGTTTCCCTAATTTCTTTCTTGGCCTGCTTATCCTCTAAGTAGAGGAAGGCTACTCATTTGTTTGTGTTAATTTTATATCCAGCCACTTTGCTGAAGTTGTTTATCACGTTTAGGAGTTCTCTGGTGGAAGTTTTGGGATCACTTAAGTGTACTATCATATCATCTGCAAATAGTGAAATTTTGACCTCTTCCTTTCCTATTTGTATCTCTTTGATCTCTTTTTGTTGTTTAATTGCTCTGGCTAGGACTTCCAGTACTATATTGAATAGGCAGGGTGAGAGTGAGCAGCCTTGTCTTGTCCCTGATTTTTGTGGGATTGCTTCAAATTTCTTTCCATTCATTTTGATGTTGGCTACTGGCTTGCTGTATATTGCTTTTACTATGTTTAGGTATGATCCTTGAATTTATGATCTTTCCAAGACTTTTACCATAAAGGGATGTTGAATTTTGTCAAATGCTTTCTCAGCATCTTGTGAGATGATCATGTGTTTTGTTTTGTTTTGTTTTGTTTTTTGAGTTGTTTGTATAGTGGATTACATTGATGGATTTCTGAATATTGAACCATCCCTGCATTCCTGGGATAAAGCCTACTTGATCATGGTGGATGATTGCTTTGATGTGTTCTTGGATTTGGTTTGACAGTATTTTATTGAGTATTTTTGCACTGATCTTCATAAGGGAGATTGGTTTGAAGTTCTCTTTCATTGTTGGGTCTTTGAGGTTTAGGTATGAGCATAATTGTGGCTTCATAGAATTAATTGCATAGTGTTCTTTCTGTTTCTATTTTGTGGGATAGTTTATGGAGGATTGGTATTAGGTCTTCTTGGAAGGTCTGATAGAATTCTGCACTAAAGCCTGGGCTTTGTTTTTTGGTAGGGAGAATTTTAATGACTGCTGCTATTTCCTTAGGGGTTGTAGGACTATTTAGATGGTTTACCTGCTCTTGATTTAACTTTGGTGTCTGGTATCTGCCTAGGAAATTGTCTATTTCATACATATTTTCCAGTTTTGTTGAGTATAGGCCTTTGTAGTAGGATCTGTAGTAGGATTTTTTGAATTTCCTCAGTTTCTGTTGTTATGTCTCCCTTTTCAGTTCTGATTTTATTTGGATACTGTCTCTTTGCTCTCTGGTTAGTCTGGCTAAGAGTTTATCTATCTTGTTGATTTTCTCAAAGAACCAGCTCCTGGTTTTGTTGATATTTTGTATAGTTCTTTCTGTTTCTACTTGATTGATTTCAGCCCTGAGTTTGATTATTTCCTCCCATCTACTCCTCTTAGGTATGTTTGCTTCTTTTTGTTCTAATGCTTTCAGGTGTGCTGTCAAGTTGTTAGCGTATGCTCTTTCCAGTTTCTTTTTGTAGGCACTTAGAGCTATGAGTTTTCCTCTTAACACTGCTTTCATGAAGTCCCACAAATTTTGGCATGATGTGTCCTCACTTTCATTAAGTTCAAAAAATCTTTAATTTCTTTATTTATTTCTGTCATCATTGAGTAGAGCATTGTTCAGTTTCCATGTGTATGTGGGCTTTCCATTGTTTTTGTCCTTATTAAAGACCTTCCTGATTGATGGCTCAATGTGTGAGGGATATCAGGGGTCCAGGTTTGTTGAGATTACAGTCTTCCTATGGGGTTGCCCTCCACCTCAGCTTCTTCCAGCATTTCCATAATTCAACCACAGGGGTCCCTAGTTTTTATCCATTGGTTGGGTGTAAGTATCTGTATCTGACTGACTCCTTCAGCTGCTTGTTGGGCCTCTTTGAGGGCAGTCATGCTAGGCTCCTGTCTGTAAGCACACATCAGTAATAGTGCCAGGCCTTGGAGCTTCCCCTTGAGCTGAATCCAAATTTGAGCTGGTCACTGGACCTCCTTTTCCTTAGTCTTTTTTTCAATTATTGTCCCTGCAGTTCTTTCAAACAGGAATAATTATGGGTCAATTTTTGACTGTGGGATGGCAAGCCCATCCCCCTAGTTGATGCCCTGTCTTTCTATTGGAGTTAGATTCTTCAAATTCTCACTCCCCACTGTTAAGCATTTCATCTAAGGTCCTTTTGATTCCCGAAAGTCTCTCACCTCCCAGGTCTCTGGAATATGTTAGAGGGTCCCCTACCTCCAACTTCTGGAGGTTGCCTGTTTTCATTCTTTCTGCTTGCCCTCAAGTCTTCGCTCCTATTTCTATCCCACACCCCACCCCACCACCCCCACCCCTGCCACTGACCCATATCTGATCATGTTACATTTCCCCTGTCCCCTCCCCCATCAAGATGCCTCCTTCCCTCTGTCCCCTGGGATTGCTTTCTTCTCCCTGCCTAGTGGGAATGAGGCATCCTAACTTTGGCCCTTCAGATTATTAACCTTCTTGAGTTCTGTGGATCTTATCCTGTGTATTCTGTCCTTTTTTTGTTAATATCCACTTGTTAGTGAGTGTATACCATGCATGTCCTTTTGGATCTGAGTTTATTTCACTCAGGATTATATTTTCTAGTTCCATCCACTTGCCTGCAAAACTCAGAATGTCCTCATTCTTAATAGCTGAATAGTATTCCATTGTGTAAATTGGCCAAATTTTCTGTATCCATTTTTCTGTTGTGGGACATCTGGGTTGTTTCCAGCTTCTGGATATCACAAATGAGGATGCTATGAACATAGTGTAACACATGCCCCTGTGGCATGGTGGGGCATCTTTTGGGTATATGCCCAAGAGTGGTATATCTGAATCTTCAGGGAGATCTATTTCCATCTTTCTGAGCAACCTCCAGATTGATTTCCAGAGTGGTTGTACCAGTTTGCAATCTCACCAGCAATGGGGGAGTGTTCCACTTTCTCCATAGCCTCTCCATTATGTGATGTCACCTGATGTTTTGATCATAACCATTCTGATTGGTGAAAGGTGGAATCTCAGGGTTGTTTTGATCAATTCTTATCTTAAAGCCTTAGCCATTGGAATTCTGTTCAGGAAATTTCTCCCCTGTAACAATGAGTTCAAGGCTCTTTCCCACTTTCTCTTCCATTTAATTTATTTTATCTGGTTTTATGTTGAGGTCCTTGATTCACTTGGACTTGAGCTTTGTGCAAGGTGGAAAATGTTGATCTATTTTCATTTTTCTACATACTAACTGCTAGTTAGACAAGCACCAATTATTGAAGATGCTTTCTTTTTTTCATTGTATATTTCTTTGTCAAATATCAAGTGTCCTTAAGTGTGTGGTTTTATTTCTAGATCTTCAATTCTATTCCAATGATCAACCTGTCTGTCTCTGTATCAATACCATGCAGTTTTTACCAATATTTCTTTGTAGTATAACTTGAGGACAAGGATGGTCATTCCCCCAGTTCTTTCATTGTTAAAAATTGTTTTGGGGAAAATTGGGTCCTGATGATGCCAAAGTATATTGGCTTCTGTTGCTAATTTAAAACTGTTCAGTCAAATAGTATGTAAAGAAAATTTCTCTGGACATTCCCCAACACTCGAAAACTCTGTAGCCTTGCAGTTTTTTGGAGTATATAAACCCTACCCTTGCCTGTGTTTGATTCAATATTTTCAGGGAGGATGGAACACGGGTGATTTTCACAGTGTGCTTCTTGCCTTGGGATGTCTGGGAACTGATTCACACCAGGTAGGAAAGTGTGAAACAAAGTTCAGAATGTGTGGATCTATATGACTATGTGACATTCCTAAGGTTGAAGATTCATTGCTGCACTCCCAAAATCATGTGGAGGAGATGAAGCATTGATAAGAAAACAGAGTCCTCTGTTTTGTTCTGAGCTTAGAAAAGCTTTTTGGACAAAGTAGACCACAACCTTACTAAGGTACAAGAAACAACACTAGTACACACCTTTGATTGCAAACAATGATATTTCATTGAAGTACAGACAAAGTGATGAATTAGAGAAAAATTTGACAGAATGAGTCAGAGACAATGCACCAAACTTTCAAGAGAACAACTATGTGAGAGAATAACAGAGAGAGGTAGTTGAGTGAGTTGAGAGTTAGTTTGGGGCCAAGCAGAGAAATTCAATGAGAAGCTGACAGAGCCAGATTGAATAAGTCAGATTGTAAACAAGATTGAACTAAAACAGTTGAATTGAACCAGGTAGCCACAGTTCAGAAAGAGCTATAAAGTGTGAGTTATACAGCAGTAAGATTCCAAGATGACAGTTACATCAAAGGAAATAAAAGATACATTTATAGTCTGGTCATTGGAGCAGTGGTCAAACACAGAGAGGGATCCATGCAAATCACAATTACTTATTGGTTACCTTGTGGGTTGGTCTTCTGAATAAAGTTTTTGCATGATGTGTAGGCTTGCCAGAAGTTTACATTCATAAAACAGAGAAGGACCTAAAGGAGCACGTCTTTTGGTAGCATTCTGGAGATGGTGTGTGTGTTTGGAGGTAGAAGTCTGTCAAAGGCCCAGTTTGATGGGTATACGACCTTGAGGAAATAAAGGAGAAGTCTTCAGGTTTTCATCATAGGTGTGAATACAGAGATCCATAGGAGTTCAAGAATTGGAGAAGACAAGAGGAAAGTGCTGCTCAGACCTCACGGTGCTGGTCAAATTACTATGCGTTTGTGCACTGTTCATCAGTTCAGCATGAGGCATTAACCTCATGTTGTATACGATGTCTAGCGAAATTAATGTGGAGGCCTGAGCATAGAAGTTAGGGACTGTGGGACTTCTCTGAGCTATTTTTCTTTTTTTTTTTTTCTTTTTTCTTTTTTTTTTTTTTTTTTTTTTTTTTTTTTTTTTTTTTTTCTGAAGGAGGCTCCTTGTAACTTTATTGCATGTGTAACATTTATAACAAACACATTTTCAGAAGTTGGGCTTTGCTGTAACCTCAGAGCTTAGAAGTCACCTCTAGGCTTTCAACTGATTCACAACCCCAAACCAAGCTCCAAACACTTTCCCATGACCCAGTGATCCTCTCAGTAATTCAATGCTGTGAGCATCTGACTGCAGCGGGTCTCTCCTGTACAGCGCCCTGTACTACAGCAAGCCCAGCTTATGTTCCACCATCAAGTGCAGCTCGCCCATCAGTTCACTTTGTGATGGATCATTAAGAATATCCTCAAAACCAATGGTCTCATCATTGCCCCTCAAAATATCCAGTGAGAGGTTTGAGCTCGGGAGAAACGGAAGACGCTGAACCTGCTGCACTGCCTTGGACTCCATCTGTAACTTCAGGGGAGCAAACAGACCCTGGATGTTCCTCAGGGTGGAAAAGCTCATCTTGTCCTGGTTGAGCTGGAAATTTTTTTCTGACAATTCAAGAGGGTGACTGGGCAAAAGTTCATTTTTCACACAAGAAAACCTGCTGCTGTTCTACTTCTGTGGAGGCCGTGATGACATGACCCAGGGAGCCCTCCAAGGGATTTCAGTGGAGAATTTCCAAATGTGACCTACAAACTGTTTTTCGGGTATTCAGGTGAAGAATGTGGTTCCTCTTTGCCCTTATCTGAAGAGTCTGCCTCGCTATTTTTCTTTTATTTCCAGGTTCTTGTGTGCAGTGAGGTCTCCTAGTGAGACTTAATTTCCACGCAATTCTAAGATCTCCAGTTCCCCCAGGCTTCCCATTGCCACCTCATCCACAAATAATCTGAGGATACTCTGTAACTCCAAGTAAAAAGTCCTTTAGGTCTCCAGTGAACCCAGAGTAGGAAGCATCTCAAATTGCTTCAGGTCTACCAAGTCAACAAATTCTCCTGGCATCCCATGTGCCTCTGGTGTCACAAGTTTCTTCCAATAATTCAAGGAGGCAGAGAATAAGCCCACTGTATCCATCAAGAAAAATAAGCTAGTCCTGGAAGAATATTTTGATATTTGTAAGTCCCCAACCAAGGCATACCACATGGCATTTTCTCAAATGCTTAGGTTGATACACCACAAGATCAAGGTATGACCTGTCTTGTCTCTCCCCTCCTTTGATGAGGTAGACATTTCCCCATCACCCAAGCACACACTTCTCTGCCTGCCCCATCTTTTAGGATCAGTTTTCCAGGTTACAGAAGGGCTGTGAAAGTGTATTTAGGGCTCAATTTTCATTTCCTGTAGTCTTGCAATGCAGAATTTTGGTACACTGGGGAGGCATATCAGTTCCACACAGTGTCAGGGAGGCATAGACATCAGGATGTTCCTCGAGATTTCTGTCTCTTAAAAGACACATCCTTACTCTGTGGCTTTCATGTCCAGGTCATTCTGCTTTCTTGCTTCTCAGGTCCAGGGACCTTTGAGTTTTGTGATGTGTTCTTAGTAAAGACCAAGTACCAGGCTTTTCACCCAGTATCTTTGGGACCCAAATGGTACACAAGGCCTTGCATTATGTCTGCTTTTTGTTTTGTTTTGTTTTATTTTGTTTTGTTTTGTTTTTGTTTCTTGTTTTTGTCTTGTTTTTGTCTTTGTGGAACTCAAGATGGCCCTACAGATCCCAAAGACTATGAACTTTCTGTTTCCTCTGCCAGCACAGTCACTGTGCCCCAGATTAATTTGGATGTCAGATGTCCTTTGATAATCAGTCCACTTATTACCTCTCCAGACCAGGAATCCAACTTCTCCACCACTGATCAAGTCTTGGAAAAGATCTGCTTCAGCAAAAGCCATGTTAGGGGGCAGCCACACAGGCAGAAGGTAGGGAACTATCTGGAAAGCAAGACCAACTATCTAGTGGTGGTAGGTTTGGTTTTCCCAAATTTGGTGTCCCCCTTACTGTGTCAGCCAGTGCAGTTCCTATGTATAAGAGACCATCAGGTATCAGCTCTCCTCCTCTGCTCAGTTATTCAACTATCACCCCAAGCTCAGAATTCACCTTCTTTATGTGTCAGAAACCATCAATTGTGATCCCTCTTCCTGAACTCAGCACTTGGAGTAACTCCTCAGACAAGGAATGCGTGTTTCCCAACATTGGTCAGATCTGTATGGAGCTCTATTCAAAGAATACAAGATGTAGGCAGCAGGAAAAAAAAGTTGGGTCAGTTGATTTTTCACCTATATAGTCACTAGATAATGCTCATATTCTTTACGAACTGCCCTTTAAATATAACAGAGTGCTGGCCCTCCATCACCCTTGCCAGAAATTGTCAGTTATGGAGAGCTTTACTTTAGTACCCCAGCACACTTTAAGAGTTCTTTTCTGTTGAATTCTATCTAGTTTATTTGTCTTTAGGGGTGGATTGTGTTGGGACATGGTTATTGGGTGTCACAGAATATTTCCTTGTCATTCTTTTTTCACTGTAAGGATGTAGACATTGCCATCACAGCAATAATATCCTTGTTGCTCTTAATAGTCAATGGGAGTCTATATCATTGGCATCCGTATGGTTCCTTGAGAAAACACAGAGCAGGAACATGGCCCCCAGTAGGAGAAAAATGATGAAACCAGACAAGGCCCACAGAGACACCCAGGACTATAGACATGGACTTAGGTGGAAGTACAGGCCACTCACACCAATATGGTCTTCCAGTTACAACAAGGCATGCTGACCCAGCATGGCCTCAGAATACAGCACAAACTACTCATAGCTATTAGATACAGCATTTCTTCCTGAAGCCCAGCATGACCTTAACATTTTGTCCGTCTTCTTCTAAGTGTGTAGATTCCAAGTGTGTACTAACACACTAGATTCACTGTGAACTATAATCAATTAATGAGTTGAAGTAATCTCCTATTGTGATATTTATACTTTATTCTTAAATCAATAACATGATCTTAATACAATTCCATATGTCTCTCTTATGACTTTACACTGTGCCACAACATCAAGGAATTAAAATCTTGAGTGCTTGAGATGGCTCAGAGAAAGCAGTTCAGTTCCCAATATTCGTGTTCTCTGTCTCTCCAATTTCAGGGCCTCCAGTGCAGGGCTCTTCCATATGCTTCTAGGCTTATGTGCCCATATATTCACAACTGCACATACTGTTTTCCTACACTCAATTGAGAAGGCAGAATGCACTTTCCTTCTGTGCCCTGGAGCTGACCCTTTGCCACAGCTCTCCATACCCAAATTTCTCCTGGAGAGAACTGGTCTCAAAGGAGTACTGACACATAGGCTTGCAAGAGGGACAAACCACAGTCAGAGACAGCAAGACCAGCTAACAACAGAGATAAACAGATGGCAAGAAGCAACGGCAAGAACATAAGCAATAGAAACCAAGGCTACTTGGCATCATCAGAACCCAGTTCTCCCAGCACAGCAAGCCCTGGATACCCCAGTACACTAAAAAAAAGCAAGAGTCTGATTTAAAATCACAGCTCATGATGATGATAGAGGACTTTAAGAAGGACATAAATAACTCCCTTCAAGAAATACAGGAGAACACAGGTAAACAGCTAGAAGCCCTTAAAGAGGAAACACACACACACACACACACACACACACACACACACACACACACACAAAATCCCTAAAAGAATTACAGGAAGACACAACCAAACAGGTAAAGGAATTGAACAAAACCATCCAGGATCTAAAAACAGAAATAAAAACAATAAAGAAATCAGAGAAGGAGACAACCATGGAGATTGAAAACCTAGGAAAGAGATCAAGAGTCATAGACGCAAGCATCACCAACAGAATACAAGAGGTAGAAGAGAAAATCTCAGGTGCAGAGGATACCGTAGAAAACACTGACACAACTGTCAAAGAAATAAAAAATGCAAACCACTCCTAACCCAAAATATCCAGGAAATTCAGGACACAATGAGAAGGTGAAATCTCAGGATAATAGGTTTAGAAGAGCAAAGATTCCCAACTTAAGAAGGGACACTAAATGTCTTCAACAAATTATAGAAGAAAACTTCCTTAACCTAAAGAAAGAGATGCCTATGAACATACAAGAAGACTACAGAACTCCAAATAGATGGGACCAGAAAAGAAATTTCTCCCATCATATAATAGTCGAAACACCAAATGCACAAAACAAAGAAAGAATGTTAAAAGCAGTCAGGGGGAAAACGTCAAGTAACATATAAAGGGAAACCTATCAGAATTACAGCAGACTATTCACCAAAGACTATAAAAGCTAGCAGATCCTGAGCAGATGTCATATAGACCCTAAGAGAACACAAATGCCAGTCCAGGCTACTATACCCAGCAAAACTCACATACACAGTGGAATACTACTCAACTATTAAAAACAATGACTTTATGAAATTCACAGGCAAATGGATGGAACTTGAAAATATTATCCTGAGTGAAGTAACCTAATCACAAAAGAAGACACACAGTATTCACCCACTGATAAGTCGATGCTAGCCCAAAAGCTGGGAATAACCAAGATACAATTCAGAGACCATATGAAGTTCAAGAAGAAGGAAGACCAAAGTGTGGATACTTCAGTGCTTCTTAGAAGCAGGAACAAAATACTTACAGGAGGAAATATGGAGACAAAGTGTGGATCGGAGACTGAAGGAAAGGCCATCCAGAGACTGCCCCACCTGGGGATTCATCCCATTTACTGTTGTCAATATCAGATGCTATTGTGGATGCCTGGAAGTGCTTGCTGACAGGAGCCTGATATGGATGACTCCTGAGAGGCTCTGCTAGAGCCTAACAAATGCAGAGGCAGATGCTTGCAGCCAACCCTTGAACTGAGCTCAGGGCTCCAGATGGAGGAGTTGGAGAAGGGACTGAAGGAGCTGAGGGGCTTACAGCCCAGTGGGGAAGCAATAGTGTCAACTGGCCAGACCACCTGGAGTTCCTGGGGACTGGACCACCATCAAAGAGTGCACATGGAGGGTCCCACAGCTTGGGCCCCATATGTGGCAGAGGATGGCCTTGTTGGACATCAGTGGGAGGAGGGGCCCTTGGTCCTGTTGAGGTTCAATGCCCTAGTGTAGGGGAATGCCAGGGTAGGAAGGCGGGAGTGTGTGAGTGGGTGGGGGAGCACCCTTATAGAGGCAAGAGGAGGAGGTATGGGATAGGGGGTTTCTGGAGAGGAGACCTGGAAAGGAGACAGCATTTGAAATGTAAATAAAGAAAATATCCAAAAGAAAGAAAGAAAGAAAGAAAGAAAGAAAGAAAGAAAGATCCAGTTAAAGAAAAAATCAAAAAGAAAAGAGAGAGAGAAGACAGAATTGTAAAGCAAACATTCATACAGTATAAACGGTGGAGAAAATTGGTTGTGTTTTACCACACATTTAATTTCGGCATTCAGGAGACAAAAGCAGGATCTGGGCATGAGAGGATGGGGAAGGGAAAAACAGATCATGATCAGGTATATGCAGTGGGTGGAGGGAGAGAGCAGAAAAGCCCTGAAGGCTAGCAGAATGGATAGAAATATGCAACCTTGCAGGGCAATGGTGGCGCACGCCTTTAATCCCAGCACTTGGGAGGCAGAGGCAGGCGGATTTCTGAGTTCGAGGCCAGCCTGGTCTACAGAGTGAGTTCCAGGGCAGCCAGGGCTATACAGAGAAACCCTATCTCGAAAAAAAAAAAAAAAAAAAACTGTCTCGAAAAGAAAGGAAGGAAGGAAGGAAGGAAGGAAGGAAGGAAGGAAGGAAGGAAGGAAGGAAGGAAGAAAGATTGATTCAACCTCAGAGGGTGGGTGGTGGTGGGACCCTGTAGAAAGTACCAGAGACTTTGGACGTGAGCGACTCTCAGGACTCAAAGGGAAGAACCTTAGATTAAATTCCTATCAGTGAGGAGAGGGGAGTCATAGAGATCTCAGGGGTCCAGGATAGTTGAGACTGCTGGTCCCCCTATAGGGTCACCCTCCTCTTCCTCAGCTTTTTTTCAGTTTTTTCCCTAATTCAACCACAGGGGTCAGCAGCTTCTGTCAATTTGTTGGGTATAAATATCTGCATCTGACTCTTTCAGCTGCTTGTTGTGTCTTTCAGGGGCCCCTTTTTGTGAGCACACCACAGCACCAATAATAGTGTCAGTCCTTGGTGCCTCTCCTTGAGCTGGATCCCAATTTGGGCCTGTAACTGGACCTCCTTTTCCTTGGGCTCCTCTCCATTTTTGTCCCTGCAGTTCTTTCAGACAGGAACAATTCTGGGTCAGCATTTCGGCTTTTTTTGTTTGGGGGGGGGAGGGTTGTTGTGTTGTGTTTTGTTTTGTTTTTGCTGTGGGATGGTAATCCCATCCCTCACTTGATGCCTTGTCTTTCTACTGGAGGTGGACTCTACAAGTTCCCTCTCCCCATTGCAGGGCATTTCATCTGAGGTCCTTCTATTTGGGTCCTGACAGTCTCACCTCCCCAGGCTCTGGTACATTCTAGAGGGTCCCTCATCTCCTACCTCCCTAGGTTGTATATTTCTATTCATTCTACTGGCCCTCGGGGCTTCACTCCTGGTCCCCCTCCCCCAATACCTGATCATGTTCCCCTTTTCCCCTGCCCTTCTCCCTCACCTCTCCCACACAGTTCTCCCCTCCCTCTGCTTTCTGCTTTCTTCTCGTTCCCAAGTGGGATTGAAGCATCCTCATTTAGGTCCTTTGGTTTGTTAACCTTCTTGAGATATATGGATTGTATCCTGGGTATTCTATGCTTTCTTGGCTAATATCCACTTACTGGTGAGTACATACTATGCATGTCCTTTTGGAACATGCAGACTCACTCAGTATAATATTTTCTAGTTCCATCCATTTGCCTGCCAAACTCATGATGTCCTCACTTTTTTTAAATCATTCCATTTGTTTACATTTCAAATGATATCCCACTTCCTGGTTACCCCTCCACAAACCCCCCCATCCCACATCCATCATCTCCCCCCTCCCCTTTGCCTCCATGAGGGTGCTTCCCCACCCACCTACCCTCTCCTGTCTCACTGCTCCAGCATCCACCCTACACTGGGGCATCAAACCTCCACAGGAACAAGGGCCTCCTCTCCCATTGCTGTCAGGCAAGGCCATCATCTGCTACATATGTATCTGGAGTCATGGATCCCTCTCTGTATACTCCTTGGTCTGTGGTCTAATCTCTGGGAGCACTGGGTGATGCTCCAAGGCCTGACACTATTACTGGCGCAATGCTGTGCTTACAGCCAGAAGCATAGCGCAGCTGCCCTCTGAGAGCCCCCACAAGCAGCTGAGTCAGATGCAGATACTTGAGGAGGAAGGCAACCCCAGAGGAAGACCAACAGTCCTCAACAAACCTGAAACTCCAAGATCTCTCAGACACTGAGCCACATACACTAGCTAGTCTGAGGCCCCCAAAACATATACAGCAGAGGACTGCCTGGTCTGGACTCAGTGAGAGAAGATGCACCTAACCCTTGAGAGACTTGAGGCCCCAGGGAGTGGGGGAGGCCTGGCGGGGTGGGAATGGGGGGTGGGGAGGGTTGGGACCATCCTCTTGGACATGTCAGAGGAGGAATGGGATAAGGAACTTTGGGAGAACAGAATGAAAGGGGGATAATGACTGGACTGTAAAAAAAATTAAAGATAATTTATTTAAATGTCTGTATAAAATATTTTGATCCCCTTAACATAAACTTAACCATTAATTCAAGGACTTAGAAGAGAGATACAGGGGACTCTTTCTGAGTTCCAGGCCATCCTGGTATACTAAACACTTTTTGGAAGAGGTGCATCTACACAGAAACACCCATCTCCAACATAATAAAAAATATTCATTTATAGATGTGAATATGTTTAAAACCATATTTATTCTCCTTCTCCAGGTCTTCCACATATCTGTAGCCATACAGGTTCTTTCATTTTCATTAAAAATATGAGTAAGTAAATGTTTAAATAAATAAAACATGCACAAACACACAGTGGATTTCATTAGAGCCAGGTGCACCAAAACTGACCTTGGTACCTAGAGTAGAGTACATTTGTTATACTCAGTGTTAACAGCTTATAAGTAGGTCCTATGAAGCTGAAGGTACCCCCAAAGCATACTTTGATGACAAGAAGCATCTGGATGCTGGGGTGTGGGGGACAGCCCCGGTGGGGGGTTCTTCTTTCTTGTCGGTTCTCCTTGAGGCAGCAGAAGGGGAAAAGTGTTGGAGGAGAGTAAGACTTTGTCTTACGAGATATTTAGGGTTACTGTATAATAATAAAAAGTTTATTTATCTAAAGTCTAAGTTACTATGCTACTGTAGCTGAGCTGCCTCCTGTGATCCTCTGAGGCCTGAAACTGCAGTCTCTGGCACTTAGCACCTCATCCTAAAACAGCAGGAGATTAGGTAAAGGATTAATTGCTAGAGACTTTCCCCTTTTGTCCAGATGCCTCTTGCTTGTCAGGCTGGGGGAGTTTGGAGCAATAAACTTCTACTAAACCAGGAGAAAAGAATAACACTCACAGAAGGAAAAACTCACACAAGCAAAAATGCATAAACTCACATAAGTTCATATACAGATTCACGATTCCCGCATGTGCATTTATGAATTTCCATTCAAACCAGTTGGGCTCAGCTTTCATGCATTCTCACAATTACACACACACACCCATACTTACATATGCATGTGGAGCAAAAGACCAAGCACCAGTGCAGAAAGAACTCACTCATTCTGGATGAAAAATGAGCTCCAACCTTTATTGCATAGAGAAAGAAAAAAAAAGCTTCTACTCTTTTAATGTTAAATAAATTAAACCCATGTTTGTAAGAATAAAGCTTTGTTCCTTTTAATAAGACTAAGCCTGCCTTGTTATTAAGAAAGAACCTGTTCTGTCCCGCGGTAAAGAGAAGCTGCCTGCTCCCTCTGCTCTCTGCAGCTTCTTTTTCCCTCTTTCCCTCTGCATACTGCACATTGCTCTCTTGTTTTTTTTTTTTTAATGTTACCTATAATTTCTAAATTATTCCACTCTGCATTCTCCTTCTAATCTTGCTCTCTCCTCCCGCCCTGAAGTCACAACAGTGCTCTCACTCCCAATGCCTTTTCTACCAAAGCAACGCCAATATTTCTAAGTTCTTTTTGAGTTCAGTTCTGTCTAAAAAGTGTTCTCTCTAAAAATTTCTCCTCAGCTGAGTTCCCTCTCGAAGCCCAATTCTTCTCAGCTCAACTCTTCCCAGCTCAGCTCTGACTCTTCTCTATGTCCTCAGCACTTAAACATCTTTCAGAATACACGATCACATATTAAAAAGTCCATCGAAAGTTCACACACAAAGCCAAATCATAAATTGAAATAGAAGTTTACAACAGAGAATGTTTTACATGCATATCCATTAGGAGTAATTATCTGGCTAAACATCCATCACCTGTCATAGCTCCCTCCACAGGTTCACTGAAGGTTTAAAACAATAACTAAGTTATTAGTGAAGTTTTGTATAGATGAACCCAGTCAATATTTTGTCTTCTGTCCTAGCACTTGTAATGAATTGTTAGTTCCCTTTTATGACCTATGTATGGTTAATTGTTTTACAACCTCTTGGGATGTGCTCTGAGTAGGAGAAAGTCTGGTTACTACTGAAGAGCAATTAACTGATGACACTTGGGAGACTGGAAGAGTTCTCATTGCAGTTTTGATTATCAGAAGAGAGCTAATAGCAATTCCACGATAAAAGAGCTTAATAATCACAGATATAATTTTAGGAATTCTTATAGGATCATCATTTAAACTTAAGAAGTCATCTATTTGTCTATATAGCATCACTACTAGACAGTACATCTTTGTGGATCTGCAGAGATCCGCTCCAAAGTGCTGTGCTATTACTTAGTGATTTCTATATATGTTAATATATAACAGGAAAAGCATGTTAATAGCAGGTATCGTTCCTAAAATGAATCCCTTACAGTCTTGCTTGATAAGAATGAACCTGTTGCCGGGCGGTGGTGGTGCACGCCTTTAATCCCAGCACTTGGGAGGCAGAGGCAGGCGGATTTCTGAGTTCGAGGCCAGCCTGGTCTACAAAGTGAGTTCCAGGACAGCCAGGGCTACACAGAGAAACCCTGTCTCGAAAAACAAAAAAACAAAAAAACAAAAAAAAAAAGAATGAACCTGTTGCAGATTATATAAAAATCCAAAGCAGACCATCTCAGGATGATCACCTACTAGTTATTAGCTTGTCCCATTATGGCTCCTGACATGTGGACATGGAGTTTCCGGCGGTAGTATGTCCCATGTGGCTTGAATGCACTGTCCCATCAAAAAGCAACAACAAGGTAACATTTTAGTTATATGGAAATTACACATCTAGAGGAAATGTCAAGGATTCTCATACATGAGTTAATACTCTCATGACCCCATGAGAGTAATTAAGCATCACTTGCTGCTCTTGCAGAGGAACTGACTTCAGTCCCAGGCACACAGAAATTGGCTCACAACTGCCTATAATCCAGTCCTATGGGATCCTACACTCCTCTAGCCTACCAAGCACCAGGCATGTTCATACATAGACTGAGGCATTCACATGTACCAATAAAATAAGGCTGAGCATAGTAACACAGGCCTTTAATCCCATTACTTGGGAGGCAGAGGGAGGAGGATCTCCCTTTGCAGAAGGCAGTCTGTTTTACATAACCACTTCCAGGAGAGTCAGAACTACATAGAAAGAGTTATGAAATGAAAAATAAAATAAAATGAATAAATATTTGGGAATAAAAAACAAAACAACTGTCACCGTACTAGCTGTTCTGTCAAGAGTAAATTGTAAAAATTTCTCTCAGAAAATAATTTACACTTTTGTTTACCTAAAATCTGATTCAATACTATGTAACAAATATTTACTTTGTCTTACATAGTCACTCTTCATATCACTGGCTATTCTGGAACAGTGTCAAACTCACATAGATAATCTGGCCTCTGCATCCCAGGTGCTGGGGATAAAGGCATGTGCCACCACACCTGGATTAATTTTTTTTTTTTTTTTTTTTTGGTTTTTCGAGACAGGGTTTCTCTGTATAGCCTTGGCTGTCCTGGAATTCACTCTGTAGACCAGGCTGGCCTCAAACTCAGAAATCCGCCTGCCTCTGCCTCCCAAGTGCTGGGATTAAAGGCGTGTGCCACCACTGCCCGGCTGGATTAACTTTTTAAACAGGCTTTGAAAATAAAGACCAGGCTACCCTGGATATTAGTGTGCTTCAGTCGTAATTCATGGTATTAAAGGTGAGCTCTACCACACCCAGCTTATTTCATTTTTACAAGTTCATTTGTATTTTCATTCAGTTTTCTGTGAGTGTGTGTGTGTCTCATGTGTGTGGATGCCCTGACCCTAGAAAAGGGATCCAGAGCACCGGTATCTGGAGTTACAGGCATATATGGGGTTCCAGACCAATTAGGAACCAAATTCCAGGATTCAAGATCAACAAGCAATCTTTTCTTTTGTTGTGAATGTGAGAGTTTACACAACATAAGCATGCCTGGGGCCCTAGAGCCAGAAGGACTAAGATGCCAAAGGACTAGAATTCCAAGTGGGTGGTTGTGAGCCACCTAGTGAAAGCCGGGAACTAAACCAGGCTTTCCTGGTAAAGCAGCTATTGCTTTGACTCACTGAGCCATGTCTCTAGCCACACAATAAGTAATCCTCAGTTAAATTTATCTCTCGTCCCAGAATGCTTAGACTTTTCATGTTTTGAAATGGGAGGTAGTAGAATAGATCACATTAAATTTTATTCATACTAGGTATGATGGTACATGCCTTTAGCCCAACACTTAGAACACCAAACCAGGCAGATCTCTGTGAGTTCCAGACCAGATACAGAACAAGTTAAAGGACTACCAGGGCTGTTACAGGAAAAAAAAAAAAAAAAAAAAAAAAAACTGTCTCAAAAAAAAAAAAGATAAAATCAAAAAAAACACTTTTATTTAAAGAAAAAAATAAAGTGCACATTAGTTATGAAAAGAAGTTGCTAATAATACACTCATTTGCATACACCTATAAAATCAACACAAAGGATGCTGGAGGAGAATGGGCAAACCTGGGGACCAGCCCTCTTGGGGGCTCTCAAAGACTCAGTGACCAACTGAAGAGGATAGACGAGATGAACTTAGAATATATGTAGCAGGTGTGTACCTCAGTCTTCATGCAGGTCCCCCAGTAACTAGAGAGGAAGCTATTGACTGTCTCTGAAGCCACTTCCCTATCTAGGCTGCCTTGTCTTGCCTCAGTGGCAGAGGATGCACCTAACCCTACAGAGACTTGATGCGTTGGAGTGGGGGTATTCCCATGGGGAAAACTGTATGAGTGGAGAAGGGGAAGGAGGATAGGGGAGGGACTGTGAGGAGGGACTGAGAGGGAGGTAGTGATCAGAACATAAAATGAATATATTCATTAATGCAAAACATTGCCTAGACAAAGATGAAGCAGAAACTGAGGCAATGGCCAATCAATTACCAGCCCAAATTGAAAACCATCCTATGGGCAAGAACCAATCCCTGACACTATGAATGACACTCTGTTATGTTTGCATACAGGAGTCTAGCATAACTATGCTATGCTCATTGCTATACTTATGGATAGGTGGCCAGCTCAAATGTAATCAGATACCTGTCATCCAGCAACGAATGGGAACTGATGCAAAGACACATAGACAAAAAATAGGCAGAGCCAGGGAAACCCCACAGAACAGTCTTTTGACTATAGTAGTCAGAGGAGTTGAAAACACAGCCCACAGAATCAACTAAGCGGAGCTCACAGGGACTCACAGAGATGGAAGCAACAATCAGGCAGTATGTATGGGTCTGACCTAAGTCCCTACATATATGGTCTGTAGCTTTGAGTTCTTTGGGGAATCCTAAGAGTGGGAGAAGAGTTATTTTGACTCTTTTGTCTGCTTTGAGACCACTTTTTCTCCTGCATTGCCAGGTCTAGCTGTGATATGAGTGTTTGTAACCAGTCTTATTGTATCTTCTTAGGCCATATGTTCTTTGAATCTCTCTGAATGTATGATCTTCTTAATGGAAACAGGGAGAGTTGCTATGAGCAAGATATGCTGGGAACCATGGCCTCTACATCGGCAGAGGCAACAGCAGCTAAGTCACCAGGAGAATGTGATTATTCAAAAACAGTTCTAGAGTTTCCAAGTATCTCTGAATTTTTCTGGAGTAGTCTGGAGATTCTTCCATTTGAACTTACCCTGCTAGTTCTTGATTTGGATCTGTAAGCCAAAGGAACCTTCAGAGGAAAACAGGCTTACCAATGAAAGGGCTACAAGGTTCAGATGCTGGATGAAAAGATTGGCTTTAGTTAAACACAAACATATATACACACACACCACAGAGAGACAGAAATAGATGGGGAACAGAGACAGACAGAAAAGGACAAAGACAGAGGCAAAGACAAAGTATCAGAGAGAAAGAGTCAGAAAGGTCTACACATCTTGATGTCAAGATGGACATAGGAAAAAGAGATTAGCAAAACTTGACTCCAAAAGACTAGGAAATATTCATCTGGAACAGCAGTTATCAACACATGGATAGTGACCCCTTTTGGAATCTGATGTTCCTTTAACAGTTGTCACTTAAGACACTGAAAATATCAGATACTCATATTTATGACTCACACCAGTAACAAAATTAGATTTATGGAGTAGCAACAAAACTATGTCATGATTGTGTGTCACCACAACTTGAGGTGCTATATTAAAAAGCTGTAGCATTATGAAGACTGAGATCCACTGAACTTTAAGTTTGAACCCTGTTGCCTAAGTCCCTAAATTCCTGAAGATATAATATGGCTCCATGACAGTAATCTAGTTGAAGCAGAAAATCAAGGTGCAGCCTCAGGTACACAGATGTCCATTTTCCCAACTGTCCCCACCTATCTTAAGCAGAGAAGCACCAAGAAATGCAGAATTTTGGTCAGAGAACTATTGGCTTAATGGGCAGTTACTATTTTGACAGCAGCAGACAGGGACAAGGCAGAGGTAGACCTGGTTCTGTTACTCGATCACCAGAATCCTTCATGCCAGTTCCATGCCTTGCTCCATACAGGGTACACTCACCGATCAAAATCTTCTTGGAGGAAAAGCTTTTGTTTCTTGGCATACACAGAGGATTTCCCCCCTTTTTTTCCTGAGAGCTTCGGGACAAACTTCCCATCCGCAATATTCACCTCTGGGAATTAGATGGCCTAGAATCCCATACAAAGCACTCAACATGGAATAGGAGCATATTTAGATATTTGGGAACTAGGTGTGTCCCTAAGATTTGGAGGCCTGGATACATGAGCAGACATAGTGGCAACTGGAAAGTGTGTTACACTGGACCTCCTAGTTGGGGGGTGGGGGGAGGACATAGGCACCTGAGGTCATTTAAGAGTCTAGCTGCCATTGCAAATTTGACTGCTTTGATGTTCCCAAGAGAACTAGGGGACTTTGAGACATTTGGAGAATATGGTTACTTTCAGGCAGCATTTGGAACTCTGTTTTTATGTGTGCATATGAAAACATGTCTTATCATGCAAGGAAGTGGGGACATTGAAGCACTTAAGAAACTAAGTTTCTGTGGTAGGGCAGATCTATTGGGAGAGCACCAGGACCTGGAGAATGTAGAAGATTGCTGAGGTATGATCAAACTGGAATACCTGCAAGGAGGGAAACAGATCCACAGTACCTCCACACTGCCTATGCCTTACCCATCAAGTCTTTCCAACATTTGCTACAGGCTTCCTATTGTGCAGGGACTACTCAGCATCGTAATCTTTTATCTCCATCTGCCATAGTGAAGACAGGTGTATTAACTTGCTTGGAAACTCAACACTCAGAAGAAGCATGAAGATAGCCAGCATGTTAAGGCCATCCTGGATGACTTGAGATCTCCTATATCTAAACACTGTTGACTGGTCTGGACTACAGCCTGAAGCCATGCTGGTGTCACAAGACCTTGCTGGAGCACAGAGATTATATTGAGGTAAGTGGCCTATGATTCTCCCTTAGCCCATGTCAGTCTCTATAACTCTGGAGGCCTCTGAGAACCCTATCAGGGCCCATGATTCTACTGCCCCCAGGGTCTGTGTTCATGGTGTGCTTTCCTAGGAAACACTGTGAACACCCATAATCCATGCTTTCACTTACTGTGAAGAGTAAGAAGGATAATATTGTTGTTATATTGATGACTGCAAACTCAACAGTTAAGAGGGAGGGATATGGAAGGCTCCTGTAGTAACTGCTATTCATATGCCAATTCACACTACCTCCCAAAAAAGTAACATACTAGTCATGGAGGCACTGAAGAGAACTCATAAATGGGGTGGGATACTGAAGTGTACCACTCCACAATTGATGGCTAATGGAAGGGGTACAGGAGGGGAACAGATATATTCAATGTGTAGAGCCGTCAATGAAGCATATGTCCTCATGCTCCAGTGAGAATATAGATAACACAAATTCATCTGGTTTTGTATTTTTATTTTTTTTTTTCACTCTTTGGAGAACAGGGTGGTTGCAACGGTGGGTGGGCGTGTAAGGACAGTGCATGTGATCAAGTGGTATCTGGTGTTAAAAATATGAGTGAAGCAATACAAGTGTTATGTTGAATAAATGGCTGCACATTTGGGATATATTGGAAAATATATAATGCTAGATTAACTGAGAAAATTTCCCAAAATCTTCCTTGAAAATGTTCTACATCAGGCGTTCAGACAATCAGTCTCCAAATGTCATCCATACACTTCGGTAGACAGGAGTGTCCCAACCTTCTGGATCAACAGTTCTTACATGACAACAGGAATGAGAAGTGCTCATGGAAGTCAGGCTGTGACACTTGGTCTAAGGCAGCATCCAAGTCACTGAGAGGTTCAAGGAAGAGCTCATCTTGTATGGCAGACCAGCCTTGAACATCTTCTATGAGTGTAAGTGTGTTGAGCAATGAAGTTTCTCTTGGATTCCCAGATGCCAAAGCTGTGCTGGAATGTGGAGTTTGGGCTATTGTTGGATCTTGGGCTGCAGCTGGTTGTGCAGATATTATAACAAACTGGGGATTGATCTACAATATTATCTCCTACTGCTGGGCCTTGGACAGCTTGTATATATATATCAGGGCTTCACATAAAAGACTTTCATAGGTTTTAGCAATGGAGAAGACTGATTCCAGATCTGAGACCATACTTGGGGTGAAAAGAAGAGGAGGAGAGCTGACATGAGACGTTCCCTCCCATGTGGAAAATATGGATTCTGAGTCTGGGGACATACTTGATTGGCTGTGGCTGCATGGAAAATGAGGAGAACTGAGAACAGACCGTCCCTGGGTCAAGATATCCTCAAAGGCAGAGGTTAGTAGAAAGACAGGCCCTTTGGGACTGGGAGGCTTAGCACAGAAATCCTGGACTTGCATCATCATTTAATCCATACACTTCTTCCTCTGCTTCCTTTGCTTCTTAGACTTTGTATTCTTTAGGTAGATCTCACAGGCCCGATCAATGTTGGAGCAGATGGCCATCTGGTCTAGGGAACTACTCAAGGGGCTGAGTTCAGGAAGAGGGCTCACACCTGATGGTGTCTGACACATGGAGAATGTGGATTCAGAGTTTTTGGTAACATTTGAAGGTCTGAGTAGAGGGGAAATTAAACCCGAGTGTCTCTCACACTTAGAATCAGCACTGGCTGACACATCAGGAGGGGAAGGAACATTGGAAAGGCCAGACCTATCACTAGATAAGTGCCCTGGTTTCCTGGGAAATTCTCTACACTTCTGCCTCTGATGCTCCCCAATAACATAGCAGAAATACATCTCTTCCAAGGGCTGATCAATGAGGGACAAGTTGGATTCCCAGTGATGGGAGTTCCTCAAATGTCTAAACTGAGGAGGACAGCTAGCATCCAAATATCTCTGGCACACAGAATCTGGACTGGTATCAGAAACAGGAATTTTACCACCTTTGGGTAGGTAGGCCTACAATGAGGTCCACTTACAATCTCACGAGGCAGTTGTTGACCCTTCTTCTGATTTTCTCTGGTTCTTCTATTCTTTTTTTTTTTAACAGACTTAATTCATTTATTTTTCTTGTATAAAAACCCTTATATGGTAGCCACAGCTGGAGCCTGGGTCCTCTGAACAGAGATTCTGGTGTGGGTCTTCACAATACGACTGCTACACTTCAGCCAGGGACTGTACTGCCATCCTGGGTAACTTTGCCAAGGCCACCTTTGATGCCATCTCCAAGACTTACAGCTACCTGACCCCCAACCTCTGGAAAGAGACTGTGTTCACCAAGTCTCCTTATCAGGAATTCACTGGTTCTTCTATTCTTGAAATAGATCCGGAGCAACAAAGGAAAGGAGAACTCCTAAGAGATCAGTTGCCCTTTTCAGCTGGGACAGACGGCTAGCTAGTCTATTCCCCTGAAGACACCGTATCCTGGGGCATCCCAGAAGATCTGCTGCACTCAGAGTATTTGGTAAGAATCCTCCTGAAGTCCCACAGCTGCTGGTGGGAGCCCAGTAGAGATGAGGACCCATCAACCTCCAAAACCCCTGCTCACTGAATTCCACTCCCCTTCTGCCTGGTCCTATCTGCTGAGATAGACTGCTAACTAGTCTGCTCCCCTGAAGATACCACATTCTGATGCATTCCAGGAGATGAGCTGCACACAAGGCAACTGATATCACAGCCTGAAGGCATCCCAGGAGATCCACTGCACACAGGCAACTGAGCAACTGATGGCCAGCTCCTCTGCTCCCCTGAAGACACCACAGCTTGAAGGCATCCCAGGAGCTCTTCTGTACACAGGACAACTGGGCAGTGAACACTCCAATCTGGGAGAGACCTCCCAGGAACTCTGTGGCATACAGGGCAACTGACCTGCCAGACTAAAAGCCTCCCTGGAGTTCTGCTCCACACAGGGAAACAGAAAACACAATCCATAGGCCCCCTCTGGAGAACATCTTCACAGGACAACAGCTTGACTGCTCCTCTGAAGACCCAACAATCTGAAGTCCTCCCAGGAGATCTACTGCAGCCAGGGCAACAGATCATAAGCTTCTCTACCCCCTCTGAAGACCCTTCCAGTTGGAAGGCCCCACAGGAGGTCTGCTACAACCAGGGACCCAGGCCTACCATGAGACCTGAGGCAACCCAAGGACAAAAGAGGCTGACTCAAGACAGAGTTACCCAGACCAGCAAACATCAGGAATAACCAGATGGTGAGAGACAAGCACAAGACCATTAGCAACAGAAGCCAAGATACATGGGCATCATCAGAACCCAGTTCTTCCACCACAGCAAGCCTGGAATACACCAATGCACCTAAAAAATCAAGAAGCTGACCTAAAATCCTATATCATGAAGATAATAGAGTCCTTTAAGGAGGATATAAATAACTCACTGAACAAAATACACGAAATAAACACAGATAAACAGATAAAAGCCCTTAAAGAAATGCAGGAAAACACAATCAAACAGGTGAAGGAATTGAATAAAGCTGTCCAAGATTTAAAAGTGGAAGTACAAACAATTAAAAACCTAGGAAAGAGGTCAGGAATTACAGATATAAGTATCACCAACAGAATACAAGAGATAGAAGGGAGAATCTCAGGTGTGGACAATACCGTAGAAAAGATTGACACAACTGCCAGAGAAAATTCAAAACCAAAGTTAAATAAAGATTAGGTAAACTATCTAAACAGGCCCATATCCCATAAGGAAATAGAAGTCATTAAAAACCTCCCAACCAAAAAAAGCCCAGGGCCAGATGGATTTAATGCAGAATACTACCAGACCTTCAAAGAAGCCCTGATAGCAATATTCCTCAAACTATTCTATAAAATAAAAACAGAAGGAATGCTACCTAATTCATTCCATGAAGCTACAACCACTCTGATACCTAAACCAAACAAGAACCCAACCAAAAAAGAGAACTTCAGACCAATCTCACTTACGAATATGGATGCAAAAATACCCAATAAAATTCTTGCAAACCAAATGCAGGAACACATCAAAACCATCATTCACCACAATCAAGTAGGCTTCATCCCAGGGATGCAAAGTTGATTCAATATATGAAAATCCATTAATGTAATCCACTGTATAATCAAACACAAAGAAGAAAAATCACATGATCATCACCTTAGATGCTAAAAAAAAAATTGACAAAATACAACACCTCTTCATGTTAAAAGTATTGGAGAGATCAGAAATTCAAGGTCTACACCTAAACATAATAAAAGCAATTTACTGCAAACTAATAGCCAATATCAAATTAAGTGGAGAAATACTTGAAGCAATCCCACTAAAATCGAGGACAGGACAACGATGCCCACTCTCCCCATATCTATTCAATATAGTACTCAAAGTGCTAGCTAGAACAATAAGACAACAAAAAGAGACCTAGAGGATACAAACTGGCAAATAAGAAATAAAGGTATCACTGTTTGCAGATGATATGATAATATACATAAATGACCCCAAAAATTCTATCAGAGAATTTCTCCAGCTGATTAACAACTTCAGCAAAGTGGCCAGATATAAAATTAACTCAAATAAATCAGTGGTCTTCCTTTATATCAATGATAAACAGGCTGAGAAAGAAATTAACGAAACAACTCCCTTCACAATAGCCACAATAATATAAAATATCTTGGGGTAACTCTAACCAAACAAATGAAAGATCTGTACAACAAGAACTTCAAGTCTCTCAAGAAAGAAATTGAAGATCTCAGAAAATGGAGAGATCTCCCTTGCGTATGGATTGGCAGAATTAACATAGTAAAAATGACCATCCTACCAAAGGCAAACTACAGATTCAATGCAATCCTCATCAAAATTCCAACACAATTCTTCAAAGATATGGAAAAAGCAATTCTCAAATTCATCTGGAAAAGCAAAAAAATAATAATAATAATAAAAAATAAAAAAAAAAAAAACACAAAATAGCAAAAACAATTCTTTTTTTTTGTTTTTGTTTTTGTTTTTGTTTTTGTTTTCGAGACAGGGTTTCTCTGTGTAGTCCTGGCCATCCTGGAACTCACTCTGTAGATCAGGCTGGCCTCGAACTCAGAAATCCACCTGCCTCTACCTCCCAAGTGCTGGGATTAAAGGCGTGCGCCACCACCACACCCGGCAGCAAAAACAATTCTTAACAATAAAAGAAAGACTGGAGGAATCACCATCCCTGACCTCAAGCTATACTACAGAGAAATAGTGATTAAAAACTGTGTGGTATTGGTACAGAGACAGACACTTAAATCAATAGAACTGAAGACCAAGAAATAAACTACACACTTATACACACTTGATCTTTGATAGAGAAACAAAAAATATACAATGAAAAAAAGAAAGCATCTTCAAAGAAAGCATCTTCAATAAATGGTGCTGGTCTAACTGGTTGTCTGTATGTAGAAAAATGAAAATAGACACGTATTTGTCACCTTGCACAAAGCTCAAGTTCGAGTAGATCAAGGACCTCAACATAAAACCAGATACAATGTATCTAACAGAATAGCTGGTGAGAAAGAGCCTTGAACTCATTGACACAGGGGAAACTTCCTAAACTCCAATGGCTCATGCTCTAAGATCAAGAATTGATCAATGGGACCTCATGAAACTGGAAAGCTTCTGTAAGGCAAAGGACACTGTCAATAAGACAAATTGGCAACCTACAGATTGGGAAAAAAATCTTCACTAACCCCACATCCCATAGAGACCTAATATCTAAAATATATAAAGAATTCAAGAAGCTAACCACCAAAAAAACAAACAACCCAATCAAAAATGGGGTATAGAACTAAACAGAGAATTCACAGCAGAGGAATCTCAAATGGCTGAGAAGCACTTAAAGAAATGTTCAAAATAGAGAAATGCAAATCAAAACAACCGTGAGATTCCACCTTACACTAATAAGAATGGCTAAGATCTAAACCTCAGGTGACAGCACATTTGGCGAGGATGTGGAGAAAGAGGAACACTCCTTCATTGCTGGTGGGATTACAATCTGGTGCAACCACTCAGGAAATCAATCTGAGGATTCCTCAGAAAATTAGAAATAGATCTACCTGAAGATCCAGCAATATCACTCTTGGGAATATACCCAAAAGATGTCCCACCATGCCACAGGGGCACACGTTCCACTATGTTCATAGCAGCCATGTTTGTAATAGCCAGAAGCTGGAAACAACCCAGAAGCCCCACAACAGAAGAGTGGATACAGAAAATGTGGTAAATTTACACAATGGAGTACTACTCAGTTATTAAGAACAAGTACATCCTAGTTTTGCAGGCAAATGATGAAACTAGAAAATATCATCCTGGGCTGGAGAGATGTCTCAGAAGTTAAGAGCACTCACTGCTCTTCCAGAGGTCCTGAGTTCAATTCCCAGCGACCACATGGTGGCTCACAAGCATCTATAGTGGGATCTGGTGCCCTCTTCTGGTGTGTCTGAAAACAGCAACAGTGTGCTCATATACAATAAGTAAATAAATCTTTTTTTTTTTAAAGAGTTTTAAAAAAGAGATAAAGAAAATAGTGAGGTAACTCCTCGGACCCAAAAGGATATGCATGGTGGTATGTACTCACCAATAAGTGGATATTAGCCAAAAAAAAAAAAAAAGTACAGAATACCCAAGATACAGAGCACAGAACTCAAAACGGTCAACAAGCTGAAGGGCCAAGTGAGGATGCCTCAGTCCCACTTGGGAGGGAGAAGAAAGCAACCACAAGCAGGAGACGGAGGGAAGGACCAGAGAAGGATAGGGGACAGATGGGGGGTGGGGGTGTGGACATGATCTGGTATTGGGTAGGGGAAAAGGACTGAAACCCTGAGGCCCAGCAGAAAGAATTGAAACGGGCCACCTCAGGAGGTAGGAGGTTGGGAGGACCCTCCAGAATGTACCAGAGACTCTCAGGACTCAAGCCCCACAGTATGGGAGGAAACTTGTAAAGCCCACCTCCAGCAGGAAGACAGGGCATCAAGTGAGTGAGGGGGTTGCCATCCCACAGTCAAAAACTCTGACCCATAATTGTTCCTGTCTGAAAGAACTGCAGGGATGGAAATGGAGAGAAGCCTGAGGAAAAGAAGGTCCAGTCACAGGTCCAAAGTGGGCTCCAGCTCAAGGGGAGGCCCCAAGGCCCGACACTATTACTAAAGCTATGGAGCACTCACAAAAAAAAAAAGGGACCTATCATTACTGAGCTCCAGAAGACCCAACCAGCAGCTGAAAGAGTCAGATGCAGATATTTTCATCCAACCAATGGACAGAAGCTGCTGACCCCTGTGGTTGAATCAGGGAAAAGCTGGAAGAAGCTGAAGAGGAGAGTGACCCTGAAGGAGGATCAGCAGTCTCAATTAACCTGGACCCCCAAGATCTCTCAGACACTGGACCACCAACCAGACAGCATACACCAGCTGGTACGAGGCCCCCGACACATACATAGCAGAGGACTGCCAGGTCTGGGTTCAGTCAGAGATGATGCACCTAACCCCCAAGAGACTGGAGGCCCCAGGGAGTTTAGAGGCCTGGTGGGGTGAGGGTGGGAGGGTGGGGAAATCTTGTGGAGACAGGGGACAGGGAGGAGTTATGGGATGTGGAACAGTCAGAGGGTGGACGGGGAGGGGAATAATATCTGGAGCATGAAAAATTAAATAAAACGGACTATAAAAAATAAACAAAAATGAAACAATTGTCAAAAAAAAAAAAAAAAAAAGAGGTCAGTTGCACCCTCTGGATCCCTAATCTGAAGATGCTGGGTTGTAGCCGCCTGCGGCCACGAATCAACTGGGTTCACCTGAAAGAGGGGCTGGGAATGAAAGGAGACAGAGGGTGAGAAGAGATGAAGCCAAGACAAAGTTCTCTGATCAAGGCCCCAAGCTTTAATGTTCAGCTCTCAATTTAAAGGGGAAGGCCCAACCCAAAACCCCTCTTGGAGATGGAAGGGTAATCCATATTCCATTCTAGGTCAGGGCTGGGGATATCTCAAGGCAAGCCCAGGGGCAGTTCTCTTCTGTGTTCTGTGCAGCTAAGGTGGGTAACTCCACCTAGATCCTATCACTTGGTCTGTTGTGGTAAGCAAGGTCTCTCAGGCTTGCTCATGACTGGGGGAAGGGCACACTGGGTGAAGAGCCTGGGTCTTGGTTTCTACCCACCATCCATCACAGAACTCTAAGGAACCTGGACACAAAAGCATAAAGGCAGGAAGAGCTGGACACGAAACCTACAGATGAAGGAAGTATCTAGTGAATCGCTAAGACTCACTGTCACTGTGTGTACCAGCATGCCTTCCCCCATGCACCAGAATTCTGCACTGAGGCTAAGGGGGATGTAAATCCAGCTTTGGATATACCTTTACCACCCTTCTCCAACCTGGAACTGGGGCAAGAAACCCAAAGCTATAGACCAGCACTAAAATGCAACAGTCAGGAAGTGTACAAGTGACTCATGGGGGAGGCTATCTGAGTAGTAGAGAGGGAAACACAAGAGGGGCCATACTTTGATCTGTTTCTCCTTCATGCCCAGCCTTTGAGCCAGTGACTTGCATAGGTCCTGGCTCGTGTACTTGCTCTTATCAAAATGCTCTTGCAGGACTAGCCTTTGCTCTTTGGAGAGCACATTTTGTTTCTTCTTCTGTGTTCCTGGGTCATTGGGAGAATCTTGTGACCCTGAAGGTACTTGGGAAGCCATGAGACGTTGACTTGGTAGACCCGAGGCACCTGGAGAAGTTTGGATGTCTGCATTCACTGGAGAATTGGGGGATTTGTTACTGGAAAGGACAGAACCTCCTCACATCATTTGTAGACTGGGTGGTAATTGGAAGTCTTAGAGAACTAGAGATCTTTAGATTTCCTGGAAATTTGATCCCTTTCTGAGACCTTGCTGAGCAGGAGAACCTGGGATGAGGGAGGTGGGGAGGGAGGGAGACAGAGACAGAAACAGAGAGACAGAGATCTGAGAACTCTAGAGGTTTATCTCTTTCACTCAGACATCCTTGTCAAAGGCCTCTTCCTTGGCTAGTACACAAAACCATAGTAGCTGGTCCCACAATGTGGAGTCTTACCAGCCCTCTTCCTCTGTCTTCTATGAGCCCTGAACTCCTATGGTTCCCAGTGATGATATCTATGGGAAAACTTACAAACTGCCCCTGCCTTTTCTCAGGACCATCTATCCAACTCTCCGGGGATTTGGTGGACATCAACCTCCAAACACATACACCAGCTGCAGAATAATCCCGAAAGCTCTTCATCCACTAGCTCCCTCTCACCACCCCCAACAGACCCCTCATATATAAAAGATACACAGGACATCCACTAACCCAGCAAACAGCAGGTTGTTTTATCTTGCTTGGTTTCCTCTCCGTGTTTGACTAGTTCTCCAAGAACCAGGCCTTAAATATCTTCTCTAGGCAGGATACTCAAAGCTCCACCCACTCTTTGACTCCTCCCTCATTGCAGAACCTCTAATTCCTAAGATAACACTCCCTTTAATGCCACTTCAAACAGTCCTTGTCTTATTGACTTAATCACAATTGTTTAGTTTTCTTATTGATTTGTGAGTCGGGGTCTGTCATTACAGGAAGCTCTTTTCTTCACAAGCCTGTAAGTCATCTTGTTCTACTCAGAAAAACAATTTCTGGCTGTTTAGGAGAGAAATTCCTGTAAAATATATCATCAGTCTCGCAGGGTGTCTACCTTTATTCAAATATTCAAAGGACTCGGGAGGCAGAAGCAAGTGCATCATTGTAAGTTCCAGGCTGGCCTCATCGATGAAACACTTTACAGGACAGATGTTGCTATGCAGAAAAACCATCATCCAGCTTACAAGTATACATTTATATATGTGAATGTGTATAGAATCGTATTGTTTCCCCAATCCAGGCTCTTACCCACATCTGTAATCTTCATGTTCAAGATCTTCGTCTCTCATAAACGAAAAAAAGTAAGTTTTAAATGATATAAATACCATAAACCACACCAAATAATGAAGTCCATTCAAACCAACAACTGCCCACCTGACCTTATGGCACCTGAGTTTTTGATTGTTCTACCTTGTGCATGACAACCTCAAAGTGAACCCAATAAAACTCACACTTCAGCTATGCAGCTTTTGTGTTTTATCTCTACGAGTCTTTTAAAGAAACTGGTGATGCATTTTGTCAAAGGCTTTTTCAGCATCTAATGAGATGACCAAGTGATTTTTTTTTCTTTTGGTTTGTTGATAATAGTGGATTGCATTGGTGGATTTTCATATATTGAAGCAGCCCCCTGCACCCCTCGGATCAAGATTGCTTGATCATGGTGGATGATATCTTTGATGTGTTCATTGATTCAGTGCCTGAGTGTTTTTGCTGAGTATTTTTGCATTGATATTCGTAAGGGAAATTGGTCTGAAACTCTCTTTCTTGAATCTTTCTGTAGTTTGGTATCAGGGTAACTGTTACCTCATAGAATGAGTTTGGCAATGTTCCTTTTGTGTTTTGTGCAATAGTTTGAAGAGTGTTGATATTAGCTCTTCTTTGAAAATTTGATAGAATTCTGTGCTAAAGTCATCTTGGCCCTTAAATTTTTTTTTCAGTTAGGAGACTTTTAATGACTGCTTCTGTTTCCTTGGCTATATGACTATTTAGATAGTTTACATTGTCCTGACTTAACTTTGGCATGTGGAATCTATCTAGAAAATCATCCATTTCATTTAGATTTTTCAGTTTTTTTGGATTACAGGCTTTTGAAGTAAGACCTAATTATTCTTTGAATTTCCTCATGGTCCATTGTTATGTCTCCCATTTCATTTCTGATTCTGTAAATTTAGATACTGTCTCTCTACCTTTTAATCAGTTTGGCTAAGGGGTTGTTTATCTTGCTGATTTTTCTCAAAAAAACAGCTCTTGGATTTGATGATTTTTTTGTATTGATCTCTTTGTTTCTAATTGACTACTTTCAGCCATGAGTTTGATTATTTTCTGCTTTTTACTCCTCCTGGGCTTTTTTGCTTCTTTTTTTCCCTAGGGCTACAAATTTTATTCTGTTTTCCCTTCTCAGGTATGTTCATTCATGCCCCTCCCCCCCCACCAAGAACTCCTCTTTACAGATCTCTCTGGGCCTGTGGATTTTAGCTTAATTATGAATTATTTAAGTCTAATAGGAGCTTATATGTGAATGGGTCCTTTTCTTACATGTGTACCTCATGAGTGACTGGATCCTGTGGTCAGAAATAAGATGCCTGGAATATGGCATACAGACATTGTGAGTTGCTTTGAGGTTAGGAATCCCAAAGTTCCATGGGATTTTTACAGCATTGACATTGTGATGCTTGCCTCAGCAGACCCCAAATGTACACATTATTTGTTAGTATTAGAACTCCCTAAATTCTTAATGAGGGCACTGAGCGCTATGAACCTTCCTCTTAGCACTGCTTTTATATTGTCCCCTAAGTTTGAGCATGTTGTACCCTCATTTTCATTGAACTCTATAAAGTCTTTAATTTGTTTATTTCTCCCAGGACCCAAGGATCATCGAGTTGAGACTTGTTCAGTTTCCATGAGGATGTAGGCTTTCTATTGTTTCTGTTGTTGTTGAAGTCCAATTTTAATCCATGCAAGTCCAGAAGGATACAAGGAGTTATTTCAATTTTCTTGTATCCATCAAGGCTTGCTATATGACAGAGAATATGGTCAATTTTGGAGACAGTTCCGTGACGTCTTGAGAAGAAGGTATATTCTTCTGTGTTTAGGTGAAATGTGTTATAGACATGTCAAGTCCATTTGACTCAGAACCTCTGTTAGTTTCATTGTTTCTGTTTAGCTTCTGTTTGGATGACCTTTCCTTTGGTGAGAATGGGGTGGTGAAGTCTCCCACTATTATTGTGTGGTGTTCAATGTGTGATTGGAGCTTTAGTAAAGTTTCTTTTATGGATATGGGTACCTTTGCATTTGGGGCATAGATGTTCAGAATTGAGATGTCATCTTGGTGGAATTTTCCCTTAAGGAGTATGAAATCTTTACTACTTTTGGTTGAAAGTATGTATAGTAGATAATAGAATGGTGACTCCGTCTTTTTCTAAGGTCCATTGGCTTGGAAAAACTTTGTTTTTATTTCATTACTCTGAGGTATCTGCTACATTTGTTGCTGAGGATCTAAAGTTCATGTCCACTGGTATTGAAGCTCTCTACTCAAAGGACCTAGCTTTAATTGAATCTCTGAATAATACCATCTCGGCAGCTCTACCTTTTACCCCCTATATCCAGCGACCCCTTCCTCCTTGCCCCACCCTGTGGCCCCTCTCAGTCTGTCTAGGTTGAAGACATCTATTTTTTTTTATTTTTTGTTTGATTATTCTGTTTATTTCTTTGCTTGATTTTTAAGACAAGGTTTCTCTGTATAAAGTCGCTGGCTGTCCTGTAACTCAATTGGTAGACAAGGCTGAGATAGAATTCACATAGATCTACCTGTCTCTACCTCCCTAGTGCTGGGATGAAATACATGTACCACCACCTGACTTTAAGGACATCTTTCTTAATTGAGCAGGCAGAGATACTCAATTCAGGTTTGGTTAGAGTCTGAGAAACAATCATAGCCTTTGCCCCGTCACTTGGAGTCTCCTGTACTTTGGGGTTGCAGCCCAGAAGAAATCTGGTTTTTCATACTCGGTAACCATATCAATGAATGGGTGTCTTCTCAGCCTTTTGTGCAGGGATCCTTCCCATTCCTGCCCACTGGTGTCACCTCTTAATTGTTCCCTCCCTTCTAAACAATTCATGCAGCCACCAATTCACCAGGAAACAAGTGGGCTGTTGCAGCTTCCCCCAATCCTCTGACCTCTACTCAAAGGACCTGCACTTACATGACTCTACAAACTTGAAACTCAGTCTTCCTCCCAATGTTTCTATCCACCCACTCCACAGAACCTCAGATCCGTCGTGCTCACCCACACTTTGGGGTCACACAGGTTTCAGCCTTACCTCAAGTAGGCCTAGTCTCGGGGATTTAATTATTCCTGTTTATTGTCTGTTTTATTGTATATGAGTACACTGTAGCTATCTTCAGACACACCAGAAGAGGGCATCAGATCCCATTACAGATGGTTGTGAGACACCTTGTGGTGGAAGGGAATTAAACTCAGGACCTCTGGAAAAACAGTCAATGCTCTTAACCACTGAGCCATCTCTCCAGCCCATTTGTTGTCTTTTGTTTTGGTTTTGAGACAAGGTCTTTATATTATTCCAGCCTGTTCTAGAGATGACCTTGGCTCAGAATTGAGTCCTGATTACAGGTGTCAGTCACCACAATGTTTAAGATTTAATCATTGTTCCAGAACAACTTTGGGGTGACAGGTCTGTGTAGAAGTCGAAAACTATGGGAAAATTGGCCTTTCCCTCATGAGGCTCCAGACCAGAAGAAATTGTGGCTGCACCTGTCAGTCATTTTCTCAGGAAATAAATTTCTTCTCTGCTTCCAGGGTTCCTGGCCATTCTTTCCTCTAAGCACCCATTCTTAGAGGGCAACAGCCTGTTCAGTCTTCAACCACCTCGTTTGCTCCCTTATTCAACCATTTTCCTCTTCCTGGGCCATCTACAATTTCTAAATGGCCCCTCAAACACTCTGTATATGTTGTGGTAGCTACCCAGATTCCCAAAGGCTCCTGCACAGAGAGCTCAAGGTTTTGGCAGGTTGGTACCTGGATTTCTGCTCCTAGTTTGTCCCTAAGCTAAATGGTATTAAGAAAAAAAGGCATCCTCACAGAAGCATGAGGAGAGGGGATGGGATAGGAAGTTCCTGGGTGGTGGCGGGAATGAGGTAAGGGGATAAAATCTGAAATGTAAATATAATATCCAATAAAAAATAAACAATAAAAGAAAATTTAAAATAGAAAAGAAAAAAAAAAGGCTGAGGGTGGTGAGGTAGGCATGGGTGGATGTGAGGAGCACCCTCATGGAAGCAGGGGATGGGAGGATGGGATAGGGGGGTTCCAGAGGCGACCGGGGAGGGGAATAAATACATAAAATATCCAATAAAAGAAATTAAAAAAAAAAAAAAAGAGGCCAGGCGGTGGTGGCGCACGCCTTTAATCCCAGCACTTGGGAGGCAGAGGCAGGCGGATTTCTAAGTTCAAGGCCAGCCTGGTCTACAGAGTGAGTTCCAGGACAGCCAGGACTACACAGAGAAACCCTGTCTCGAAAAAACCAAAAAAAAAAAAAAAAAAAAAAAAAAAAGAAATGAGAAAAGGGTTGATAATTCTGATGTGTTTTTGTGAAGACATAAATTGCTTTTAATGAGGGTTCCAAACAACTGGAACATGAGCTATCCCAAAACCTGTTGTCTGTACATAGGATATGTTCTTCTAGCTAGCCTTCTAGCTTCTCTGGCCTCAGTGGGATAAGAAGCACCTGGCTTCTCTGAGACTTGAAGTGCCAGGGTGTGGGAATATCCAGAGGGGCTCCACCTGGTTCAGCAGGGAAGGGGAGAAGTAGGAAGGATTATGGGAGGGGGTGACCTGGATGAGGCAGCAGGCAGGATGTAGAGTGAATACATTTTAAAAAATAACTTAAAAGAAGAAAATATTGATTGGGGAGGGAGGCGTGGAAATGAACAATTTTTAATCACTACCAAGGAACTTGGTAGTTTGCTTCCCAGGAGTCTAGCCACTCTCAACCCCAGGAATATAGAATCTCCAACTGGTCTCTTACTGTTCTCCAAAACTATGTTTTAGAGGATACCTTAGATTACTGAGTCAAATCCTGGGAAGCTTTCTTCACATCTACAGAGGGTTAAAATTTATCCCAAAACCAAAATGTAAATTCATCAAAATAGGACCTGGTGAGTCTCATTGTCAGAGTATTGGTCAACGTTTGTGTGAGACCTGGGAACAAAACACAATATTTGGGGGTGAAGGGGGAGGGAAATAGGTTGAAAATTGTTATGACGTGTTTTATTTTATGTATGAATTGTGTCATTATCTTACCAGGGTCCAGTGTGAATATGAGAAAGGAGGATGTATAAACTGGGATTGCCCTTTCCACAGTGGGGAACCTGTACATAAATCTCAGTCAGTCAGGGTCCATGAAAAGTCTTTGGCTGTACCATCACCCCTGCTTCAGATATTTTATTTTCTGGCTGATCTCAAACTTACTGTATGACTGAGGTTGAATGAATTTCTCATTCCACTGCCCAACAAATGTTGTGATTAGAGGCCAACATCCCTTGAGTGAGCCTTTACTCTACTCTTTAGTAGTTCCTGGTGACATTCTGCCCTAAATGCATATTTAATTGGCTTCCTTTTGGAAACCTTGTTTCCTCAGAGGACATTTTATCCTGCTTGCATTTATTGCCACCATAGGTCTGTCTCTGTCTCTGATTCTGTCTGTATCTAAATCTGTCTGTCTCTGCTTATCTCTGTCTCTCTCCTTCTCTGTCTCTAAATCTATCTCTCTCTGTCTCTTTTTTTGTCTTTCTCTGTCTCAGTCTCTCTCTTCTTAATTTTTTAAGGAAGAGTTTCTCTGGGTAGCCCTGGCTGTGCTGGAACTTCCACTATAGACCAAGCTGGCCTCAAACTCAGAGACAGAACTGCTTCTGCCTCCCTAGTGTTGGGAATAAAGGCCTGAGCCATCGCTGCCCAGGCTCTTATCCAGCTTCTTTGGCCTCTGCAAAGATACTGGTCCTGCAACTGCTCTTGGTATAAGCCAAAGACAAGAAAGCATTATACTATGCTAGACTTGACCAATACATTTTCTATTGAAAAGTTTCTTATCAATATTTTTGTCTCAGGTAGGACCTGGTGTACCTTAGACTGCCCTTGAACTTGCTGTATAGTTAACAATGACCTTGAGAGCTCACTGCTCTGGAGCAACAGCAGAACTCACTGAGGATCTGAGCCCATTTCCAAACACACATGTAAGACCTCCACTGTCTGTAGGTTTACTCGAGGAGATCCTATACCCTTTTCTGCCTCTAAGTGCAAGACAGCTGCATACATGCATTGCAGGCATTCACATGTATAAATATTGGCGGGAAAACACTGGCAAAAGCATGTTTTTTAATTTTTCAGTAAATGTTTTTTTCTTTTATTTAAGGAACATATAATCCAACAATAAGGAAGGAATATTTTTAATTTTTTTAAACAATCCCACTATATAAACCAATAATATGAAACTACTACAAATAGGCCTGCTTAATTTCCCCAAATACACTAACAAACCTCTTCCTTTCTATAAAGGCCTGGATAAGTCAAGGGGGTGAAAGATGTTTTATAGAGTCAGGGTGTATCTCCTCCAACTCGTCAAAGTCTTCAAGGATCCTTTGCCAGAGCTCCTCTGCAGATGGACCTGAATCTTGAGCATCCTTTGGACCTTGGATGGCAACTACCATGGCTACTGGAGGTTCAGCTACCGCTAGGCCAGTCTGGACTTTGAACTGCTACTGGCTGGCCAGTCCCCAGCTGTAACAGGAACACAGCCATCAACCAGGGTTTCTTGCTGACTACACCTGTCATCATCACAGGCCTGATAATGAGGAAGAGTGGATTCCTGGCTGTAGTTTGGGAATGGAATCCTCACCAAATGTACCTGAACACATGGACTCTCCATTGTCAGAGTCAACAACAGGTATGGAACCAGGAAAATGGGTTGAGTCAGAAACAGCTTTAGAACTTCCATTTACCTCTGGAAAACCTGGAATATTCTGGAGATTCGTCTGCTTGTACTTACCTTGGTTGTTCTTGAACCAGGTCTGAAAAACAACGGAGACATCAGAAGAATACCTGTTTTCCCCTAACTGGACCACAAGGCGAAGCTTTGGGATATAAGGTGTTTCTATAGCAATACTGTTTGAGTCAGAAACAAAAAAGTCTGAGACTCAAGATCCCTAGGAGATTGTAGTAAAGTAGAATGTGTATGACTTGACACCAAAAGACTGGAGAGATTGAGCTAGTGTGTCCTGTGTGTTAGTAGGAGCTCTGATGTCTTGGCCTCTGAGACCTAGCGGGGGAATAATGTTCATCCATATTGGTATCTGGTTGATGGAGAATGTGAGGCCCAGCATTGGATGCATGAATATCCACCACCCAAAACTGTCCACACTGCCCTAAACATTTAAGAAGATCAGATTTCAGCCGGGCGGTGGTGGTGCACGCCTTTAATCCCAGCACTTGGGAGGCAGATCAGGCGGATTTCTGAGTTTGAGGCCAACCTGGTCTACAGAGTGAGTTCCAGGACAGCCTCGGCTACACAGAGAAACCCTGTCTTGAAAAACCACAAAAAAAAAAAAAAAAAAAAAAAAAAAAAAAATCAGATTTCAAGTGCCTGATGGGAAAGGGGATATTATTGTCCTTGGATTGAGGGGAAAGAGGCAGACCTTGATCTTCATCTTTGTCATACCAACAAAGATGCCAGCTCCTGAAGTTTCTTCTGGTTTGGTTACTAGCACTTGTCAAAATGTTCTTGCAACAGGAGCTGTTTTTCTTTGGTGTACACAGTGTGTTAAAAATGTGAGTAGCCGGGCAGTGATGGCATACGCCTTTAATCCCAGCACTTGGGAGGCAGAGGCAGGCGGATTTCTGAGTTCGAGGCCAGCCTGGACTACAGAGTGAGTTCCAGGACAGCCAGGGCTACACAGAGAAACCCTGTCTTGAAAAACAACAACAACAACAAAAAAACATAGATGGATAAACCAAAATATTCCAAGGCAAAAACCAAATTCAAATTCAAACAGTATCAATCTACCAATCCAGCCCTACATCGGATTCTAGAAGGAAAACTCCATCACAAGGAGGGTACCTACACCAAAGAAAAACCAAGATATTAGTCATCTCACAACAAAGCCAAAAGGAGAAAACCACATGCACACAACACCACCTACAAAAAAAAAAAAAAACTAACAATCATCTGTCTTTGTATCTCTCAATATTAATGGACTCAGTTCACCTATAAAAAGACATAAGCTAACAGACTGGATACACAAACAGAATCCAGCATTTTCCTGCATACAAGAAACCCACCTCAATAAAAAAATACAGTCACTACCTCAGAGGAATAGGCTGGAAAAAGGTCTTCCAAGAAACAAGCTGGAGTTGCCATCCTAATATCCATTAAAATAGACTCTCAACCAATAGTTATCAAGTGCAGTGAAGAAGGACACTTCATATTCATCAAAGGAAAAAATCCACGAAGAGAAAGTCTCAATCTGAACATCTATGCTCCAAATACAAGGGCACCCACATTCATAAAAGAAACTTTGCTAAAGCTCAAACACACATTGGACCCTATACAATAATAACAGGAGATTTTAACACCCCACTTTCATCAATTGACAGGTCATTGAAACAGAAACTAAACAGAGACACAGTGAAACTAATAGAGGTTGTGAACCACATAGATTCGATGGATATCTACAGAACATTTCACCCTACCACAAAAGAATGCACATTCTTCTCAGCCCCTCATGGTACCTTCTCCAAAATCTACCATATAATTGGTCACAAAATAAATCTCTACCAATACAAGAACATTGAAATAATCCAATGCATCCTATCAGCTCTCCATGGCGTACTGCTGGTCTTCAACAACAGCAGAAACAACAGAAAGCCACATATACATGGAAACTGAACAACTCTCTACTCAGTAATAACTTGGTCAGGGAAGAAATAAAAAAAGAAAAATTTTCCTGGAATTCAATAAAAACGAAGACACACCAAACCCAAATTTATGGGACTCAATGAAAGCAGTGCTAAGAGGAAAATTCATAGCCCTAAATGCCCCGGTAAAGAAATTAGAAAGATCCTACACTAGTAATTTAACAGCACAACTGAGAGCTCTAGAACCAAAAGAAGCAAAGACACTCAAAAGGAGTAGAAGGCAGGAAATAGTCAAAGTCAGGGCAGAAATAAAATAAATAGAAACAAAGAGAAAGATACAAAGAATCAACAAAACCAAAAGCTGGTTCTTTGAGAGAATCAATAAAATAGATAAACTTCTAGACAAACTAACTAAAGGGCACAGAGACAGTATCCAAATTAACAAAATCAGAAATGAAAAGGGAGACATAACAACAGAAACTGAGGAAATTCAAAAAAAATGTATTAAAAGAATTTTACAGTAACAATGTTCTCCTTTATTTAATGAACATTAATCTAACAATAAAGAATGAATACCTAAACTGACTTTGAAACAATCCCACTATATAAACCACAGTGGTATGAAACTTCTACAGATAGGCCTGGATAATTTCCACAAATGCTGGTTTAAGGATGTACATTAACACTTCTTCATGGCTGTAAAGGCCTGGATTGGTCAAGGGGCTGAGAGGTGTTACTTTCAGTCTTGAAGGTATGAAAAACTAAGCCAGTCATCTGAATTATCAAAATCATCAAGGATCCTTTGCCAGAGCTCCTCTGCAGATGGACCTGGACTCTGAGCATCCTCTGTGACTTGGGCAGCAGCTGCCAGGCCAACTGGAGCTTCGGCTACTGCTAGGTAGGTCTGGACGTCAACTGCTGTGGATGGACCAGAGTCCCCAGCTATAACAGGCAGATATTCTTGCTGACTAAACCTGGAACCATCACAAGCCTGGTCATGATGGAGAAAAGATTCCTGGCTGCCGTTGAGTTTGGGAATGGAATCCTCACCAAATGTGCGTGAACACATGGACTGTCTATTGGCAGAAGCAACAACAGATAAAGAATCAGGAAAATGGGTTGCCTCAGAAACAACTTCAGAGCTTCCATTGCTCTCTGGCAATGCTGCTGGGACATTCTGGAGATTCTTCCTCTTTAACATAGCCCGGTAGTTCTTGAACCAGATCTGAAAAACAAAGGAGACATCAGAGGAATACCTGTTTGCCCCCAACTGGTAACTAATGAAGCTTCTGGATGGAAAAGCAGTAAAGCATGAGTCAGCAACAGAGAAGTCCAAGTGTCTAGATCCCTAAGACATTGTAGTAAGCTAGAATGTGTATGACCTGACAACAAAAGTAAAGAAAGATTCAGTTAGTATGTCCTGTGTTTGTACTATGGGCTCTGAGGTCTAAGTCTCTGAGACCCTGCAAGAGAATAATATTCATCCATGCTGGTACCCGGGGTGAAGCAGAATGTGGGGTTCAGCCCTGGATGCATGTATATTCACCTTCCACAACTGTCCAAACTGTCCTAAGCATTTAAGACCACAGAGCAACTCAGGTGTCTGAGGAGGTGGGTGGTGGATACCGTGGCTATCAGAGACAGGGAAAAGAGAGAGGCTGACCTGGATCTCATTCGCTGTCACACCAACCAATAATGCCAGCGCCATGCGTTGCTCCCGTTTTGGGTGTGTGGCACAGTGATGAAAATGGTTTTGCAACAGGCGTTTTTGTTTTGGGGAGTATACAGTGCGTGCTTTCCGATGCTTCTTTGGAGCCAAGGGGCTGGTTTGTCGGTCACCATATTCAGCAGACAGCACCATAGGTCTTAGAGAACGCTGGCGTCTAGATCTCAGTGAGGATCTTGAAGGTATCTGATGACTTGGACACACTAAGAGGCTTCTCAGAGTTGGTAAACCTGGGTCCATTACAGGACCTGGTTGCATTTGTATACTTGATTGTCTTGATGGACTTTGGGACTCTTGCTGACCTAAGTCCCTTTTAAGGACTGAAAGACTTGATTGCATTGGACTTCTTGGGGTCACTAGGGGACACTGACACTCTTGGAAAGGAAAATTCTTTGCAGGCTCTTGAGGCATTTGGAAACTGGTTTCTATGGGTGCATTTGAAGACATTTGGAATTTTGAATGCAAGGAGGGACCTTGGGGCATATGTGGGCTCTGAACTTTTTGGAGCATGTTCCTACAGGAGAACCTGGAGAAAAGGAAACATATCAGAAAAGCTCCAGAGACCACCCATCATGTCTACCCAGCACATGCTTTAGAATTCTTATAGAGCAGGCATCAGTCAAGAGCCTCAAGCTTTCTGACCACCTGCCTCTGTCTCCAATGCCTAACAGTATTCTCAACATTGCAATAAACATGCAAATAGCTCCTGTATTAATATGACTTTGCCATCCCAGGGAGGCTGGCAATTGGATGTCCTCCCCTAATGTTTAAAAGTCCTAGATCCCTGGAGGGGTTGAGGTGGGAGTAGGTGGGTGAGTGGAGCATGGGGGGAGGGGGCCCTCTCAGAGTCAAAGGTGAGGAGGGATGAAGAACTCCGAGAGGGTGGACCTGGACAAGAGGGCAACATTTGGAGTGCAAATAAATAAAATAATTTAATTTTTTAAAAGTCACAGATCCTCTTCCTTTCTGATAGACTCTTTGACTTCAACCAAGGAGTGAAGAGCCACGGAAGAGGAAACATACAAGTGACCCCATCCCACCCTCATCTACACAAGAGCACTCATGGTCTAATTACCCTGGAAATCATAAGGCTCTTACACATAGCACAGACCCACCCTGGTATTGAAACACTACTCCAAGGACTTGGCTTTCGTTGAATCTCCACCCAAGACCCTTCCAGCAGCCCCTCCTTTCAACCTGCCACACTCAGGAAACATTCCCGACCTGTGGCCACACTCAGTCTGCAGCCCCACCTATAGAAACCTGGTCAGATGGATGACACCTTTTTTGTCTTTTAATGTTTTGAGACAGGGTTACTGTATAAACTCCCTAGATGTCCTATAACTCAACTTGCAAACAAGGCTGACCGAGGACACACAGAGATCTACATGCCTCTGCCAGACAACCCAGTGCTTAGATTAAAGACATGTACCACCACACCACACCCATCCTTCCAGGTGTCCAGACCTCATGCATCACCATCTAGAAGAAATTTATCTTTGAACATTCTGTGACTATCTTAAGAAATGGGCCTCCTTCTTGAGCTTCACATGCTGATGTGGTTTGCAGCCCCATTAGGGAGCAGCAGTGTCAACAGGCCAGACCCGCCCCACTCCTTTGGTTGGAGGACCCATGGCTCTGGCCACATATGTGGCAGAGGATGACCTTGTTAGAGCAGCCCTTGGGCCTGAGGGGGTTCCACGCCCCAGTGTTGGGAATGTCAGGGTGGGAAGGAGCGAATGGGTGGGTTGGTGGGTGGAGGACCACCCTCATAGAGGCGGGGGGGGGGCGGGGGGAGGGAGGATAGGATAGGAATTTCCAGAGGGGAGACCTGAAAAGGGAATAACATTTGAAATGTAATAAAGAAAATATCCAATAAAAGAAAAAAAAGAAGAAGAAATGAGCCTCTTTTTATGGTACTTCCCAGGGGACCTGCTCATTCCTGCCAAATGTTGTTACCTTGTAATTCCTTTTTTTTTTTTTTTTTTTGAGACAAGGTCCTTGTACATGTCCCTTACGTCCTGGATCTCACTATACAGACAAGCCAGGCCTCACAATCACAGAGAGCCATTTGCCAATGGCTCCTGAGTCCTGGGATTAAAGGCTTGGTCCACAAACCCAATATTGTTACACCTTCTAGATGGAGAAGGGCCTGCTCAGCCTTATAGCTTCTTGGCTGTGATACTTTTGAGCCAGAATACCCCCCACCATACCCTATCTAGGCCATCCCAATCCTCATCCTGGTCCCAAGGTCACTGGAGAGCCCATTGCAACTCTTTCCTAGTCCTACATGCACAGGTTTAAAGAAAAATAAATCAGAGAAACTCCAAAGTTCCCACCTCCTACAGTAAAGCCTCTCATCAATTGATGCAGGCTTTCTGCACCACACATGACTCAGGCCAGTGCCTAGAGTGGAGACCGGAGTACCTGGGGGCCTCCTGAGTGCTCACTCAGACTGTTCTGATCCCTGCACCTGGCAGGGCCTCAGTATTCACATGTGTGGGATAAACTTAAGCAGCTCCTAAATTTACACAATATCTTCTGCCTCTCTACAAGGCACATGTTAGAACTCACCAATCAAACGCCCAAACAAGCTACAGAATGTACCCAAGGCTCCTCCTTCACCAGCTCCTAGTCTTCCCCACCATGATTCCCACATCACACAGCAACTTTAAACATTTCATGCAGCCCAGCAACTCACCTAAAATCCAGAGGGTTGCTGTAGTTTGCCCAATCCTCTGGATGTTTGACTTCTTTTATTCTTTCTTTCTTTTCTTTTCTTTTTTTTTTATTTTTTTTTTTTCTTTCTTTTCTTTTTTTTTTTTCTTTTATTTTTTCTTTTTTTTTTTTTTTTTTGAGACAGGGTTTTTCTGTGTAGCCCTGGCTGTCCCGGAACTCACTCTGTAGACCAGGCTGGCCTCCAACTCAGAAATTAACCTGCCTCTGCTTCCCAAGTGCTGGGATTAAAGGCGTGCGCCACCAATGCCTAGCTTTGTTTGACTTCTACTCAAAGGACCTGCAGTTACAGATCTCTTCAAACTTGGAACTCCATGCCCCTCCCACACTTTGACTCCTCCCACCCTGCAGACATTCAAATGAACTATTCTCACCCACCCTTTGGTGCCACACTGGATTCAGCTTGAACTTTTAGAGCTTTAGCTTTGGGGGTTTTTTTTAATTTAATTTTATTTTTTACTTACTCACTTTATATTCTGCTCACTGTCTCCCACCCACAATCTGTTCCCCAGCCCCAGCCCCCACCTCCCATCCCCTTCTCCTCTGAGTGGGTGGGAGGTCCAAGTGGGTATCCCCCCAACCCTGGCACCTCAAGTCTCTTCGAGGCCAAGCGCTTCCTCTTCCACTGACACAAGACAAGGCAGCCCAGCTAGAAGAAGGTATCCCACATACAGGCAACAGCTTTTGGGATAGCTCCTGCTCCAGTTGTTCTGAACCCACGAGGGTGCACATCAGCTACATATGTGCGTCGAGGCTTAGGTCCAGCTTATGTATGTTTTTTGGAAGGTGGTTCAGTCACTGAGAGCCCCTAAGGGTCCTGGGAAGCTTTCTTCACATCTACTAATTAAAATTAACCACAAAATTGAACGAAAATTTAACCAAATAGGATCTTGTGAGGCTATTGCCAGAGAATTTGTTTATGTTTGTGTAAGACCTGTGAACAACCTCAAAGTTTTCTGGAAAAAAAATACAAAGTAGACTGAAAAAATACTGTGTCTCTGTGCCTTTTAGTTAGTTTGGCTAAGGGTTTGCCTACCTGGTTGATTTACTCAAAGTACCAGTTCTTGGTTTTGTTGATTCTTTATATTTTTCTCTTTGTTTCTATTTCTTTTATGTTTGTTTGTTTTTGGTTTTTTGTTTGTTTGTTTGTTTTTTGGTTTTTCCAGACAGGGTTTCTCTGTGTAGCCCTGGCTGTCCTGGAACTCACTCTGTAGACCAGGCTGGCCTCCAACTCAGAAATCTGCCTGCCTCTGCCTCCCAAGTGCTGGGATTAAAGGAATGCGCCACCACTGCCTGGCTTTCTCTTTGTTTCTAATTGCTTGATTTCAGCCCTAAATTTGATTATCTCCTTCAAGGAAATAATCAGAAGGAGGGTCTGCTTATTCTTAACCTTCCTGGCTGTAACATCACTCAGTCAGAATACCACCTACTTGTCCTGCATGCATATCTTTAAAAAGAAACAAATCAAGAAGTCCTATCGTCCCCGCCTCATCACACAAGCCTCTGCATCAGCCACCTGTTGTCCCTGTGTAGAAGCTCCCATCCTATGTAACCAGTCTACAAAGAAGCTTCATGCTAAATTCACCCTATTTGTCAGCAAGCTCTCCTGTCTTTCCCATGTCGTCCTTGAAGCTAAAAGGAATGAGAGGACCCATGGGCTTCAAACTCAATGGAGGTCATTTTTCTGAAATGGTCGCTTACCAAAGAAGCTTCATCTTTCTGGCTGTAGTACAAACAGAGCAGCACCAAGTGCTCTGTTAGGTTTTCAGCTCCCAAGCAAAACCGTCCACTCCAAAAGGCTGACCTGAGATTTCTTCTCCATCGGGAACCCTTCCAGCTTTCCCAGTTTTTATCCTTTCACCTTTAGGAAACCATCCCACCAAGAAGCTCTACTCAGTCTGCTGCCCAAACCATATGGAATCATGGCCACATTCAGGACATCTTTCTTTATCGAGCAGAGATAAATAGTACCACTAAGTGGCCATCTCAGAAAAATGACCTCCATAGAGTTTGAAGCGTACGCCTCCTCTCATTCCTTTCTGTTACTAGAGACTCTTCGTTGCTTTCATTCTATTCTTTAATTTCCACTTCATCCAAGATCTGTCTACATAGTTATGAACCTCCTGAATCTCACTATACAGACCAGGCTGGCCTGAAAATTACAGACATCCACCTGCCTTTGTCTCCTGAATGCTGGGATTAGAGGTGTAGGCAAACACAACTAGCTTTCTCAACCCTTTGTACTGTCCGGCATTCCATCTTGTTAAGTGAATGTATGAAAACAGACACATATGACTGTGTGAGCATGAAAGTCCAAAAGAGAGTGGAAGAGCCCTGCATTGGAGGTCCTGAAAGCAGGGAGTCAAAGAACATGGCTGCTGTGAACTGAACTGGGTGCTCTGAGACATCTCAAGCACCCAAGATATTAATATTCTTCACTATTGTGGCAGACTGTAAAGTAGTAACAAAAATATGTACAATTGTATTAAAATCATTTTATTGATTTTATAGTATAAAATAAAGTATAGCCAGGCGGTGGTGGTGCACGCCTTTAATCCCAGCACTTGGGAGGCAGAGGCAGGCGGATTTCTGAGTTTGAGGCCAGCCTGGTCTACAGAGTGAGTTCCAGGACAGCCAGGGCCACATAGAGAAACCCTGTCTCCTCGAAAAACCAAAAAAAAAAAAAAAAAAAAAAAAAAGATAAAGTATAAATAATACAATAAATTACTTCAACTCATTGATTAGGGAAGGTAAAAAGTAAAGCAAGATGTGTTAGCACAAACTTAGAATCTCAACACTGAGAAGAAAAAAAACAGACGGAATGTTAAGGCCATGTTGGACTCCATGAAAAAAATGCTGTATATAATAGCTGTAAGCAGTCTGTACTGTATTCTGAGGCCACGTTGGTGTCAGCAGGCTTTGCTGTAGCTAGGAGATTATATTGATATGAGTGGCCTATACTGCACCTTAGTTCATGTCTATGTTTATGGTCCTAGCTGCCTCTGTGGGCCTTGTTTGGGTTCATGGGGACCGTGGTTTTCTGTTTGGTTGGTTTTTGGTTTTTGAAGACAGAGTTTCTCTGTGTAGCCCTGGCTGTCCTGGAACTCTGTAGACCAGGCTGGCCTTGACCTCAGAAATCCGCCTGTCACTGCCTCCCAAGTGCTGGGATTAAAGGCGTGTGCCACTATTGCCCATCGGGGCCGTGTTCTTGACCTAGGCTTTCTCAGGGAACCATATAGATGCCCATGATACATGCTCCAACTTACTATGAAGAACAATAATGATATATTATTGCTGTATATCAATGTCTGCACACTCACAGTTAAGAGTGTGTGACACAGAAAGCTTCTGTGACAACCAATAATCACATCCCAGCACAACCCAAACTAACAAACTAAAAAGCTAGACAGGAAGTCATTAAAGAGAATTATTAAAGTGTGATGGGATGCTGAAATGCAGCCCTTCACAACTGATGGCTTATGGCAAGGGTGGATGAGGAGAAGGACTCAGTTGTGTTTAAGACACAGTCCACAAAGAATATAACCATGCTCTGATGAGTGTATACATAACACAAATTGGTCCTGTTTTTGTTTTTATGTCGTTTTTTTAATTTGTTTGTTAGGGGAGGTGGCAAGGTTAGGGTGGACTTGGAAAGATGGGGAAATGAGTGTGACCAGGTGGTATATGATATAAAATTCTAAGAGATTCAATAAATTGAATATATATATATATATATATATATATATATATATATATATATATATGGGGATATATATGGGGGTGTATGTTTATGTATGTGTATATATTTATGTATATGTTTATGTAGCAGAATTTTCCCCTAATTAATTGATTGGATAATAAAAGCAACAAGAAGCCCGAAGCCCATCACTGGGTGAGGAGGAGGCGGGCCTTCCAGGTTGGAGAGAGGAAGAGGGAATGTAGGAGGAGGTCACTTCCTTTTGGATGGTGAGGCTGGAGTAAAAGCAGGCAAAATATAGACTGGAGCCTGTTAGATCTGGTGGTGGAATCCATCAGAGTCTACCCCCTGAAGATCTCTAAGGTAGAATAGTTGATGAGTTTAGGGTGATGGATTCAGAGCTTATTGGTTGTGTTATCTATTGATTTTAAACTAAGATTGGTGTTTTCCATTTGCCGCAACTCAGGTGTGCCAGAGGGAAAGAACCTAGCTGATGTGGAATTGGGCCAGGTTTTAGGATGGGAAGACTGGGCAACGACTGAGCTCTAGGGGAAAGGTAACCTCAGTGGAGCATGGGCTGGTGAAAGCACACAAACAGCTGCCTGAGGGGACCAAGAGAGCTATCTCAGAGCTCTGGAGAGGCAGAGCCAGAGTTGGTGGGAGAGGCATTGGCTAGGGGAAACATTCGGTCTCAGGCTATGTGTTCTTGAGACCACTGGCCAGTGCCAAGCCAGTACTAGTGTGGATTGATTTTTAATAATTTCACACTGCATACTTTGAAAATATTTAATACAAAATTAGCTTGGAAATTTTTAACAACAAACCTTTAATGGAGTCTCCCTTGGACTTCCAGCTAATTTCATAGCTACCACTGGACCTGCTGCTTTAGCTGTGACAGCCTTTGCAGCTTGGTTTAGGCAGGCTCTTGGACTGGAGCTGGGTGTGCAGATATTGCATAAGCTGCCCAGTGACTTGTGATTATGTCTACTGCTACTGAGGCTTGGTCATCCTGCACAGATATCAGGGCTTTACATAAGATACTCTCGTTGGTCTGAGAAATGGAGAAGATGGATTCCAGAAGATACATGAGCTGAGTGGAGAGGGAGGGCTGACACATGATGGTCTCTCCCACATAGAAAATATGGATTCTGAGTCTGGGGAAGTATCTGAAGGCTAGGTGGAGGAATTTACAATTGAAAACAATATCTTGGGGCACAAGGAATCCCCACAGTCAGAGGCCGAGGAAAGACACTGCCTTTGGGGCTGGCAGATATAAGACAAAATCCTGGCTTTCATTCCACATTTTGTCTATAACCTTCTCCCTCTGCTACCAGGATCTTGTATTTTGTGGGTAGATCTCCCCACAGGCCGGGTCAATGTTAGAGAAGATGGATTCCTGGTCTGGGGAATTACTTGAGGGCCTGAGTTCAGGAAGAGGGCTCACACCTGATGGTCGCTGACACATGGGGAAGGTGGATTCTGAGTTTGGGGTAATATTTGAAGGTCTGAGGAGAGGAGGAGAGCTAGCTCCAATCATCTCTCACAGATAGAGATTGCACTGCCTGAGGCAACAAGAAAAACAAACTCTGTGGAGGCCGTACCTACCCCTTTGCTTCCTAGTTAGCTCTTGATGCTTCTAGCTGCCTTGAGGCCCACTACCTTGGCTCTTCCTGAGGTAGAGCTCTTCAGTGGTGGAGAAATTGGGTATCTGGTCTGGGAGAAACTCAGTGGACAGGGTTGAGGACAACAGACATTGAAAGGTTTCTAGGACAAAGAAGCAATGCTGGGGGCTGGAGAGATGGCTCAGTGGTTAAGAGCAATATAATAAATAAATAAAAACCTTTTGGGGTTTTTTGTTTGTTTGTTTGTTTGTTTTTGAGACAGGGTTTCTTTGTGTAGCCCTGGCTGTCCTGGAACTCACTCTGTACACCAGGCTGGCCTTGAACTCAGAAATCCGCCTGCCTCTGCCTCCCAAGTGCTGGGATTAAAGGTGTGCACCACCACCGCCCAGCCCCCCCCCAAAAAAAAAAGCACCGACTGATCTTCCCAGAGGTCCAGAGTTCAATTCCCAATTCCCAGCTCACAGCCATCTGTAATGGGATCTGATGCCCTCTTCTGGTGTATCTGAAGACGGCTACAGTGTACGTGTCATATATATAATAAGATCTTAAGAAAGACACACACATTAGCTTATTTAAAAACAGCAATGCTGGCAGGGAAAAGAGGAAGTTTCCAGCTTTGGGGGCTGTAGGCCCAGCTTGAGTACCGCACACAGGCTTCTTCTCCCTAGCACGTCCGTTCTGGAGTCAGATCTAGAAAGACAAGAAAAAGAAGAAAGCCCTGTCATTGGACCAGGAAGAGGGAGGCAGAGCTAGGAGTGGAAGGGAGGAGAAACAAGATGGCTGCAGATGTTACCCTTCTGTCTCTAGCAATCTCGGGTAGACTTTCATATCAAGGTTAGATAATTGGGATAACAATTCTAATTATGTGGGCATCTTGTGTATTGAATATCTGCTGATATATAAATCTATTTGGATAATCTTAAGCATTAAGAGCCCTATTTCTGCCGGGCGGTGGTGGGCAGAGGCAGGCGGATTACTGAGTTCGAGGCCAGCCTGGTCTACAGAGTGAGTTCCAGGACAGCCAGGGCTACACAGAGAAACCCTGTCTCGAAAAACCAAAAAAAAAAAAGTGAGTAACTAAGTAGTTACAAGTCACATGACTGGAACTTTGAAACAAAAGAAACTACTTGCAGGCTACCCTGTCTCGAAAAACCAAAAAAAAAAGTGAGTAACTAAGTAGTTACAAGTCACATGACTGGAACTTTGAAACAAAAGAAACTACTTGCAGGCTGAGGGCCCCTGCTATGAGGAATCAGAGGCTGCTCCTTGTTAGGAAAGGAATGAATAGTGTCTGTGGGTGGCTCTAGGCAGAGACCTACAGACAGATGGCACAACCATTGAACTGATCACAAGGCTCCCAATGGAGCAGTTAGTAAACTGAAGGAGCTAAAGGGGTTTGTGGCCCCATGAGGAGAGCAACAATACCAATCAACCAGAGCTCCCAGGGTCTAAACCACCAGCCTGGGAGCACATAGGAAGGGACCCATGGCTCCAGCTGTAAATGTAGTGGAGGATGGCCTTGTCGGGCATCTGTGGGAGAGGAGGTCCTTGGTCCTGTGAAGGCTGGATGCCCTAGTGTGCAGGAATTCAAGGTCATGGAGGTGGGAGTGGGTAGGTGGGTGGGGGCACACCCTCATAGTAGTAGGAGGAAAGGGGATGAGATGGGGGTTTCGAGGGGATGGGAAAAGGGAATAACATCTGAAATATAAATGAATAAAACATCCAATAAAAAAGATTTTTAAAAAGGGACGTGTCTCTTTTTTTAATTTCCCCATCTACGCTGTCTTCATATGCTGCCATTGATTTTTTTTATTTACACTCCAGATTTTATTCACCTCCTGGTCCACCCTCTGACTGTTCCTCATCCCATAACTCCTCCCCTCACCCCTCTCTCCATGAGGATGTCCCCAATTCTCCAGTGAATGCAGACATCCAAACTTCTCCAGGTGCCTCGGGTCTACCAAGTCAACGTCTCATGGCTTCCCAAGTACCTTCAGGGTCACAAGATTCTCCCAATGACCCAGGAACACAGAAGAAGAAACAAAATGTGCTCTCCAAAGAGCAAAGGCTAGTCCTGCAAGAGCATTTTGATAAGAGCAAGTACAGGAGCCAGGAACTATGCAAGTCACTGGTTCAAAGGCTGGGCATGAAGGAGAAACAGATCAAAGTATGGCCCCTCTTGTGTTTCCCTCTCTACTACTCAGATAGCCTCCCCCATGAGTCACTTGTACACTTCCTGACTGTTGCATTTTAGTGCTGGTCTATAGCTTTGGGTTTCTTGCCCCAGTTCCAGGTTGGAGAAGGGTGGTAAAGGTATATCCAAGGCTGGATTTACATCCCCCTTAGCCTCAGTGCAGAATTCTGGTGCATGGGGGAAGACATGCTGGTACACACAGTGACAGTGAGTCTTAGCGATTCACTAGATACTTCCTTCATCTGTAGGTTTTGTGTCCAGCTCTTCCTGCCTTTATGCTTTTGTGTCCAGGTTCCTTAGAGTTCTGTGATAGATGGTGGGTAGAAACCAAAACCCAGGCTCTTCACCCAGTGTACCCTTCCCCCAGCCATGAGCAGGCCTGAGAGACCTTGCTTACCACAACAGACCAAGTGATAGGATCTAGGTGGAGTTACCCACCTTAGCTGCACAGAACACAGAAGCAGAACTGCCCCTGGGCTTGCCTTGAGATATCCCCAGCCATGACCTAGAATGGATTATGGATTACCCTCCCATCTCCAAGAGGGGTTTTAGGTTGAGCCTTCCCCTTTAAATTGAGAGCTGAACATTAAAGCTTGGGGCCTTGATCAGAGAACTTTGTCTTGGCTTCATCTCTTCTCGCCCTCTGTCCCCTTTCATTCCCAGCCCCTCTTTCAGGTGAACCCAGTTGATTCGTGGCCTCAGGCAGCTACAACCCAGCATCTTCAGATTAGGGATCCAGAGGGTGCAACTGACCTCTTTTTTTGACAATTGTTTCATTTTTGTTTATTTTTTATAGTCCTTTTTATTTAATTTTTCATACTCCAGATATTATTCCCCTCCCCGTCCACCCTCTGACTGTTCCACATCCCATAACTCCTCCCTGTCCCCTGTCTCCACAAGATTTCCCCACCCTCTCACCCTCACCCCACCAGACCTCTAAACTCCCTGGAGCCTCCAGTCTCTTGGGGGTTAGGTACATCATCTCTGACTGAACCCAGACCTGGCAGTCCTCTGCTATGTATGTGTTGGGGACTCATATCAGCTGGTGTATGCTGCCTGGTTGGTGGTCCAGTGTCTGAGAGATCTTGGGGGTCCAGGTTAGTTGAGACTGCTGGTCCTCCTACAGGGTCACCTTTCTCCTCAGCTTCCAGTTTTTCCCTGATTCAATCACAGGGTTTAGCAGCTTCTGTCCATTGGCTGTGAAAGGATTAAAATTTTTCAAAAACTCCTAGCATGCTGAGCAGAACCAAGAGTGCAGGTCAGCTTGGTTGTGCTCCATGTTTCAGGAACTTGGGGGACCACAAGATAGATGGTTGAACACAACTAGGCTCTTGAGAATAGCCTATGCAAAAAGTTCCCCATGACTGTTCCTTGAACCCTGTCACAAACTGAATAATGGGCTGGTACTTTCCACAGGTGCTTTCTAATGACCCCCCTTCACTCCCCCTGGGTTGTGGTTTTCCCCCTGGGTTGTGTTTTTTTTTCCTTGTTGTTTTTGCCTTTAAATTCCCTCTGTCTCCAAAGCCCAGGGATCAGACCCCACTACCCCTGCGTGGGTTAGGAGTCTTGACCTCAGCATGCTGATCAAAATATACCTCTTGCTGATTGCATCAAGTTTGGTGTCTTGTGAGTTACTGGGTGACAGTGAATTCCTGAGGTTTGAGTGGGGGGAGTTCCTCCCTTTCATGAGGACTTTACAGTTGGATGCAAATATCTGCATCTGACTCTTTCAGCTGCTTGTTGGGACTTGGATAACAGTCATGATAGGTCTCTTTTGTGAGCACTCCATAGTCTCAGTAATAATGTCAGGCCTTGGGGCCTCCCCTTGAGCTGGATCCCACTTTGGACCTTCACTGTTACTGGACCTTCTTTTCCTCAGGCTCATCTCCATTTCCATCCCTGCAGTTCTTTCAGACAAGAACAATTATGGGTCAGAGTTTTAACTATGGGATGGCAACTCCATCCCTTACTTGATGGCCTGTCTTTTTGGGGGAGGTGGGTTCTACAAGTTTTCTCTACCCACTGTAGGGCTTGAGTCCTGAGAGCCTCTCAACCTCCTAGGTCTCTGGTACATTTTAGAGGGTTCCCCCCAGTCTCCTACCTCCAGAGGTTGCCTGTTTCCATTCTTTCTGCTGGCCCTCAGGGCTTCAGTCCTTTTTCCCCACCCAATGATCTGATCAAGATGTGTCTTTTAAGAGTCAAAAATGTTGAGGAGTGCCCTGATGTCTATACCTCCCTAACAATGTGTGAAACCAGTATGCCTTTCCTAGTGTACCAAATTCTGCATTGAGAGGCTACAGGGGATGCAAATCCTGCCCTGAATACATCTTTACAGTTCTTCTAAAACCTGAAACTGAGCCAAGGAGATGGCACAGTCAGGAAAATGTGTACTTGGCTCAAGAGGGAATGTCTAGCTGACTAGGAGAAAGAAAGAGAGACAAGAGGGGCCAGGCCTTGATCTTGTGGTCCATCAATCTAAGCCTTTGAGCCAGTGCCATGTGGTGTTCCTTGGCTGGGCACTTGCACTTATCAAAATATTCTTCCAGGACTAGCTTTTTTCCTTGATGAATAAAGTGGGGTCTATCATCTGCTTCCTTGAATCACTGGGAGAAACTTATGACACCAGAGGCACTTGGGATGCCAGAAGTTGTTGACTTGGCAGACCTGAGGCATCTTATTGATTGAATCACAATTTTTTGTTTTCTTTTGCTTCATTTGGACTAAGGGACTCTTCATGTAGAGCAATCTGTTCTAAAATGTACTCTGTTGAGCAGCCAGGCCCCAATCACAGAGGTTGTTTTGCCTCACCTTCTTAGAGTGCTACCATTAAAGGTGTGGTTAATGAGGATCATGCAAGGTTTAATCATTTTTTGCAGAACATTTATTGAGTGACAGGATTGTTTGGAAAATGGAATGTAAAAGAACATTTTGATCCTGCCCTCTTGGGGCTGAAGCCCAGAAAAATTAGGGCTCCACATATCGCCCCATTTAGTGGCCATTAAAATTCATTACCATTTTGAAACATTATAGAACTTAGGGCCATATAATTTCTCCCCATGCCAGGTTGTTTCAGAAGCCTGTTTTGCCTTAGAGTTGGAAAAACAAGGAGGAAGATTTGAGGTCAGCCTTGACTACATAGCAACTCCAAATCTGCCTAGGATACATAAGTCCTGGCTTGGAAAGGAAAAAACTACCAAGCAACAAGAGAAGCAATAAGAAAACACAAACTAAGGGAGTACTACAGATGGAATACCTAGGAAAGAGAACAAAAACTACAGATACAAACATCACTAACACAGTACAAGAACTGGAAGACAGAATCTCACCCATAAAACATACAACTAAAGAAATTAATACATTGCTCAAAGAAAATATTAAATCTAAAATGTTTCTGACACAAAATATTAAGGAGGAAAGCTAGAACACAATGAAAAGACCAATTCTAAGAATCATGGGCATAGATGAAGGATAACAGTTCCAGCTCAATGGTCCAGAACATAATTTCAACAAAATCATAGAAGATAATTTCCCCAACTTAAAGAAAGAGATACCAATAAACATACAAGAAGCTTACAAAACACCAAATAGATTGAACCAGAGAAGGAAATCCTCCTCCTACAGAATAATCAAAACATTAAATGTACCTAAAAAGGAAAAAGTATTGAAAGCTACAATGGAGAAAAGCCAAGTAACATATAAAGGCAGACCTACCAGAATTACACACAACTTATCAGCAGAGACTCTAAAAGCCAGAAGGGCCTAAGCAGCTATCCTAAAGACACTAAGAGGCCACAGATATAAGCCCAGACATCTATACCCAACAAAACTTTTAATCAATATAGAGTGAGAAACTAGGATATTCCATGAAAAAAATCTAAACCATACTTGTCTTCAAACCCCGCCCTATGGAAGATACAAGAATAAAAACTTTAACTCAAGGAGGGTAAGAACACACAAGAAAACACAGGAAATATATAAGTCAACACCAAGAAAACCAAGCAAAGGGAAAATGCAAACACACACACACACACACTAACATCAAAATACACACACACACTAACATCAAAATACACACACACACTAACATCAAAATACACACACACACTAACATCAAAATAACAAGAATCATTGGTCATTAATACCTTTCAACATCAATGGACTCAATTCCCCAATAAAAAGAAACAGGCTAACAGGATGGATACAAAAACAGAATCCACCATTCTACTGCATAAAAGAAAATCACCTAAAATACAAATTATCTCAGAAAAATATTTTAGGAGCAAGCTGACCCAAGAAGCACCATTCTAATATGTAATAAAAATAGACTTTCAACCAAAAGTAATCTAAAGAGACGGAAAAAGACACTTCATATTCCTCAGAAGAAAAATCCACCAAGATGACATCTCAATGCTGAACACTGATGCTCTAAATGCAAGGACACCATTAAAAAAATGTTAAAACTTAAATCACACACTGAACCCCACATTTTAATATTGGGAGGCTTAAACACCCCACTCTCACCAATGGACAGGTCATCTAGACAGAATCTAAGCTGAAAAATGATAAAAGTAACAGATGATACAAATCAAATGCACCTAACAGATATCTACAGAACATTTCACCCAAACACAAAGAAATATATCTTTTTCTCAGCACCTCACAGAACCTTTTTCTAAAATGGAACATATATGTGGACACAAAGCAAATCTCAAAAGATACAATAAAATTGAAGTAGTACCTTGTATTTTATCAGACCACTATGGATTAAAGCTGGATTTCAACAACAGAAACAACAGAAAGCCTACAAACCCATGGAAACTGAACAAGTTCCTATTCAAGGAAGAAATACAAAAAGAAATCAAAGATGTTGTAGAATTCAATGAAAATGAATGTACAACATACCCAAGCTTATGGGACACAAGAAAAGTAGTACTAAGAGATAAATTCATAGTATTAAATGCCTTCAAAAAATTAGTGAGATTTCATGCTAGTGAGTTAACAGCACATGTGAAAACTCTAGAAAAAAATTAGGAAGCAAACGCACCCAAGAGGAGAAACTAGCAGTAAATACTCAACTTATGGCTGAAGTCGATCATTGGAAACACAGAGAGCAATATGAAGAATCAACAAAACCAAGATCTGGTTCTTTGAGAAAATCAACAAGATAGACAAACCCTTAGCCAAGTTATCTAAAAGGCAAAGAGACAGTATGGAAATTAACAAAATCAGAAAAAAAAGAGAGAGGACATAACATAACAACATATACTGAAGAAATCCAAAGAATCATTAGATTTTATTTAAAATTCCTATATACTCCACAAAATTGGATATTTCAAATGAAATGAGAGAATTTTTGATAGATACCATTTACCAAAGTTAAATCAAGATCAAGTAAACAATTTAAATTGGGGAGATACCCTGAAGAAATAGAAGCACTTGTTAAAAATCTCAACCAAAAATACACCAGCACCATATGGTTTTAGTGCAGAATTCTACCAGACTTTCAAGGAAGAGCTAATACCAATACTTCTCAAACTATTCCACAAAACTGAAACAGAAAGAACACTGCCAAATTTACTTTCTGAGGCCATAGTCACCCTGATACCTAAGCCACACAAAGATGCAACAAAGAATCTCAAACCAATTTCCCTATGAACATTGATGCCAAAATACTCACAAAACAAATTAAAGAACATATCAAAATCATCATCCACCATGATGAAGCAGACTTCATACAAAAGATGCAGTGATGGCTCAACATATAAAAATTCATCATATAAACAAACAAAGAAAAAACACAATCTTCTCATTAGGTGGTGAAAAGACCTTTGACAGATTTCAACATCCTTTTATAAAAGTCTTGGAGAGATTAGAGATGCAATGTGCACACACAAACACAAGAAAGGCAATATACAGCAAGGTAATTGCCAACAAAAAATCAATTGAAGAGAAACTTACAGCAACTCCACAAAAATCAGGGACAAGGAAAGGCTGTCTGCCGCTACCCATGTCCAACCTGCGGAATAAGGCAACGGCAACCACGGCAACCGTGTTCTTCTTCAAGCGGTTTATTCAGCTATCCCTGTACGGCGCGCTTCTTTTGTCTCCCTTCTCCTCCCCGTGCATCCCCTTAAAACCTTTTCCTTGTTCCAATCAGTGATTGCCATGATGTCACTACTAATTGGCCACTCTCAATGACTCGAGGTAAGGTGATCGGGTAACCACACCTCTCAGCGCATACAACTCCATATATGGAATTGTCTTTTCTCTCAAGCAATGCCTATGCCAAGCGCCACCTTGTAACGTCGAGAGCTTCCCACAGCTGTCCACCCTCTCCATGTCCATTCACAGAGTACTTTACATCTTAGATAGTGCAAGAAACAACAAAGGGAGATCAGAAAGAAGGGAAAGTATCACTTTTCACAGAAAATATAATAATATACATAAGTGACCCTAACAAACGTCTACCAGGGAACCCCTAGAGCTGATAACACCTTCAGCAAAGTGGCTGGATACAAAATTAACTCAATAGTACTTCAATATACAAATGACAAACTGGCTGAGAAAGAAATTAAGGAAACAAAACCATTCACAGTAGCTCATCACCATCATCATCATCACCATCATCATCATCATCACCATCTTAGTGTAATTCTAACCAAGCAAGTGAAAGGACTACAGGAAAAGAATTTCAGGTATTTAAAGAAGGAAACTGAATATCAGCAGATGGAGAGGTCTCTCATGAACATGGATCAGTAGGATTAACAGTAAAAAAAAAAAAAAAAAAAAAGCTACCCTGCCAGAAGCAATCTACAGATTCAATGCAATTCCCAATTCCCATCAAAATTCCTACTGAGATTTCCAAAGGATGGATGAAGAAAATGTAGTATATTTACATAATGCAGTATTATTCAGGCATTAAAAACAAGAACATCGCTGGCGCACGCCTTTAATCCCAGCACTTGGGAGGCAGAGACAGGTGGATTTCTGAGTTCGAGGCCAGCCTGGTCTACAGAGTGAGTTCCAGGACAGCCAGGACTACACAAGAGAAACCCTGTCTAGAAAAAAACAAAAACAAAAAACAAAAACAAACAAACAAAAAAACAAAAAAAAACAAAAAAAAACAAAAAAACAAAAAAAAAAAACAAAAAAAAAACAAGAACATCATGACAACTTAGTCAAATGGATGGAACTAGAATATATCATCCTGAGTGAGGTAACTCAGGCCAAGGAAAAAATATGATATGTACTCACTTATAAGTAGATATTAGTCAGTCGAGGTGGCAAGGAAGAGCGTTGGGCTTACCTCACTGCTTTCCCAAGCTCTTCCTCCACTGGTTTCCTCCTCAGATTGCTCTTCCCAAGAGCCTACCTGTTGCGGCCCGTACTCTGCCTCAACGCTTTGGGGCTAAGTGCTCTAATCAAGAGAGAGAGTGGGGCTCTTGGGGCAGGAGACGAAAAGAATGGAGACAAGACAGAGGTTCTGATCAAGTCTCAAGTCTCCTTTATTGAAGGGAATTCTGAGGTATTTATACGCTTTTGCCACGTACCTTGTAGGCGCGTGGATACCACGTGCCTCACAGGTGTTGATATGACGTAAGCCTTACGGGCGTCTATAGCGTGGATACCACGTGCGCCTTACAGGCATATATGGCCTGGATAGCACGTGGACAGCATGTGAACTGCATGCCTTGCAGGCGTGGCTACCACTGCGCCTTGCAGCTGGGGGCAATAAACAGCAAAACAAAATATGTGGGATGTCAGAGTGTGCTTCAGCTGTTGTAGGCTATTGAAAACCAAATCTCTTATCAGGGTATATGGTTCCAGATGGCTGCAAAGATAATCTAGCCGCTTTCTGCTAAAAGTCGGCTCCCAACACCTACCGGTTCAGACATGGCAACCTGTAGTCCCAGTGTCGTGATTAGTGATGATGAACCAGGTTATGACCTAGATTTATTTTGCATACCTAATCATTATGCCGAGGATTTGGAAAAGGTGTTTATTCCTCATGGACTGATTATGGACAGGACTGAAAGACTTGCTCGAGATGTCATGAAGGAGATGGGAGGCCATCACACTGTGGCTCTCTGTGTGCTCAAGGGGAGCTATAAATTCTTTGCTGACCTGCTGGATTATATTAAAGCACTGAATAGAAATACTGAATCGATCTATTCCTATGACTGTAGATTTTATCAGACTGAAGAGCTACTGTAATGATTGGTCAACAGGGGACATAAAAGTTATTGGTGGAGATAATCTCTCAACTTTAACTGGAAGGAACGTCTTGATTGTTGAAGATATAATTGACACTGGTAAAACAATGCAAACTTTGCTTTCCTCGGTCAAGCAGTACAGCCCCAAAATGGTTAAGGTTGCTAGCTTGCTGGTGCAAAGGACCTCTCAAAGTGTCGGACATACCCTTGACTAGCATGAGTACTTCAGGGATTTGAGTCATGTTTGTATCATTAGTGAAACTGGAAAAGCCAAATACAAAGCCTAAGATGAGTGCAAGTTGAATCTGCAAACATGAGGAGTCCTGTTGACGTTGCCAGTAAAAATTAACAGGTGTTCTAGTCCCATGGCCATCTGCTTAGTAAAGCTTTTTTCATGAACCTTCTATGAATTTTATGGTTTTTGTTTTTAGAAATGTCAGTTGCTGTGTCCCTGAACTTTTGATTTGCATTATGAGCGTACAGGCAGCCTATTGGTTCCCTCAGGGAGATTGTCGCTTACCCTGTGAGAAACACATATCCCTTAAATTACCACTGTTAAATAATAATACTGAGATTGTATCTGTAAGAAGGATTTAAAGGGAAGCTATATTAGGTTTTTAATTGGTATTTTAATTTTTATATATTCAGGAGAGAAAGATGTGATTGATATTGTTCGTTTGGAACAGTCTGTCATAAACTTTTCAATTGACAGATAATGCATCCATACAGTACACAAAATATTCTCTACAGAGTTGCTTTGATCGCCTCTCTATTTAAGTTAATGTTGTCTGCGGCTTTCTGTAAACTTGCCTTTGTTATTTTAGTTCTGTCCGTTTTATCCCTAGTCTCTCCAGAACTTTTCTCATGAAGAGGTGTTGGATTTTGTCAAAGGCCCTTCCTGCATCTATTGAGAAGATCATGTAGCTTTTTTTCTTTCTATTTGTTTGTTTCTATCATGGATTACATTTATTTATCGATTTTCTTATATTGAACCATCCCTGCATCTCTGGGGTTAAAAGTCCACTTGATCATGGTAGATGGTGTCTTGGATGTATTCTTGTATAAGGTCTGTGTGTTGGTTTGACTAGTTTTGGCCTCCATAGACTCATGTGTTTGAATGCTTGGCCCATAGAGCATGACACTATTAGGGGGTGTGGCCTTATTGGAGGAGGCATGGCCTTGTTCAAAGAAGTTTGATACAGCTGGGTAAGGTTTCAAAGTCTCCTGTGCTCAAGCTATTCCCAGTATGAAACAAATCCAGCGCCCTCTGCTGCCTTCAGAGCAAGATGTAGAACTCTGTTCTTCAGGCACCGTGTCTGCCTACAAGCTGCCATGCTTCCTCCCAGGATAATGATAACCAGGATAACCTCTGCAACTGTAAGCCAGCTCCAATTAAATGTTAGTCTTTATAAGAGTTGCCTTGATCATGGTGTCTCTTCACAGCAGTGGAAACCCTAACTAAGACAGTCTGCAAGTATTTTATTGAGTACTTTTGCATCTATGTTCATAGGGGAAATTGGTCTGTAATCATCTTTCTGTGTATTTTGTGTGGTTATGTATCTGGGTATTCGTGGCCTTGTAAAATGAACTGGGCAGTGTTACTTCAGTTTCTACTTTTTGGAGTAATTCTAAGACTATTGGCATTAACTTTTCTTTGAAAATCTAGTAGAATTGTGAACTTAAATACTAGAGAATTCTAGTAGAACCCCATCTGGCATGAGAGGGTTTGGGGGGACTTTTAATAATTGCTTCTAATTCATTGTGGGGTCATGGGTATGCTTAAATTGCTTATCTGATCTTGATTAACTTTGGTAAGTGATATCTACTGGAAAAATATCCATTTCTTTTAGAGTTCACAATTTGGTGGCGTACAGTCTTTTTTTTATTTATGCCCTAATGATTCTCTGGATTTCCTCAATGTCTGTTTTTTTTTTTTCCCTTTGGTTTTTTTAAGACAGCATTTCTCTGTGTAGCCCTGGCTGTCCTGGAACTCACTCTGTAGACCAGGCTGGCCTTGAACTCAGAAATCCGCCTGCCTCTTCAGTGTCTGTTTTTATGACCCCCTTTTCATGTCTGATTTTGTTAATTTGGATCTTCTCTCTCTGCCTTTTCATTAATTTTGATAAGGGTTTGTTGAGAACCGCACTAGCCCCACGTTCCGGCGGCCAAAAAATGTTGCACCTCGAGCAAAATGTTGAGGCCCGGGCTGCTACTGTATCCTGGTCCAAGCTGCCACTCCGGTCCGCAGGTCGGGGTTCAGCAAGAGAGAGAGGATAGACTCTAAAAATGGAGGGAAACCAGACAGAGTGTGTTTCAATCCCATTTATTCTTCAGTCTCTCTTCCTCTAAGTGTCTCCTAAAAGTGTCTGATTCTCTACCATCTGCCTCTGCCTTTTATATGTCTCACTTCTAAGCCACGCCTCTAAGTCACACCTATAATCATGTCCTTAGGTCTTGTCTCTAAATCTGATCTCTAAGTCATACTCTTAAGTCACACACCTTTAATCTCACACACCTTTAATCTCACACACCTTTAATCTCACACACCCAAGGTATCTAAACCAAGATTATCAGAGTGTGCTCAGCTGTTGTAGGCTATTGTAATCCAAGTCACATGTCAGGGTATATGGCTCAAGATGGCTGCAAAGCTGATAGCCGCTTTCTGCTAAAAGTCGGCCCCCAACAAGGGTTTGTCTGTCTTGTTGATTTTCTCAAAGAACCTACTCTTGGTTTTATTGAGTCTCTGTACTATTCTCTTTATTTCTATTTTACTGCTTTCAGCCCTGGGTTTGATTATTTCTTGTCTACTCCTCTAGGCTGTGATTCCTTCTTTTTCCCCTAGAGTTTTCAGGTGTGCTGTTATGTTGCTAAGATTAGATTTCTTCATTCTTTTTATGTAAGCACTTAGTGCAATGAACTTGCCTCTGAAAACTACCTTCATTTTGTCCCATAAGTCTAGTTATGCATTGTGCTCATTTCCACTGAATTATAGAAAGTCTTTAATTTCTTTCTTTCTCTCTGCCTTGACCCATTTTTTATTGATTGATGTTGGTCATAGATGCTGCAGTAGAGCCAGAAGCTCACCAAGATGCTAAATCTTCATTTACCAAAGGAGCAGAGTGGGTACAATCTCTCAGAGAAGACTGACACCCAGCTAGCTTACCCCAGTTACTTTAAGTCAAGCATCATACAAGGTTAACTAGGGCTGGGAAAGGTTCCAGCTACCAAGATTATCTTGCCCTTGCTGTCCAAGAAAGCAGACAACCCACACAAATCTGAGTCCCTTTTGTCCATAGCTAGGCATAGTTGAGTCTTAAGACCGAGACTGGTGTGGCTACAAGCACTCACATAGCACCAAGTGCAAACCTTCCAGAAAGACAGCATTTCTTCAAGGTTCAAACAGTCTCATAACAATTTCTCAGCCTCCACTGTCTGACCCAAACATAGCAAAGGCTTTGCTGAAACATTTCACTCAAAGGCAAACACAAAGGCTTTACTATACATTTCATTTAGAGCCAGACAGAAAGGCTATACATCCCAGTACACATTTGCTCATTCAGTAGAGAGTTATTCAGTTTCCATGAGTTTGTAAACTTTCAGTTGCTTGTGCTGTTGATGTTCAGCTCAGCTCTAATCCATGGTGGCCTGAGAGGCTGTGTGGAGCTATTTCATTTTCTTGTATATGTTGAGACTTGCCTTGTATTCAGGTAAATGGTCAGTTTTGGAGAAGGTCCTGTGAGCTACTGAAAATAAGGTATACTCTTTTGTGCTTAGATGAAATATTCTGCTGATATCTAAAGGGTCTATTTGGTTTATAACATCTGTTAACCGTAGCATTTCCTGTTTATTTTTTATTTGGATGACCTGTCTTTTGGTGAGAGTGGGGATTAAAGTCTTTCACCATCAGTTGTGTGGGGTCAAATAATCAAACACAATTTAAGCTGTAGTGCTGCTTCTTTTACACACTTGGGTGCCCTTGTGTTTGACACATAGATATTAAGAATTGCAATGTCAGACAAGGCAGCCCAGCTAGAGAAATGTGGGGCAGTAAGCTGTGAGAGGCAGTTGGGTACCTGGTTGAGCACAGGCCTTGAATCCCGGACCCTAATGGGACAGTAGGTGTTCAGCCTTGCTCTTGGGGCCCTGGTTCCTTTCACTTAGCTTCAGCCCTCCAAAACCCCTCCCACAGAGAGGGCTATGGCCTTCAGTCCCGTAGGAACAGTGCCTCAGGCTCTCCCACATGTAAATGAGGTATCTCCAAGCTCTCAGACCAAGCCAATAGAGGTTATCTGCTGTTAGACCCTAACTCACCCCAAAACTGTATATAAGAACCCTATTTGGGAGAAGTAAAGGTGTGCAGAAGTAAAGAATCATCCCATTGTCTGAGAGTTTCTGTTGCAAGAGCTGTAACACTTGGGAAGGGATTTGCTCTCCTGAAGCACCTTCGGGACCCTTCCTGTGCTCCTTTCTAGCTCACCGGCTTCTCACAGGCCCAGCTCGGACTGGCTTAGCACAGAGAGACAGGTGCAGCACCTAGGAGTAACTGGGTGGTAACAGCAGAGGCTGCACTCTATCCCCTTGGCCTGCCCCACTCCCACCCCCACCCCACCCCACCCCACCCCACCCCACCCCACCCCACCCCACCCCTGCACCCAGCAGGCCAGACATATTCATGGGAAGCCCTCCAGTATTGCGGTAAATCTCCAATCCAAATAGTACCGGTCAATGAAAACACAACTCAATAATTATAAATATAAGCTGCACGCTTAGATTGGGCAGATTCACCACTAAACTACTCTATTCCCCAGCTATGAGATCCTTATAACTTGAGGGTTTTCCAAGTCACGAGCTTGCCCTTCCACCTCCTGCTTCTCTGTCATCTTCCTTCTTCATCTTCCTCCTGCATCGTCTTCCTCGCCCCCCACGACCCCCCACGGTCTTTCTCTTTTCCCACCAACCTTTATTTCTCCACCTTCTCTGCCCAATCAATGGCTCTAGCCTTTATTTTACAAGTTAAGGTGGGCAGAAGGTTCATTAGAAGTCACCTGTGTACTGACTCACTCCTCTGCAGCCCCTCCCAGGAAAGTGAAATTAGCATCAAAATGCAAGGCTGGGGCTATCCACAACACTCTGGAACAGGGGATCACAAGGAAAGGTGTTCCAAAGGCAAGCAACAGAGTCAGAGACCGAGGATGCACTTAGTCCTGCTGTGACTTGATGCGCCAGAGTGGGTTGGTACCCATGAGGGGTTTCCCTTTCTCTAAGGAGAAGGGAAGGGAGTAATGGGGAGGAGTACATGTGAGACAGGTACTGATAGGAGAGGTGGGGCTGCTATCAGGATGTAAAGTGAATATATATATATATGTATATACATATATATGCTGTCTTAAAAATAAATAATAAATAATTCCAATGCCCAATGTGAGTATGTAATGTCTTTCCCTATCTCTTCTAGTTAGCTTTGACTTGATGTCTGTTTTGTTAGATATTAAACTGACTATACACACTTATTTCTTAGGTTCACTCTTTTTTTTTTTTTTTTTTTTTTTTTTTTTTTTTTTTTTTTTTTTTTTTGGTTTTTGGTTTGTTTGTTTTTTTTTCCGAGACAGGGTTTCTCTGTGTAGCCCTGGCTGTCCTGGAACTCACTCTGTAGACCAGGCTGGCCTCGAACTCAGAAATCTGCCTGCCTCTGCCTCCCAAGTGCTGGGATTAAAGGCGTGCGCCACCACTGCTCAGCAGTCCACTTGCTTAGAATACCTTTCTCCCATCCTTTACCCTCAGGTCCCAACTGTTGTAGATGTTGAGGTATGTTTCTTGGATGCAGCAGAAGGATGGATTTTGTTTTTCCATCCATTCTGTGACTTTTTGTTGGGGAATTGAGTCCATTGATGTTGAAAGATATTAATGACCAATGATTATGAATTCCTGTTACTTTGGTGGTGGTGGTGGTGGTGGTGGCGGCGGCGGCGGCGGCGGCAGCTACCACCGCCTCGGGGTGTGTGTGTGTGTGTGTGTGTGTGTGTGTCTGTTTCCCCTTTTTTTATTTTATTTCTCTGAGCTTATTTATGTCCTGTGTTTTTGTGAGTATAATTAACTTCCTTAATTTCTAGTTTTCCTTCTAGTACCCTCTGTGGGACAGGATTCATAGATAGGTACTGTTTAAATTTGACTTTATCATAGACTATCTTATTGTGATTGAAGGTTTTGCTAAGTATAGTAGTCTGTGGTGGCATCTGTGGTCTTTTGTAGTCTGCAGCATATCCGTCCAGGCCCTTCTGGCTGATGAAAAGGCATATGAAATTCTATTAGGTTTTGTGATATTTTTCACTTTCAGATTTTAATATTCTTTCTTTGGTTCTGTTGGTTTAATGTTTTGATTATTATGTGCCAAGAAACTTTCTTTCTGGTTTAATCTCTTGGGTGATCTGTGTGCATCTTATACCTTTATGGGCATCGCCATCCTTAGATTAGAGAAATTTTCTTCTATGATTTTGTTGAAAATATTTTCTGAGCCTCTGAGCCAGTATTCTTCTCCTTTCTGTAGTTCTATTATTCTTAGGTTTGATCTATTCATAGTGTTCCAGATTTCCTGGATATTTCATATTTTCTGCTCTGTTAGTGAAGCTTGCTCTCTAGTTTCTGTTTGAATTCCTAAATTACAGCTCTAGGGTTTTCTCAATTTGGGTTTTCCTTATTGATTTTATTTCCTTTTTCGGGTCTTGAGCAGTTTTCTTCTCTTCCATTGTTTCTTGATGTTTCCTGGATTTCTTCAAGGACTTGTTAATTTCTTCTTTTTTTAACCTTTAAAATGGTAGGGTTTTTTTTTGTTTGTTTTTGTTTTTGTATTAATCATTTTATTTGTTTACATTTCAAATGATATCTCCCTTTCCAGTATCCCTCCACAAACCCCCCCATCCCATTCCTCCTCTCCCCCCAACCTTTGCTTCTATGAGGGTACTCCTCCACCCACTCCCATCTCACCCCTCTAGCATCCCCCTATGCTGAGGCTTCAAGCCTCCCTCCCCTCCTATTGATGTCAGATAAGGCCATCCTCTGCTACATACGTATCTGGAGTCCTGGCTCCCTCCATGTATACTCTTTGGTTGGTGGTAGAGAAGTACAGAGGGTCAGAAAATTGAATAGAAACATGTAGCAGTGGGGAATGGAGAACTGGGGGGTTGCCACTAGAAAGTCCAGGGAAGCAAGAGGCTCCCAGGACCCAATGGCGATGACTTTAGCCAAAATACCCAACAAAGGGGAAATAGAACCTGTAGAGACCACCTCCAGTAGATAGTCATGGCCTCCAACTGAGGGATGGGGTCACATAGCTCAAAATTTTTAACCCTGAAATGTTCCTGTCCAAAGGAAAGACAGAGACAAAAAATGGAACAGAGACTGAAGGAAAAACAAGAGAGACTGCCCCACCTAGGGATCCATCCCACCTGCAGACACCAAATCCCCACACTATTGCGGATGCCAAGAAGTACTTGCTGACAGGAGCCTGATATGGCTGTTCCCTGAGAGGTTCTACCAGCACCTGGCCAATACAGATGCAGATACTCACAGCCAACCATAGGACTGAGTCCAGAGACACCAATGGAAGAGCTAGGGAAAGAACTGAAGGAGTTAAGGGGATTGCAACCCCATACAAAGAACACTGCTAACTTCTTTAAGGATCTCTGTCAACTTCAGACAGGTGGTTTCAAAGTCTTTTCTTAGGCTTCAGCTATGTTGGAATATTCTCAGCCTGCTATGATAGTGTATCTGGGCTCAAATGTAAACATATTGCCCTGACTGTTATTGGATGTGTTTTTACACTGGGATTGAGATGATTGATTATAGATCTAGGTGCTGATTTCTGGATTTGTCTTTGCTGATTGGATGTTTTCTGCCTTGGTTTCTGTTTCACAATTTTAGACAATTGTGATAGCTGTGTGTTGCCTGGTAGAAATTTTTCTGTGGATCTGATGAGTGTGGAGACTAGTGTCTGTTGCAGAGCTAAGAATGAGATTGGGGAGTTGAATTTTGAATAGAAGAGAGATTGGTGAAGGGTACCAGTTAGCTTACCTGTTACTATGGCCTGCTCAGCTGATGTGTGCACAGGGAAATGCCTGCTAGGGAGGCCGGGATACTGGGGTGATTTGCTGGAAGGTAAGAGGAGGAGGCCTTTGTGATCCACTGGGGATTAGGTCAGAGAGGAAAGGGGGACTACAGCAGGAATTGTGCTACAGAGCTGAGGATCAGCCTGAGACATTTTATTATTTACATCTTTGAGAGTTTGGTTTTGCTGTGATCTGATTATGACTATGTGCTGGTTCTTTCCTCTTGTTTGTAAGAAAGCTTTGACTTAATTTTGATTTTTACAGGAGCACACAGTTGAAAGATTTTGAGCTCTTAAAAGACATTTGGAATTTTTAAATAGACTGGATCCTTAGATTCATGCCACGAGAGGGAGCCAAACCCTGACAATGCCTGCAGGGCCAGGACCCAGAGGCTGGATTGCCCAGAGACCTGGTATAGAACCAAATACAAATTGTGGGGAAGGAAACATCAGTGAAGTGATTCCTAATGGTATTCTCCTCTACTCATAGATTGGTACCTAGCCCAATTGTCATTTCATCCAGCAACTGGTGGAAACAGATGCAGAGACCCACAGCCAAACACTAGGTGGAGTTTGGAAAATCCTGTGGAAGAGGGGAGGAAGGATTGTAGGAGCCAGAGGGATCAAAGACACCACAGGAAAACCCACAGAATCAACCAACCTGGGCCTATAGGGGCTCACAGAGACTGAACCACCAACCAGGGAGCCTGTGTGGGACTGACCTAGGCCCTCTGCACATATATGTTACAGTTATGTAGCTTGGTCTTCATGTGGGACTCCTTAAGTGGGAAACAGGGGCTGTCTCTGACTCTGCTGCCTGCCTTTGGGATGCTTGCCTCTTACTGGGTTGCCTCTTCTATCCTTGAAAGGAGAGGAGGTACCTAGTCTTACTGCAACTCGGTATGCAATGGCTGTTTGATATCTCTGGGAAGCATGCCTTTTTCTGAAGAGAAATTGAGGAGTGGATGAAGAGAAGGCGGGGGTTGGGGGAACAGAGGGCCTGGAAGGAGAGAAGGGAAGGGAAACTGCAGTTGGGAGACTATGTATAACTATATATATTTGATTTTTCGAGACAGGGTTTCTCTGTGTAGCCCTGGCTGTCCTGGAAGTCACATTGTAGACTAGGTTGCCCTCAAACTCAGAAATCCACCTGCCTCTGCCTCCCAAGTGCTGGGACTAAAGGCATGTGACACCACTGCCTGGCAGGATATACTTTTTAAAAAAAAAAAATTTTTTTTAAGAGAGACTGGGTAGCCGGGCAATGGTGGCTCACGCCTTTAATCCCAGCACTTGGGAGGCAGAGGCAGGCAGATTTCTGAGTTCAAGGCCAGCCTGGTCTACAGAGTGAGTTCCAGGACAGCCAGGGCTATACAGAGAAACCCTGTCTCAGGAAAAAAAAAAAGAAAGAACGAAAGAAAGAAAAAAGAAAGAGACTGGGTATTTTAAAGAGACTGAATTTTTTTTTTTCCCCCAAGACAGGATTCCTCTGTGTAAAACCCTGGCTGTCCTGGAACTGATTTTGTAAACCAGGTTGGCCTTGAACTCATAGAGATCCACCTGCCTCTGATTCACAGGTACTACAGGAACTGAACTTTTAATGTCTTTGGATTTGTAAAGACTGCAGGACTTCTAAAGTACTTTGTGTTTTTAATGTGTGATCTTGAGGATGAATGAGGAAGGAAAGTTGTGACTTGATGGTGATGTGCTTGTGTGTCAAGTTGAGGGGGGGGGAGTTGTGCTACATAGTTTTATTTCAACTTGACCCAAGCTAAAATCATCTAAGAGGAGGGAACCTCAATTAGGAAAATGCCTCTATAAGATCAGGCTGCAGGCAAGCCTGCAGGGCATCTTCTCAATTAGAGATTAATAGGGGAGCTGCAGACTGAGTAGGGCCATGGGGTGGGGAGGTCTGCTGGATGTGAGGGTTTTTTAGTTGAGGTTACTATTGCTGTGTGATGAAACACCATGGCCAAAGCAATTTGGGCAAGAAAGGGTTTATTTGGGTTAGGCTTTCATATCACTGTTCATCATTGAAGGCAGCCAGGGCAGAAGCCGGGAGTTAGGAGCTCATACAAAGGCCATGGAGGGTGCTGCTTACTGGCTTGCTTAACTTGTGTTTTTGTTTTTTGAGTCCAGGACCATCAGCCCAGGAGCCCAGGGATGCAGAGATGATACCATCTCACAAAAGGCTATATATTCTGTATAGCAAGTCCTGAGGAAAGGTCATTGACACCATAGAGGTTGAAGACTCAGCACAAAATCTAACACACAGTTAAAAAGCTTCCCTGGCATGTGGCTCAGTGGCAGAGCACTTGCCCAGCTTTGGAGAAACAACCTCAGTTCAATTACCAACCGTGACATCAAAGAAACAAATACAAGAAAATAGAATAATTTATCTGTTCTTTTTTTTTTTTTTTTTTTTTTTCTTTTGGGGTTTTTGGAGACAGAGTTTCTCTATGTAGCCCTGGCTGTCCTAAAACTCTATAGACCAGGATGGCCTCAAACTCAAAGCTATCCACCTGCCTCTGCCTCCTGAGTGCTGGGATCAAAGGCATGGGCCACCACTGCCTAGCTCTCATGTCTTTTATTTTTATACTATAAAGCTCTGGATTTCCTGAAACTTCTTATGTAGACCACACTGGAATTGAACTCATAGAGATCCACCTGCCTCCCAAGTGCTGGGATTAAAGGTGTGCCCACCATTCCAGGCAAAACAAATAAATCCCTTTTAAACATTAGTTAACGTGGCTTTGGTCTGAGCAAGATGCTCTCAGGAAATGGGAGTTTCATCCATGCCCTCTCTAGAATCCAAGCTGGCCAGACCTGAGTGTTCTCCTTCCCAAATACTAATTACTAACTGATTAGCTTCAAAGAATCAGACAAGATATGTTGCATTCAGGGTATAATGGCCTTAGTTGTGACCTATATGTTCTGTAAAATTAGTTCCAGTCATATTTTCCAGGTCACTGGTAACCTCTTTAGATAATATTGAGACTTGATTCTTTGCAAGCTGACAAGATGGCTTATGGGTAAAAATGCTTCCCATCAAGCCTATCAACCGGTTATTCCATCATGATGTAAAGAAAGAACCAACTAGGGGCTGGAGAGATGATTTAGTGGTTAAGAGCACTGACTGTTCTTCCAAAGGTCCTGAGTTCAATTCCCAGTAACCACATGGTGGCTCACAACCATCTGTAATGGGATCTGATGCCCTCTTCTGGTGTGTCTGAAGACAGCTACAGTGTACTCATATAAATAAAATTTTTAAAAGAAAGAACCAACTTTCTAACCTGAAGTTATGTTCTGACCTCCACATTCACTGTGTGCACGTGCACTCCTCATACACATGCATGCGCACGCGCGCGTGCACACACACACACACACCAATGTAATTTAATTTTTTTTTCTAGGCCTGATCTGGCCTCTGAAGTCATTAAACACATATGGTGCACATACCTACATGCAGGCAAAACACTCAATCACATTAAATACAATAAATAAATCTAAGAGATCAAAAGGGGGAGGCAGAGTGAAAGAGAAAGGTATCCATCCCATGTCTTCCTCTGACCTCTGCATGTGCAAGCACGTGTACACACAAACACATATGCACACAAATAAGCAGTGAGCCGGTGGTTGTATCATTATGGTGCACACAAATAGAGCTGTGTTCATGTGGGTCTGATGGGATGAACAGATGTCCTATAGTTTAAAAAGAAAATGGCTTTCCCCACAGAATCCCCTCCCCCACGGGTCCTGAGGCTGAGCCTAATCCTCCATAATTCCCCTGCCTTTCTGCTGAGGCTGGACTGTTGTCATAAGAGGATTGGAGCATTTACTAAATTAGTCCTGTCCAGGGACACAGGAAACAGAATGCCTGGGGTGGAAGGGGGAAACAATAAGAGGGACAGACAGCTACAGGGGTGAGGGACAAAAATGGAAAGAAGGGAAGGGAGATGACCAGAGAGTACAGAAGACCAAGCATGTATCTGTAATCCCAGCAGATGGGAGGCAGATTACTATGAGTTTGAGGCCAACCATACCTATGTAGCAAGGCCCTGCCTTTAAAAGAAGGTGGTGGGGTGGAGAGATGGCTCAGTGGTTAAGAGAATGGGTTGCTGTTCCAGAGGACCCAGGTTTGATTCCCAGTATGCACATAGCCGCTTACAATCCTCTGTAACTGTAACTCCTGTCCCAGGGAATTGGGTGCCCTTTTCTGGTCTCCAAAGGCACTCCCATGGTACAGTCATATATGCAGGCAAAAAAAAAAAAAAAAAAAAAAAAACCCATACACATAAATATTTTTTTAATAGAAGGGCTTGTGCATCCCAAGAAGAGACCAATAAGAAATTCTACCAGATGAAGGACATGGTGGGTGAACTGACTCCCAATCCCTTGCAGTTTCCTCACCTATAATAATCTGTATCAGGCATTGCTGTGATGACACCTACAGTTAAGACTGACTTATATTCTTTTTGTTGTACAAGGAACTAAGCCTAGGGCCTCCAACATTCCAGACAAGTACTGTATCACTGAGCCACACCCCCAGCCCCTCACTGGGATTCTAGACAGGGGCTCTACCACTGAGCCACACCCCCAACACCTCACTGGGGGATTCTAGGCAGGGGCTGTATCCTGACCTATACTGACAGCCTCTTCTAGCTGCCCTGGTTCTGTGTTCCTCCTTAGGACTTTTAGAAGATACAGAGAAAAGCATTGCCGTAACAGAAAATATCCAGGAGCATAGATAGTATGGGCAGAAAGAGCAAAGCAAATCGTAATTTCTTTCTACCTAACCAAGTTTGCTCCCTCCCCCCCAAAAAAATCACACAGAAACAAAGAGGAAAAAACACCCAGATTTAAGTGAGATCCAACATTTTTAATCAGTTTCACTCTGGGTAGCCAGGGAATGGAGACCTGCGAGGCTAGTAAGTAGGAAAGGAGAGAACAAAGATGCTAACATTAAACAAGGGGAACTCCTGGCCTTGTCATTCTACGTCCATTTGCCTTATCAGCCTTGTGGCTTGGCTAGTAAGATTTGCAGGGGTCAGAGTGCAACAGAGTTTTATGTAGCCCAGGCTGGCCTCAAATTTGCATTGTAGCCTAGAATGACCTTGAAGTCATAATCCTTCTGCCTCCACCTCCCTCGTGTTGAGATCACAAGCATGTGCCACCACTCCTGGCTTATGAAATAGAATATTGTCCATGAGCTGGCAAGATGGCTCAGCAGTTAAGAGCACTGACTACTCTTCCAGAGGTCCTGAGTTCAATTCCCAGCAACTACATGGTGGCTCACAACCCTCTGTAACGGGATCCAATGCCCTTTCCTGGTGTGTCTGGAGACAGCTAATGTGCACTCATATAAATAAAATAAATCTTTTTTTAAAAAAAGAATATTGAACATACTCTATGGATGTCTAAAAGACCTCTACCCAGGCTTGCCCATGAATAGGACTTCCAGCCTCTTGAGATTCAACTCCTATAGGCATCTGGAATTCCTTAATCTGACCCTAGGAACCTCTGCCTGGGGCACCTTATCTTTCAAGTCCTCCCCACTATTTACATCAAGCTTCTTTTGAATTTTTTAATACAAGCTGCAGCATCCCAGCTCAGTTTGGTGTCTCATGCCTGTAATACATACAGACACATAGATCATATATACATTTAAATCATATATACATGCTCAAATGAACAATCCCCTAAACCTACCAGGTAAACCTGATGTTTATTAACTTTAACTGTATAAATTTTCCAAATGAATTTAGAGGTCTCACTTCACAGTCCAGATTTGAGGCCAGATTTGCTGGCCTCAAATTCCTAGCCATCCTCCTGCCTCAACTTCTTCCATGCTGGGATTATGAACATTGAGTCACCACACCTGGCTTAGCGCACCACGAGTTCTAACCCAAACATTCTCCAAGTCACTTGCAAGACAGATTTCCTTTCTCTCCAGAGCAAGTTCTCAGCACCTTTACTGAAGACTGGGGGAAAGCATCAGATATGCACACCATGACACAACCATGGTTGCTGCTGGGCTGTCTTGAGAGAGGAAGAAGTCTCTTTCATTGCTTGGGGTAGACTATAAACGGGCTAAGCTCTCTCATGGAGCTGAGGGAGGACTACACCTGAAGCTGGATTGTTCACAGCCTTTGGCAGGACTGCTACTTGCTGTTGCCTGCTGAGGGCTGCTCTCCTGGAATCTAAGCTGGAGGAGGCAGCTGGAGTCCACAGAGGGTGATTCCACTGGAAGTGGGAGTATAAAGCCTCTTCTACAAGATCTGAAACTTCCAGGCACTCTGATCTTTGTAGTCCAGAGGGTCCATGGGATTGTAGGTAAATTTCCAGGTACCTGTGGGGTCCTTGAATTCCAGGCTGTCCACAGGGCTGTAGGTGCTGTAGCTCTGGCCTGACAAGGAGGTCGGAGACTGGGCCAAGGATGGCCCTACAGAGGGGCCCGAGAGGGGGCTGAGAGCCGGACCGCCTAGCTGGGGCACCATGGGAGAAAGGTAGGGATCCAACCCACTGAAGTAGGAACTTGGAGATGCATAAGCTGAAGGGGAAGAACAGAAAGCAGAGGCAGGGGCATAGGTCATGGCATAAGGGGCTGGGGTGAGAGAGGACCCTGAGGCCACTAGGCCAGCTCTCTGGGCCTCAGGCAAAGGAGACTCTGAAGCTGGACTCCAAATGGACACAGTGGCTACTGCTGTGGTAGGTGAGCCTGAGGGGCCAGGCAGAGATGGGCTGTAGGCATCTGAGATGCCCAAAGGATCTGTACAAACATCTGTAGAGGGTCTGGGAGATGTGCCTGCCTTCCTTTTCGCAGGACGAGCCTTGGCCTGTCCCCCTGGAGGCTGCTGCTGCTGTTTCTGCTGTTGTCGCTGCTGCCTGCATTTTGCCCTGCGATTCTTGAACCAGACCTAGAGAAAGAGGAAATATGGGGGGAGGGGGGAGTAAACTCATGTGCCAAGAGAAGATAGAGCTGATGGTAAGACCCACACATCACCACTCTGCATCCAATGATAGGGCAGCTCTGTTCATGATCTGTGTACTTATCCAATCATGCATGAACACATGCACACATAAACCTACATGCACTGATCACACATGTATCATACATGCAGGCAATCATACATACATGCATATATCAGTCGTCACGCATCATCTACCTACCTGACTGATCACACATGCATGCATACAATCATACATGATTCTCACATAACAAGTATGCAGTCACATACACATACATACCTACATGCATTCAGCCACCCACCTGATCCCATGAATATGTATGCAATTGTGCATTGTCCTCACATATATACATGCAATCATACACATATGAACATAGCACATATGAACACATTATATTAACATGCTCCTATTCATGACTATGTGTAATCGTACATGCATTATATTCATATATCACATATGCAATCATATCTATGCATAAGTACACATATATGCATATACTCAGCCAATTTCATGTATGCATATGCATGCAATTTTGTATATAGATATAAGAATACCAAAGCTAGGGATGTAGCTCAGTGATAGAGCATTTGCCTGGCATACACGAGGCTCTAGGTTCAATCCCCCACACTACAGAACGTGCACACACACACACATTTCTCTTACCTACTAATCCTCTCAGTCACCTAATAATCATGTATCACCCAACCTTTACTACTTAAAGGAAACGTCAGAAGGATTACTATTCTACTTTGGTGAGTAAGATTACTGTTGGCCTAAGTGGGTAAACCATAGAATTGAGGTGGGGGCTCACTCTATGTAGCAAGACTGGCCACAAGCTCAAAGCAATCCTCCTGCCTCAGCCTCCCAAATGCTGGGGTTACAGGTGTGAGCCTACTATGCTTAGTGTGATATTCTAGAATTGATCGTCCTGAAAGAAGTTGTCAAGAAGGATAGGAGGTAGCATTTCAGCCAGAAAACTGGCACTTTAGCTTGGAATTTAAAGCACTGTGATCCATGTGAGTCTCCTTGGTTTATAAGAAGACTTGATTAATTGACTGGTTGTTCAATAACCACGACGATGGAACAAGTCCTCTGAAGCCAGGCTTAACAGGACAGACCTGCTATAATCCTGCTCTCCAGGAGGATGAGGCAAGAAGATCTGAAGATCAAGGTTTGCCTGGGCTGCAAAGTGAGTTCGAGGCCAGCCTGTGCAACTTATGTGTAACTCTGTCTCACAATGCAGTGCTCAAGAGGATGGTGCCAGCCCCATGCACATATAAGCAACACAAATTTGACCCAGTGGGTTTTAAAAGAAGAGGAGGAAGAAGAGGACAAAAAAAAAAAAAAAAAAAAGGCATGAATGAAGCTGAAAGAGAAATGGAGAAAGCATTGGAAAGAGGAGTAGATCTGACCTAATACATTGCATCCATGTATGAAATTACCCAAAGAATAAAGTTTTATTGCTTACTTAGTTTTTTTGAAATTATAATACATCATTTCCACATTTCTTTCCCTTCTTCTAAACCAAAGAATAATTAAAAAAAAAAAAAAGATAACTAAATGGTCTATAGAGATGGCTCAGTGTTTAAGAACACATACTGCTCTTACTAAAGACCTAAGTTCAGTTCCCGGCACCCACATTACATGGCTCACAACTGCTTGTAACTCCAACTCCAGGGGATCTAATGCCTTCTTTTGGCTTCCCCAGGAACTGCACTCATATGTACAAACACATACATGAACATAATTAAAAATAAAATATGCACACACACTCAGCATTTGGGAGTCAGAGGCAGGTGGATCACTGGTGAGTTCAAAGCCAGCATGGTCTACATCATAAGACCTTTGTCTCAAAATTAGTTTTAGCCAGGCAGCTGTGGTGCACCCCTTGAAATCACAGAACTCAGGAGACAGAGGCAGGCAGATCTCTGTAAGCCTGGTCTACCGAGTGAGTTCCAGAACAGCCAAGGGTACACAAAAGAACCCTGTCTCAAAAAACTAAATAAATAAATAAACAGACATATAAATACATAAATATCAAAATAAACAGTTTTAAGATTAAAAAAAAATAAATAAGAGAGCTGATGGTGTATCTCAGTGGTAGGTCACTTGTGCATATGTGAGACCTTAAATGGAAACACAGAGTGCAAAGAGAAGGAGAAGTCTTGGAAGACAGTGTGGCATCATATAAGAAGAGTGACATGGAGAACTGGAGGGGCATTTAGGCCACTTCATAAATATGGTTGCTACCCTTGGCCTCTCTCTTTCATCCACTCTGGATCAGAAAGTTAAGTAAGGGTACGGGGGTCCAGGAAGCAGATCATCTTACCTGGACCCTGGATTCAGGCAGGTTTATCTTGAGAGCAACCTCCTCACGTGCATACACATCCGGGTACTGGGTCTTGGCGAACAGGGCCTCCAGCTCCTCCAGCTGGCTTCTGGTGAACGTGGTCCGCTCCCGACGCTGCTTCCTAGGGGCACCTAAGTGGGGGCAAATTAAAGAACCCTTAGGTTAGCTATGTCTGCTTGCCAGAGGCCATGAGGTACAAAGGAATGCCTGTCCCAACGTCCTTTCTGCACATCCATCAGCCTAAACAAGGGGCTTTGATCGATTCCCTGGCCTCCTAGTGGCGGCTCAGTCCCCGGAGAAATTAAGAGATATATTCCAGTCATTCATTTACTGGCAGGAACTGGTTTTAGCCCTGCAAGGATTTGCCCCTCATTTTGTCCTTGTTTCATTCCTACCCCCTCTTTCCCTTTCTTCTCTTCCTTCTCCTCTCTCCCCCTTCTTCCTCTCTTCCTCCTTCTCTCTCTTCTATCCTCCCTTTTCTCTTCCCATTCCTTTATCCCTCCCCTTCTCTTTCATTACAACAGGGTTTCACTACATAGCCCAGGCTGGCCCTGAAATTATGTGCTCAAGAGATCCTCCTACCTCAGCCTCCCAAATATCTGGGACTACAGGCAAGGGTCACAGCACCAGACACCCCTCTTGAAACTTTATGCTCAAAGATATATTTGGTTGAAACGTGACATTGTCAATATCCATGACTTCTGCTTTTAAAAGTGGTAAGCCTTTGGGCAGTGGTGGCGCACGCCTTTAGTCCCAGCACTTGGGAGGCAGAGGCAGGCGGATTTCTGAGTTCAAGGCCAGCCTGGTGTACAGAGTGAGTTCCAGGACAGCCAGGGCTACACAGAGAAACCCTGTGGTGAGCCTCTATGGTTCAACTTAAACCATGACTTCTGCTTATAAAGGTGGTAAGCCTCTATGGTTCAACTTAATGAAAAAAAAGAGGGCCAGCAAGATGGTGCAGCATGTATAGGCACTTGTGGACAAGCCTGAGGACCTGAGTTCAATCCCTGACACCCAATGGTAGAAGGAAAAAAAAAACAGCTCCCAAAGGTTGCCCTCAGACCTCTGCAAGGGAGCCATGGCAAACATGCCCCCTGCTCCCTGCCCTTCATGCAAAAATAGTGTTTTATTTGTTCTTCAAAGAAAGAGAAGCCGGGCGGTGGTGGCGCACGCCTTTAATCCCAGCACTTGGGAGGCAGAGGCAGGTGGATTTCTGAGTTCGAGGCTAGCCTGGTCTACAGAGTGAGTTCCAGGACAGCCAGGACTACACAGAGAAACCCTGTCTCGAAAAACCAAAAAAAAAAAAAAAAAAAAAAAAAACAAAACAAAAACAAAAAAACCAAAAAAAAAAAAAAAAAAAAAAAAAAAAAAAAAAAAAAAAAAAAAAAAAACAAAGAAAGAGAAAGGCTAGATCAGGTAGCTCCTGCCTTTAATTCCAGCACTCAGGAGGCAGAAACGGGCAGAACTCTGTGAATTTGTAAAGAAACCTGGTCTATATGGTGAGTTCCAGGCCAGGGCTATATAGTGAGAGCCTGTTGGAAGGAAGGAAGGAAGGAAGGAAGGAAGGAAGGAAGGAAGGAAGGAAGGAAGGAAGGAAGGGAAAGAAGCAGATGAGAGAGATAGACACAAGAGATGTTAAATAATAGCATATCATAGGAGAACATGATGGTGAAGGACTTCAGTCTCAGAACTCTAGAGTCTTGAGTCAAGAGGCTGGGACATGCTCAGTTATAGAGTAAGGATCTGGGGGTGTAACTCAGTGGTAGAGCCCCTGCCTAGAATCCTGCAGTTATGGTGGGGCATAGTTCCATGCTAATATGCCTATCTAGAAGCCACAAGGCCCTGGATTCCGGCCCAACAACCTCTACTCCAAAAAGAGAAAAAGAAAAGAAAAAGCTTTACAAACAGATGGAAATTCTACTGATTCTGCTTCCAGACCAGTTCCCTTCTCCTCTTCTCCCTCCAGAGGGAGTCAATATGATGACTATAGACTCCTCTGAATTCCTGGGAAATATGTAAAAGTCCCTGGAATGCCAAACTCCTTTGCAAATGGACATAGAGCTGGTACAAAGCCTGATTGCCCCCTCCACCCCCACCCCGTGAATGCTTTTTCTCCTGGGGGCAATGAACCTCAGAGATCCTTAAAAGACAGACTGGAGGTGAGAAGGAGAACACACTTACTTGAGTATGGGACAGCCTGGTGCATCAGGTCCACACTGGGGCCACTCAGAGCCAAGGCATTGACCGAATAGTGAGGCCCCGGGTTCATATATGCCATCATGATCTTCAGAGACTGGGGCCCAGATGAGGGCACCTACAAGAGAATGGGGTGTCCAACAGACTACTCTGCCCAATGCCTGGGCATTTACAAACTGAGACTCACATCCTGCTTCAGGTCTTCTTTGGGTTCCAACCAACCTTGCCCATCAAAATCCTGCCCCCTCTCTCTCAATTTAGAGGCCAAATTTTCTGATACATTCATTTTCTCCCAGCTGAGGAGGCAGAACTCTGTGACTTTGTGGCCATCCTGGTGTTCTGGTCTACATAATGAGCTTCTAGGACTCAGTATATAGCCTTGTGTAATTGTCACTTTTATTTCCTCAGATGAAGTGATGAGATTAGAGCTGTGCCCAAGGTGTGTGAATACATAACTTGGGGTGAGTCCAGAGTGTTTCTATCTAACTATCCCTAGGCCTAGGCCTGAAAGCTTCAAGCCTCCATACAATCCAATTTTCTGCAAGCCCAGACTCTGAAGGCTTTGGCTTCTACCCTCCATCTGTTCAACCTAAGCCTAGAATATTTCAGCCTCTGAGACATACTGTTGAATAAGTTCATCCTTTCTAGTTCTTTCTGAACTCTGGCTGGCTGGTTCAACTCAACTGTCTATCTCAAACTCCTCTACAAGCTGATTGATTCAGACTGGCTTCTCTCTTCTTCTGACTGAATTGTTCTGCTTGGAAAAACTGCTTCTGAACTCCACAAACTGAACTGCACTGACTTCACTGACTGCACAAACTGAACAGAACTGCACAAACTCAACTGAACTCCACTGCATTCAACTAAACTGTATCAAATGCAACTGAACTCAAATCAATTCAACTCCTCTCCCTGCACTGTTCTTAAGTTGCCTCTTTCTTGTCTGTTCTTATGAAAGTTATACATATCCTATCTCTGACTCACTCTGTCAAATCTTTCTCTGATTCATCACTTTATCAGCCCCTTAATTTAGACATCATTGTTTGGAATTATAGGTGTGTACTAAGGGCTTGACTATATTCCAGCCAAAGGGATTAATGTATTCCAGCCAGATCACACAGATCTATTTCTTTAGGTACAATCCCTTGCCAGATTAGCCATGCTACTAGATTAAAATTCTCTACAGCCCTGGCTGCTGGCATGGAACTCAATTGTAGACTAAACCACAACATCCAAATTTTTTTTAAAAAAATTTTTTTTTTATTTTGTGCAGCAGTGTTTCATGTAGTCCTGGCTGACATTAAACTAGCCAAGGCTGTAGCCAAAGCTGATTTCATATTTCTGACCCTCCTGCCTCCACCTCACAACTGCTGAGACCACTTGTATTAGCCATCACCCCCAGGGGTTAAGTGTGTGTGTGTGTGTGTGTGTGTGTGTGTGTGTGTGTGTGTGTATGTATGTGTGTATGTGTGTGCGCGCGCGCGCTTGTATGTATGTGTTTGTGAGTGCTGTGTGTATTTGTAGGGGAGTGTGGAGAGATGTTTCTGTGTGAGGGTGTATGTGTGTGTTTGTGTATATAGGGGGGATTGTATGTGTGTATGTATGGGGTATATATGTGTGTGTGCATGTGTGTGTATAAGTGGAGGGGAGGCTAAAATTCAACCCCCAATTTATTGATCAGGCTACCCACCTCATTTTTTTTATTTTATTTTTGAGAGAATGTCTTATATAGCTCAGGTTGGCCTCAGACTTGCCAGATAGCTAAGAATAACCTTGAACTCTTTATCCTCATGTCTCCAGCTCCCAAGTGCTGAGATCACAAGTCAGTACCACCATACCTGGTTTATGCAGTGCTAGGTACCAAACCCAGGTCTTCACAAATGCTAGGCAAGCAATCTACCTCCTAAGCTACATCCCCAGTTTCTTCATTGGTTTTTAAGATCAGGTCTTTCACTAGTCTGGAAATTGCCATGTAAGCTAGGATGGTTGGCCAGCGAGCCACAGGGATCCGGCTGTTTCTGTTTCACCAATGTTGGGATTATAAACACAACATCATGCCCATTTTTTAACCTGGCTTCTGGGGAACAAACTGAGATTCTCATACTTGTAAAGCATGCAGGTTACCAAATAAGCTATCTTCCACATGTGCCATTAATGAGACAGGAACTCACTAAATAGCCCAAACTATCCTCTGTCAAGGACCGCTCTGCCAAATGTTGGAACCCGCACTGCCAAAAGCTTGGGGGGCTAAATTGTCCTGGCGCATACTGCTGCTCCAGTCAGGGTTCAGCAAGAGAGAGAGTGAGAGCAGACTCGAAGAATGGAGCCCAGACAGAGCGTGATTCAGTCCCGTTTATTCTCAAGTCTCTCTTCTTCTCTCTTTCCAAGTCCTTTGTTCCTAATCCAAGTCCCAAGTTTCAATTTCCTAGTCCCCAGTGCCTCCAAGTCCCCACTTCTGTCTGCCTCTCACCTTTTATAAGTCTCACTTCTTAAGTCATGCCTTTAAGTCTCGTATCTAAGTCACACCTTTAAGACACACCTTTAAATCTTGTATCTAAGTCACACCTTTAAGTCACACACACCCAAGGGAAAATCCTGGATATATAAAACAAGATGTTATCAGAGTGTGCTCAGCTGTTGTAGGCTGTTGAAAACAAGTCTCTTGTCAGGGTATATGGCTCAAGATGGCTGCAAGGATGATAGCCACCTTCTGTCGGCTCCCCACAGATCCCCCTTTTTAAATTTTTTTTTCAAAAGGAAAGGCTGGGAAAACTTACAGAAACCGTGCCTGCCTTCATTGACTATCCAGCTTAGCGCATAAGTTAGGGGTTAATCCTCATCAGTCTTGATGACAGAGGTTTTAGAATCCCCTACTTCCAGACTGTAATGATGGACCTGTATGGGTTTCATTTGAGTAGCATCTATCTGTTGTCATACAAAAGCTATCAGTTTGTTGAACAGCGTGGACACGAGAGACAATAGACTTAACAATGCCTGAATAGTCAGTATAACAGCAACACTCTTTTTTAAGGGCAACACATAATTCCCTCTGTCCAAGGAGTAAAAAGTATAAGCCTCTTCTATTCTGTTTACAAATGTGTTATAGCAGAATCTCCAAAATATTTTTGACTATTATCTCTGCCCAACATAATCATATCAGCTACAGCAACATAGTATGGATAAAGAACCTTCTTAGGGGATGAGAGAAGATGAACCCATAATATGGGTGCATTTTGCCAAAAAAAAAAACTGCAGTAGGAGTTAGTTTAGGGTTAAAAATAAGAAAATATAAAGGCTTAGAATAATTAATATGAGTTACAAATTGGGATGAAATAGCACTCTTCACCTTCTGTAAGGCTTTTCTACCCACCTCTGTTAGAGCCCTGTCAGACTTAGGGTCAGGATCTCCTTTGAGAATCTCAAACAGAGGCTTCAATTCTCCTGTCGTGAGTTTCAAATATGGTTGTAGCCAATTAATGTCTCCCAATAATTTTTGAAAATTATTAAGTGTCTTAACGGAATCAGTCTTCAAGGTGGCCTTGCTATTAATAATACGTGGACCATTAATCTGAAATCCTAAATAAGCATATGGATATTGTAATTGTACCTTTTCTGGTGCTATTTGTAACCCTGCAGTCTGTAAAGCTGTTCTAAGATCATCAAAGCACTGGAGTACCTGTTTCCCATCTTTTCCTGCTATTAAAATATCACCCATGAAATGAATCATACAGATTTGCTTCTACATGGTTCTAACACCCTCTATGGTTGAAGCCACAAACTTTTGGCACAAGGTAGGACTGTTAGCCATACCCTGAGGCAAGACCTTCCATTGATCTCTTCATAGGTTCTCTAAAATTTATAGCGGGAACGCTGAAAGCAAAGTGCCTTCTGTTGTTAGGATGCAATGGGATAGTACAAAAACAGTCTTTTAAATCTATAACTATTTTATAATAGCCTAAAGGTATGGCCACCGGTGTGGGCAGCCCAGGTTGTAAGGCTTCCATCCTAATCATGGTTGTATTAACAGCCCTCAAGTCTTGCAACAATCTCCACTTTCCTGACTTTTTCCTAATGACAAATATTGGGGTGTTCCAGGGAGAGTTACTCTCCTCTAAATGTCCTGCCTGTAATTGCTCCTGCACTAACAATTGAGCAGCTTGTAATTTTTCAGTGGTTAGGGACCACTGATCCACCCAGACAGGTGAGTCCCCCTTCCAGGTGATGGGATCTGCACAACGTCCTAGGGGTGCAGCTGAACCAGTAGCCCCCATCAAAAATACTCCAAGCCTCTTCTTCCAGTGTTACCATGGACCTCAACAGGATGAGTAATTCCTTCTTCACTTTTTCCTAATCCTTTCCCTGGGGAAAAGACAGAGTTTACCATTTGAGCCATGATTACTTCATTAGAGCTGCACATAATCAATCCCAACTGGGATAACAGATCTCTGCCCCAGAGATTAATGGGGAGGCCCGGGATGACATAGGGTTGTATATTCCCTGTATTGCCTTCTTTATCTTTCCATGTCAGCACCTTAGATCTTTGTTGTGGATTTTGACTTTGGCCAATACCCCTTAGATTGGTTAAGGTTGGGGGTCAGAGGCCAGGTGGCAGGCCAATCACTTTGTTTTAAGATAGTCACATCAGCTCCTGTGTCAACCAAGCCTTGGAATGCCTTTCCATGCAGCCATCGTGTCATCACAGGTTTTTGTTTAACTATAGGCTGTACCCAGTATGCATCAGAGGGACCAAAGCCTTGATTCCCTCTCTTTGTGATTAGTAGGGAACAATGGAAGTAACAATCGTTGAGCTATCGTCCCAAGTGCTGGGATTGAAGGTGTGCATCACCACCACCTGGCGATACTGCATTTTTTAATTCCTTAATAATTTGAAAATTAAATCGCAGCACTTGGGAGGCAGAGGCAGGCAGATTTCTGAGTTCGAGGCCAGCCTGGTCTACAGAGTGAGTTCCAGGACAGCCAGAACTACACAGAGAAACACTGTCTTGAAAAAATCAAAATAATAATAATATGAAAATTAAACCCTGTGTGATGTCTCCAAGCAACCCCTTGATTGTCTCTGGTCTCGGATACAGGGAAAGGCTCAGCGTCTCCCTTCTCTGGATGACCTGTGGCTAATCTTAAGCTAGGGGACAGGGACTGCCTTTGGACTCCTGGTAGAGGAACGCAAGGAGCCGGGGGATTTTCACAGTTCACCTCTCAAGACATCTTCCCTGTCTTTAATTTTTGTTAAATTAAAGTTTAATTTAACGAAAGGATTAAGTCCTGATACTCTTTTTCCAACTCTATTTGTTGTTTAAGAAAAGATATTTTTTCCTGTAACTCCCTTCTGGGATCTATAACCACCATCTCCATTGTGGGAGCACTTGGAGGCAGAGGCGCATAGGGAGGGGGGCTTTGGGAAGAGGACCATTCAGGGTCGTAATGTTCGGCTGCCTCTTCCTCTAGGTCAGCACAATCTGGCTCTGACAAATCATCAGCCTTTGGTTGTATTTTAGATTCTAATTTCGGATAAATATGTTTTTTATTTTGAACATGAAAGATAGCATTTAAGGAACAAAGCAAAAGCAGACAATTAACACACATGAGCAGTAAACAGCAAAATAAAAAAGAGAGTTGAGTTCAGGCTGACTTATTTCTTGCCCCATTTTCATTATCATGACTTACCTTTTTCAACGGCAGATTCCCCGCGGAGATCACCTTAGTTTCACTTCTGAATTTTCAGCAGATCCTTCTTCCAATAAGATCCCTCACTGGGTCTCTCGTTCTTGCTGCCCCATGTTAAGTGCCAAAGTGTCAAGGACCAAGGACCATTCTTGCTGCCCCACGTTAAGCGCCGAAGTGTCAAGGACCAAGGACCGATATGCCAAATGTTGGAACCAGCACTGCCAAAAGCTTAAGGGCCAAAACTGTTAGAGCCCTAAGCTTTGGGGGCTAAATTGTCCCGGCTAGTACTGCTGCTCTAGTCAGGGTTCAGCAAGAGACAGAGTGAGGGCAGACTCAAAGAATGGAGCCCAGACAGAGTGTGACTCAGTCCCATTTATTCTCAAGTCTCTCTTCTCTCTTTCCAGTTCCATGTCACTCCTTTAAGTGACTATCTAAGTCACACCTTTAAGTCACACACACACCCAAGGGAAAATCCTGGGTATCTAAAACAAGATGTTATCAGGGTGTGCTCAGCTGTTGTAGGCTGTTGAAACAAGTCTCTTGTCAGAGTATATGGCTCAAGATGACTGCAAGGATGATAGCCGCCTTCTGTTGGCTCCC